>NW_022985443.1:1092803-1281927 GCF_010093595.1 Mytilinidion resinicola
GAGTGTCGATGTGTGCTTCGGTCCAAGTGCCTCCTCTTTGCCTTGCAGCGCCCGTTCGTACATCGCCTCTGCCTCATCCAGCTTGCCTTGGTCGGCGTAGAGAATACCTAGCTTATGCAAAGCCCATTCCATTCCCTTAATGTCTACCTTCCCATCTTTAATCAGTTGCTCCTGTCTGGTAGCATGTTGAAGCAGCCGCCGTTGTAACACCCACGAGTTTCTTTCATCTCTTAGGGGAATGTCTAAAGCGATACAAGTTAAGGCTAGCTTCGCTAGGCCGTCGTCCCACTCTCTGTTTAGTACAGAGACCGACCATGTGTGCACACAGCTATGCACGCTATACCCTGCAGAACCGAACTGCTGCTGAAGGAGATCTGGATCAACCAGCCCAAAGCTACACAGTAGCGTAACAGCTTCATTAAATTTCAATTCGTCCTCAGTAAGCTTCCGTATCCATTCATCGTCTGCCGAGTTTGCATGTTGGAGGAGTTCAAACCACATATCCTGTCTATCAAAATAAGCCCATAGCTTAAGCAATTTGGCTGAAGCTGCATTCTGTTGCTCGATCCGATCGAAGGTAATTTGCCATGTCGTGTATAGTGAGCGGTCTTCGTAGGATGCGAGTAGCGGGCTGGTGGTCTGCAGCTTCAACCACCACGTCTTATAGAGCCGAAGATAGTCCGAGAAGCTCTTCGTCACGTGCTCAAGATATGCGCCAGCAGTAGAAAGAGCAAGAGGCAGGCCGTCCAGTTCCCTGACAAGCGCTATTGCATCGGGGTCTGTCCTGTCAGTGTCTTCGAAGCTGCATGGGCACATAGCGGAGGACCCACCATTCTGAATATTACCCCGTCCACATGTGTTCGACAGAATCTCAAGACTTTCCCCAATCTTTGGCAACTTCTGAATACGGATACGACGACCTTGGCTGACTTGGGACGATCGTGTCGTGATGATGATTGAGCCGTGGTCAGATCCGGGGAGAAATTGACGAATATTAACTGCTGAGCTGTCCAGGTTGCCAGGAATTTTTGGATTGTCGTAGTTGTCGTAGATCATCAACCATCGCCCATTCTTCGGCAAGTCGAGCCAGCCCTTGACTACATCAACAACTTCGTCCAGATTTTCGTCCAGATTCACGCTGGCAAGCAGAGTAGTGGACGGATGACGCCTCAGGATCTGCTGAGCAATGCTGCGAAAGCTAAGCCTGAGAGAGTCCTCGTCGTTTGCGTTCAACCAGAATGTTGCCGTATACTTCTCCTTGTGTCGTCTGGCATATGTGATCGCCAGCTGAGTCTTTCCCATCCCTCCAAGACCATGTAGGACGACACAGGATCGACTGCTGTGACCATGAAGCAGCTCGTGCATCTTCGACAGCTCCTTCTCTCTGGCAACAAACTGTGCAGCTTCGGGAAATGACGCGAGGTTGAGGCCGACGGCAAATCGTTCGAAATCAACACCTGGGGTGGTCAGTTTCGTTGCTTCAGTCAGCACATCTACGCAAACAACTTACCCTTGTACAACCTGTGGATCTCTTCCTCCAGCCGCCGGAATGCCTGGTCCCTTCTCTCCCCATAGTTTGGGACTAGGGAGACATCGAAGATCCCAATTAAGCAGTACACTTCATCCACTTCAATTGTAGTATTGCGGCGCTCTGCCCAGGACCTCCGCTCTTTGATGCTGAAATTCGACAATGCATCGCCTCGGAGAGCATTCTTCGCGATGCCGGTGATCTCGTGTATCTTGGACTCAAGCGACAATTTGCTCCCAAGTCGCTCACCCTCAAAGCTGAAGAAGTCAGCCAGCCTCGGCGCGATGAGTTCTTGAAGCGTCCAGCCTCGAGTGAACCATCGACTCTTTCTAAAGGCTTCTTCCCATGCCCTCTGGTCATCCGCTCCGGTGTCGGGTTTGGAGACATCCGAAAGATAGACGTAGCAGCGCGCAGCGTTCTGATACCACCGAAACATGGAATTAATCGCCGCGCCGAGCTCGACCGCATTCCTCTTATCGATACAGCAGGTGTCTGCCCAGAAGTATCGCAGTCCATCGGCTGCAGCCTGCTTCGCGCAAAACTCTATCTTCCTCCACCCAGCCTTGCTCAAAGTCTTGCTCAAGTCCGCGCCGGCTTCCATGTCCTGAAAGGTGACCTCCTCCTTTCCCCAGGTGTGAGAGAGTATTGCGTAGGCAGGGACATCGCTGGTCGTGGGTTCGCGAAAGACGATCTTGTCGTCGGCTTCGCGCTGCAAGAGGCGTATGACAGCCATAGGTGGAGGTTCGCGAGCTATCTCATGTCAAGTGCGACTCGTGCGACTCGTTCGGCATATCGGTGCAAGGACTGCGAGCCAAAGGTCGACAGAATGGAATCATACGTCGTAGAACTGTTCGTGAGAAGATTATGTAGTGGTGGTCGCAGGCACTGCCATCGAGGCTGCATCGTGGCGCAGGCTGGCCGGCCACTGCATGGCGAAGGCAAACACAAGTAAATCGAAAGCATCACGCACTGCACTCTGTATCCTGGGATGGGCTGTTCATCATTGTTGAGATGCCACAATGGAGATCTTGCGAGGTCGGTTCGAAGCTGACAAGCAGCGAGATAGGTGTTGGTCGATGGGACGGGGCAGTTACGAGACCTTATGTACTCTGTAAATTGATTTATTTCAGCACGGAGGGCATTCGCATTCGCTGGGAGGACACGTGCAAAGCCACATGCTCGTGGCTTGCTGCATGTCCCGTGATTTCTTCAAATTGCTAGTGCAGTTCTCATCTGATACTGCGCTTCACCATTAGGCCTCCGAAACTCGAATAACTAGCAATATCGACGATGTAGCAGAGGGCGGAATCTCGAGCATCAGATTGTGCGATGAGCAAAGTGACGGCGACGACAATGAACGCCTTTAGTTTTCACTCGCTGTGGTGAGGGTCGTGTGGATAAAGGGTCGGAGAATCATAGGATATCACACATGGAATGGCAAACTGAAGATGCAGAGCGTGAGATAAAATTGGATGAAATTCGTCTCGTGACACCGTGCGTCTCTGGACCCAGGGAAGCACGTTAGCTGATTTGACAGCTTCATGGCACTGCATATGAAGAAAAAGTCTACCAAGCTAGGATCAAGGCCGTCGATTCAGGGTATTTGCTAGCTCTGTGGTGAACAGATAAATATTATAGTAGGCTATGGTAGAAGCATGCAGTATTTCACATATCTAGAAAAGATAGTGACTATGTAAAAAAGCTCCCTTTCCATCAAAGCATCTTTCCGGCACAGCTTCAAGCTTTGACGCTCACTTCGATGACCTGTTCTGCACAATGAGGCTTCATTGAACATAAAATGGCAGTTCAACACCGCCTGAGGTGACTTGGTGAACTATTGTATTCGTCAAAACAGTAAGTAGCTACCTTTGTAGCAAATACCCCGAATCGGCGGCCTTGATCCTAGCTTGGTAGACTTTTTCTTCATGTGCAGTACCATAAAGGTGTCAAATCAGCTATCTCATTCTAAGAAAAGTAATAGCAACAGCGTCTTGGTTTCCTCAAATATGCGGAAGCGCCCCTGGCCGCGTTCAGAAGCTGTAGGAGCAGTAGCGTGCATTACACCAGACAGGTGTTGCATGCTCCCCGGATGCTCAGGTAGTGTATGAGCGCCCAATAACAGCGAGCGTGTTTTTGATCTAGATTCGATGACTAGTCGGAATCGACTTACGTTCAGACCACGAGCCTAAAGTAGGAACGCTCGACATGCGGCTTCCTACGCATGGTACCTGCGTGCCCTTCCGCGCAAATTTATCTTTTCGTGCCTTTTGTGCAGGGACAGCGGGGTACAGCGGCAGTCGTCAAAGGTTTGATTGTTGTCTTTGCCTGTGATCTTGACGTCGAGTGTAGTAAAAGGATTGTGACTTACCCAAACCCACCGAATATCAGTTCATCTATGACCCACCGCTACAACCCACCACGCCACAATACCTCTCCTCGTCTTACTCACAGCGCCGGCTCCCCGTCCCCGCCGCGCACAGCAAGAATCTCACAGGCCGGACAAGCATATGCAGCGGACCATAACAAGCGGCTGTTATGGACACACAAAGCTACCCTGCGCGCGGCAGCAGCGCAAGGCCAGGGGCGGCGGCGTTGGTGTCACAGCGTACCCACGGTCCGTCGGAGGAGAGTTAAGCCATTCGCGTGCTGACAGCACGTGGGATGGCCCCGAGATCTGCTCGCTGTTTCTCTGGGAGAGGAGGGTTAACCTTGTTTTAAGGCGTCTAGATGGGGTGGGAGATGACTAGGGATGTGTCTGGCATGTGCGGAATGCACATTTGAAGCCTATTGTCTCAGATAGATTGCCGTGGAGATAATCTTTTGGTCTGTGTTGTGAGGGGTATCCGTCTGAATTGTGGCGTTTATGAGGAAGCGGGCTCGTTTCGGGTGTGTAGGCGCACGGCACGTTCAAAGGAGGGTGAGCCCATTGCGGGAAAATAGCCACAAGTTGACCCTCTTGTCGTTTCATCGGAAAAAGTCCGTCCGTCTTCTCAAAGTTCTGTTTGTAGTGTGTACTTGCGTGTGCGGCGACATGATCTTCATCTTGAAGGGCGTCAGGAGGACACTTCTTGATCACCGTTTGTCCTGCCCAGTACATACTACATCCCTCAAAGCTGTGAAGAGCCTGTTCCCATGTTGAAAACGCACTGCATGTGCCGTGAATGATGCCGGGCTGGTGAGTGATGGCTGCCGTGGCTTAGGGTTACAGGTTGACGGCTCCTAGACGCATTGGTGGATCCTGGCAGGAAACTCAGAAAACCGTGACTCTCTTGACGGAATCGCTCACCCACCGCGACGCTCTTATGACAGCTGGCCGACAGCACACGGCATTTACTGGGAGTGTAATGGGTTGCTGGCAATCCCTGACAGCATATTCGTTGCATGGTAGCCGGGTAAATGCTTCTCGAAGTCGGGAAAATGCAGGAGATGATTGGCATCCGGATGTCACAAGAAGCTGGGGAGTCTGGGGAAACTAGGAAGCTCCTGGTCCGGGCAATTTGATTGCAGCCATCGCAGCGGTGTGCCATGGTTCGAAGGCGAACATTATCGATGTCCTCGCAGAGTTTCTGATACTCCTGGGGATCGCTCTACACGTGGGAGGCCTTCGATGGCATGGCGGTGTCGGGGAGAGCTTCCGCCAGGCACCACGACCTGGAGAGTCTCAATTTTTCAGGTTCATCCTTCATGCGGAGGCGACACGACAGCAGCGCAGGCCCGCAACTATATCCACGGCGGGTGTTGTTTTGCCGCCTGGATGCGCCGCCAATAAGCCTCCTTCGGGAAGAAATGCCGCGCTAACATAAGGTTGCGTCGCTCAGACAACCCATAATAACGAGTCTGTCAATCGGGGATCGCACCATGGCGACTCGTCTGGCGATACATACGTAGTGGTGCAGATCACGGGGACGCGGCCGGCGATGCGATGAACGAACACACCGATCCTGTCGACAACGGCGGTTAGCAGGGATTCCCCGGGATACCGAGACTCGGCCCGTGTCAGTGGACCATGTCGGCACACCCTCGAACGCGGTCGCTGCATCCGGGACAGGGGTGCAAGATGGCTATTGGGTTCCAGAAAGTCGGCTGGTCGGGGCGCCGCAGGAGGGTGGTGCGGTCATGCGCATCATTGGTCTGCTGCGAGCGCCCGCCTTGCAGAATTACGCGTGATCGCACATTGGCTTGCTTGGCTTGGTTTCCACAGTTTGCGACCGCTGAAGTTTCCTCTCCGATTGTGCGTGTGGCGGGCCACCAAGCGCTCACGCCGAGCCCGCCATCCATCCTCGGACTCTTGGGACCACAGGACCTTGGCCTCTGCTGTGCCGGCGCAGCGTCTCGGGAACTAGCCACTCTGGCAACCGGATTGCCTGCCCTGAGCTTGAGTTCCCGCATCCTGAATCCTGTGATGGGCGCTGCACCCTGCAAGATGCTCTTTCTGCCACATGCTCCGCGGTGCTGCATCGCAAGAAGACTCTGCGCTGGTGACTGCGCCAGCTGCTGCGACGCCGAGACGCGAGACGCCGAGAATAAATCGACGCCTCTGTGCCCCTGGAAACGCTGAGATGGCCCGAGGGGCGCTCAGAGCACAGTAATCACTGGCCACTGGCAGTAATCGAGAGACCGGATAAACAACTGCAGCATGCACCGTGCCAGGCTGCTGACGGCGACAGGCGGCGCAAGATCACCCGCAGGACACAGAAGTCCTCTTGAAGGGGAGGCTGTAACGGACTCGCCTTGATGTGCACAAATGGAGGGTATGCACTAGTAGCGCTGGGCATTATAATCGCCCAACTGTGCAACGAACCGTATGTAGAATATTTCGATACGTCGGCGTGGTCGGCTAGCATTCAGGCACTTTGGGCCACCCGGGCGACGCTATCCTGCAACATTATGAATGGACTTGTGCATGCCAAGCTAGGCCAGTTTACAAGCTCCCCAGCAGAAGCTCTCTCGAAGTCCGCTGGTCACGATGCACAAATCGAACGGCGCGCGCGGCTGTTGGGCGGGTCTGGCAACTGTCCCCAAAACAGCATGTCGATCACGTCCAGGTCTGCATAGGGGCTGGCGCTGATGCAACCCCACGGCGAGAGTTCACGGTGGCTGACGCTGCTGCATTTTGAGCGGCACCGCGCTGGATTCTGTGCGGTGTTCAACGCGCTCCCTCGCGATCTGCGGAGAGAGGAGAGATAAATGTGGCCTGACTCAAGGCTGGAGATCAATGGGCTCCGCGGACGCCAAAGCAGCGACTTGGGTTGCGGCCCGGCACGATGGTTCGTTTGGGATAGGCAGTCTGTGCGGAGAGCAGAGGTGCTCGGGAGAAGCAGTGCGCAGCCGGGGTTCCCAAGTGCGCAGAGTGCAGGCGATAGTTTCACAGGCAATCCGTGAGCTGAGGGCGCCGGCACACGGGCAGCGAGGCAGCGAGGCAGCGCCGCCCTCGCCGCATCCAGCGGCCAGGACACAGAAGAGAGGCACGATGGGGCAGTGGCTTGGATTCAGCGTCGCCGTCGCAGAGCAGCGTCGCGGGCGTAGTGGTGTTCAGACCATGCGCCCCGGGTTGGCTGCGAAGACGGTTAGCCTCCATCGACATGTCGGGGGACGAGCGTCGGTAGCCAATCCAAGCAGCAGAGGGCCCTCGCTCACCCTCTGCTGCATTGTTCGCTCTCCTCTCGCGCCTCTACATCCTCACCTTCCCGACCACGCCCATTCGCGCGAGAGCTGCTGCGCAATACAGCAGAGGCCCCGCGAGCCAGTGCACCTCGTTGTCGTTGTCGTTGTCGTCGTCGCCGTAACCCCTCCGTAATTGTCGCTGCACACCTCGAGGCCCGATTGACACCAGGTGCGACCGTCGCCTTGCCGCGCCCTCGACTCCGTCCCTCGCTTTCGCCCGTCCCCGTCTGGCAAACTTCCTCTGCGGCGTCCTCTGCAACTTCCTCTGCACCCTTCGCTCCCGGGCCAGCACTGCTGTCTTTCATTGCCATCATTTCGGTAAGTGTTTGATCTCCTCGTCGCGCCTTCCCGTCGGGCTGAGGCCCAGCGAGGCGTTTCCCGCGCCCACGGCAACGCATGTCTGGCCACCTCGCTGGAAACATCGCCACCTGGCGCCGCTGATGCTGTTCGAGACTTGCTCTCAACCACGGCGACGTTGAGTTTAGCGGCCAAAGCGAACAATTGTATTGGTCCGCCCCCTCAACTCTGGACGCTGGGTGACTAGCCTCCTCGGACCCGCCGTGGTCAACACGCTTGGGACGACACCCCTCTGGGACCGAACTCTACCACTGTCACCATCCACCGCGGCGTTGGCAAGCATCGCTAACCAGATTTCTCCAGCCATCCCAGCACTTGACCCCAATATCTCTATCCAACTTGCGTCCCATTTATCCACCATGGCGACCATTATACCCGTTGCGAATGAGACGAACAGTCAGTCGTCGAGGATGACCAAGGAGGGCAAGAAGATCACCTATCGCATGCAGGTGATCCAGCAGCCCGAGCGCGCCAGAGCCTGTGGCTCGGGTGCCAAATGTACGTCGATTCACGCGTGATGAGACATCGCGACTAATTCATGCAGCCTCTGCGGATCGTCGTCCGGTCGACCCGCCTCCAATCGTGGAATTGCGCGTCTTTGAAGGCGAAGGCAACAACATGACCGAGGTGACCATCTCCTACAGCGCCAACTTCTTCCTGTTCGCGACTCTGGAGAACGCCAGACAGGTGGCCCAAGGTCGCGTGTCAGCTGCCTCCACGCAGTTTGCTGTCCTCACCGGCACGCCCGTCGCCGGCATGGCGTATCTGGATCGGCCCACTCCCGCTGGCTATTTCATCTTCCCCGACCTGTCGGTTCGCCATGAAGGAAAATACCGCTTGAGCTTCGCCCTCTATGAAGAATTGAAGGATGCCAAAGACATGGACGCTGAAGACCGTGGCACGGTTCCTCCTCCTCAGGTCGACGCCCACGTTTCCCACCGATTGGAAGTCAAGTCATCGCCGTTCACCGTCTTCTCGGCCAAGAAGTTCCCAGGCCTGACTGAAAGCACTGCGCTTAGCCGCATGGTCGCCGAGCAAGGTTGCCGTGTTCGCATCCGTCGTGACGTTCGCATGAGGAGGCGTGAAAACAAGTCGTCCAAGGATTGGGACGAGTACGACGAGGAGGCCGGTTACGATGCCACCCGACGAACTGCGACGCCAGATGCCTACGGACAGCAGAACATGGCCACACCTCAGCCTTTGATTGATGCTGGTGACCGTCCAAGATCCGTTTCTAACGCGAGCAACGCCTCGTTCGCCCCTCCTGCGCGTCGTCCTTCTCTCCAGGATATGGCCCAAGGATATCAGCAGAACAGCTTCCCGCACATGGCCACTCCTCAACCCCAGAACAACGGCTACCCTCCTCCGATGCAGTATGGAGGGGCCCCTAGCCAGCAGTATCAGAATCAATATGCGCCGCCACAGCAAAGCTCGATGATGCAACCGCCACAGACGCCATACCAGCACCAATCTCACCAGCCGCATCACAGCTACCCGAGCCAACCTGCAATGCACATGCCTCAACCGTACGGCTACCCGAGCCAGTCCTATTCTCAGCCTCACTACGAGCAGCCTGCACCCATGCGCCAGGAGAGCACTGATTACTCAGGAACGCCAACCGAATACCGACGTCCTTCGATGACTGCAACCACCACTCAGCAGTACGCTGCTCCAAACCCAATGGTTCCTTTCGGCACTCTGGATAGTACTTACAACCGGCCACAACTTACTCCTACTCCTAGTAATCAGCCAATCCAGTCTTCGCATCACGGTCCTCCTGCGACTCCTGGTGCGATTCATATGCCCAATGGTCACTCGCTTCCTCACATCAAAACACTGCAGACGTTACAGCCTCCAGCGGAAAGGGTTGAGCCCGTGTCTCCTTCCTACCAGCTAAGCGGTGGTCCGATGTCGGGCGGTCCTTTGTCAGGTGGTCCTCTGTCAGCTCCCGGTTCAATGTCAGCCAGCTCGGATCATGGTTACCCACCCAAGTTTGCCAGCCAGCCCCAATCAGCAGCAGGAACAAAACGGTCATTCTCAAGCACCTTCGACACCAAGCACTTAGACGCACGACTGCAGCACGGGGAGCGACCAAACATTACTGCACCACCTTACGGATACGATAACAACGACGATAGCCCTGACATTGAGGAGATCGACGAGAACGCTATGATGTACCGTCGGGCTGACGGAACACACCGCCAGCGCCGTGTGCCGGATCTCGCGTGACTCGCGGCGAAACCTTTCTCGACTTGAGAGGGGTTTCGATGTATGCGCTTGATTTAGTAATGTTGGGCTCGGTGTTTGGTCTTATCAATCTTGGAACAACGCGCGCTGGTATTGAGAGTACTCTATTCCGACAACGACAGCGAGATATGTGAACGGTTTTTATGCCAGTCACAACTGCACTGCTCTTCTTTTTAATTGTTTCTTTTGGAAGAGACCGGCGTTATTTGTCGTTTCTGTTCTTCCCCATCCTTTGGGCGGTCGCAAGCTTGATGCTTACACTATTTCCTTGTGTCTACGAGAAACCCATCTACCGACCACCAGATAATCTCCTTTTTTGTTGTTTAGTTTTGGTCATTTTTTGTAGGTCTACACGGGAGATTTGAATGGGAATATTGAAGGATATGTTTTCAGGTGGGAAAGAATGGGCAAGTTGGACACACAGCCACACGGCATTACAACGTTTTCGATTCTATTTTTTGTCTTCACGCCTCTCTGTTTTTTGTTACGGTGGACTGCGTTCGCAGGATCTTACGTTCGTGTCAGTTTTAGGAATAGCGAGAGAGCTGGGTATTGGTATTGGCAACAGTGCGTGTGGGGGAACCAGGGAAGGGAAGGGAGGTAGAATGGATGCAGGGCGGGCTTAGACTCACTTTTTGGTCGTAGCGCGGTGTGGATGGCTGTTTGCTGTACCCTGCTAGATATGATGAAAACAATAGGAGAACTTTTCTTGTCTTTTTCACAGACTGCGCTTTACCCCTGGATGAAACTAGTGATCTACCATGTACGGGTTTTTCGGCACCAAACCCACATGTGTAGGAGTTCTCGTATCCCTGACCCTCGCAGCATGTGATAAGACTTGGACGCACAAAACAGGAGCCATAAATATCCAGACCCAGCCTCACGGTTCGCCTACATGGCCTCCACTCACTCGTCGCTCGGAAGCCGGTCCTGGCTCGGAACAATGCTGTGTTGGTAAATTGCCCCTTTCGCCCCAGGAACACTAGGGTGTGTCGCAAGCTTAAAACAACACTATCCGGGAGCGTTCTATCAGAAATCTGGATGGAACGCAATATACTTGAAAGCGTCATCTATACAGGCTTTCATATCCTTGTCATCGCTTTATCTTGTTGCGTACTTATTCCTTCCTTATGATATTGAGGTTCTGGACTATAGGTCACAACGTTGTAACTATGAGACAGGCGGCTTTGGAGTAGTTAATCGCCTCGCACTGCTCGGGATACTTCAACGTCCTACCTCCTAGAAGTCCACACGTCCTGTCAAGAGTGCAAGAACGCGAGGTACACGCGCTCGGGACAGTCTTCGATTCACTTGCAACAAATGACCCCGAGGGCGAATTCTGCTCTGATTGGTGAATATGAGACCCTTGATCCATGTGACAGCGCGACGTTGTTTTGACAACGGCCGCCCCAGCTTTTGCCTCTCACCAAAACCCGTCGACACATCCTCTATCACCACAACTTGGTTGCCTCTCGATTGCGCTGGCATGCGTGCCCCCGTATGAATTCACGACTGCACGATTCTCTTTTGTGTGCATATTTAGCGCCTGCATCAACCCCTGGATCCATTTCCGGAGCTACAAAACATTCCCACCTCAGCTCACCGACGCCCACGGCCTGCCCCCTCGAGGCTACCTCTCATGATGGTGAAGTCCAAAGGAAAAGCCCGCACTCAGGTATGCAGCTTGCCCAACATTCATGCAGCCCGGCCACTACTGACCTTGTTTCCCCAGAGTGCCGACCCCGACATGACGCCCCTTGCCTCCCGCAGTGCAGGCCAGCCCGACCACGATGAGGACATGCTAGATGTAGAGACTACGCGAAAGAGAGGATACGAAGAGGATCTCAATGGTGAACCTTACAATGGAGTCGACACACCTCCGTCCAAGAGACGCCGCTCGAAGAATTGGCCACTGCCTGCGGAGCCCCGTCTGATGGCTCTCCAACCTCCACCCCCACTCACCCAACTACGCCAAGCCTCGTCGTCCTCCATGCGTTCATCTAAGTTTCTCGAGGGCAGCATGAACGACAAGACCAGCAACAAACCCCCCAGTGTCTTTACTAGACTATTCCAAGGAAGCTCGCAAGGTCTGTCTGTGGATCAGTTGATGGCCGACTATGAAGAAGACGCGAACCGGCCAGCCACCGCGCGACCTCATACCAGGGCCTCAAGCTCGCCTGTCAAGAAGCCTCAGCATGCCCCCAACGAATCCGTCGCTAGTATAAATACAGCCGAGAGCAAGCGATCTGGACTGTTCAGGTTCGGCCGGTCTATCGCAGCGTCCTTCAACCCCGCGAACATATGGTACAAGCTCCAAAATTCCTACAAAGAGGCCGAAGAGGAAGTCGCTTCAGAGGAGGCTTCGAAGCTTGGTACTGATCTGGACGACCGAAAGGCTAAGGCTGAGCAAGCCTATGCGGAGCTCAAAGCAGCGGGCCTTTTGAAACCTACCAAAACCTTCGTTCGTGGATCTGTCACCTCAGAAAAAACTGATGCAGAAACCAAGCCCCGTGATTCAGGTATCGAGATGGACGATGCTCGACCGTCTTTGGAGAACGGTGATTCCCTTCACGTTCCACGGTCTGAGGCATCCGCCTCCAGCGCTTCCGTGACCAGAAAATCACCATTTCATTTCAAGACACCGTCTCTTGCTGACCTCAAGCGAGTCAGGTCCGAGGCCCAGCTGAACAGTCCGCGCACTCCCAGTTATTCTCAATCTCCCGCAAAGGCAGCATTCGACCAAGATCGGACAATCCGCAAACAACAGTCGAAGAAGGATATGCAGAAGCAGCAAAAGCTGAGCAAACGCGTCAGCGATCTTGAAGCGAAGCTTGAACAAGCTCGTCGCGAGCTTCAGCAAACTCTAGCCCCTCCCGTCCCCGCCTTCCCCACGGGTTTGGCGGACAATCAGACGCCCGACCCTCGGTCTCGTAGTATCTCTCCGCTGAAGAAGTCTTTCACTCCCTTCACACCCGGAGCGCTGCCCTCTTTACCGTCTGAGCGGCTCTTGTTTCCTGAGCAACTGCATGGAAACGGGGAGTCTAAGAAAGAAGAAACTGCTGTGCCTGTCTCACAAAATGTCGAAGTCGAGAAGCTCACTGAAGCCGTCGAGGTTCCCCAGAGCTCAATCGTCACAGCCGACATCTGGACCGATGACTTCGAGACTTTGGTCAAGCCAAACGGAGTCGGAGCTGCACCAAAGCGCAAGGTGACGAAGAAGCGCAAGAGCGGGGACCGCGATGACGTTCGCTACAAACCTGAGAGTGAGGAAAATGACGATGAAGAGTGGGAGGCTGCGCAGGCTGCTAAGAAGCGCCGAGCCAGCGGCAAGGCTGCACAGAAGACCAGCCCTAAGGGCAAAGAGAAGATGAACTCGACTCCCAAGAAGCAAGGAGGCACCGGACGTCTCACTAAGAAGAACACTGTTTTCAACGAGTCCACTAGCATTGTCACTGCCAAGGTCATGGACGAGGGCACTATCGAGACGGAAGAGACTGTTACCATCACCAAACTCCCCCTCAAAGACGAGCCATCTCGTCCTACCGCTACAGCCACCCCATCCGCACGTCCTCGAGACCGCCAATCACGCTCAACTTCCACAAACAAGCTTAGGCGCAAAGAGAGCCACCGCTCTCTTTCTCCGGCAAGCCATGGGAGGAACGAGAGCCCGGATGAGGTCGTTACGGTTGCCCCAGATGGTGACAGTGTTCCGCCGCTTCCTACCTTCCCAAAGGGCGTGAAGGGAAACAACAAGTCGAGGGAGGATGATGGATGGGATGGCTATGGTGAGGAGATCTTCTAAGCTCCGTGTACTGGCGATGAAAGAATACAATCAATCAATACTTGTGGATGAAGCGCGGCTATCTCTTGGGTAGCAACTTTACGTATGACATTGGGATAGCCGACTACCTATCTGCCATGTTGGTGGTTAGAAAGGGCTAGGACACATCAACGTATGGCTACATTCCGCGCCGCGCTTTGCAGAAGCTCAAGCTCGACATACACACCGACTTTGCTTACTTTCAGTCCGCAAAGAACGCTTGTACCGTATGAGTCGAACTTGCGCGTAGGAATGTTACCAACACGCCTCCTCATTTTGTATATTGCTTTACTTTACATACTTCTATTCCAAGCTTGTATTTTCAGTTTCTTCCTCCTTTTCTTTTCTTTGTTCACACTTTCGAGCCTGGCTTTTCCCCCTTTTGTCTAGTTCTTGGTTCCAGAAGCGTGCGCGTTCTTGGGACACCTACTTATATGCATTATGCATTACGATTCGAGCATTTTGATGCTCATGAGAGTGGATCTTGGGCATTTTGGCGTGGCGTTTGGTAATTAGGTCTTTGGGTAATTCATCGAGTTCAACTTTAATTCTGAGAACAAGTGTGAGTCCACATGGCTTTGGGGATGCTGTTTTGGTGTTGAAAGAGGTGCTCGTGTACTGGATGGGGTAAGAGAAGTGGGAGGTTTCGTTCAACTTGAAGTGGCGGTCTATCCTGACTCCATCTGAGGTGGCCCCGAAAGCTATCAGGCTCGTCCAAACTCTCGTCTTCGACTTCTTAATAACATACCAGGGTGCCTCAAGCGGTGCTAGCCAAGTGTACACCAGCCTAGAGCGGAAGTTTTGGGATAAAAACCACAAATTCGTAGACTGCCACTTTTTTGCTCACGAAAAGCCTAGGTACGTGGGTGTTTCGAATGTCTTGGTGCCGCCTTTCATCCCCACAATGCGCACATCTAAGACATGGCGACGGTCTGCCGTGGGTGAGCACAAAGTACTTGATAATTCTTCTTTGAAGTGGTTGGAGATGGAGCGTACAAATATGCTCTAGGCCGCCCCGAAACGGTTGCACTTTTTATCTACGGATAAGAAGTTGGACTGACAGCCTTCGACACCTACGCCTTTTACATTGTTCGGACTACTACGAATCTCTCAAGCTAGTCATTACCTGAGATATCATGTCCCAACCACCCCCCACGCCTACGGCACCCTGGACCCCCGAAAAGATCTGTCGACGCCCTGAACCACTCAGCATGCTCATTTCCACCACACTTTTCTACCTCTGCGCCGACTTCATCCTAGATAATCACATCTATGTCGAGCTCTTCGTTACGCTATTCGGAGCGCCGCGCTTCACCACGTTTTTCGACCTAAAACTCATGTTCGCATGTGGGTTTGGCTGTGGCGCAGCGCTCTATGGTGGTCCTACTACCTTTCACGAGGGGAGCGTACTGGCGATGGCAGCAGTGGGCGGAGTGCTCCTTGCGGGGCTGCTGAGGTATCTCTGGTGGCATGGGCATGTGTGGGGGTTGGGATGGGGACTGGAACCGATGACGAGACAGCGTATGCGGATTCGCGCGCATGCCAATCCGCGGTCGCCGTGGGAATGGAGGAATGAGAGGGTGCTGAGGTGGAGTGGGAGAGGTGGGGAGTGATTGGGTGATTGGGACGTGAGAGCTGAGGGCGAGTTGTTGGCGTAGGTGCGTCTATAGGTGGTAGTTATGCTACTTGACATGGGCCGGAAGCAGCATCGAATGTCTACAATTCCATCAATACTTGATCAAACCCAAAGTCAGACACAACAATAGAGTCGTAACACGTTCAATCCGTGTGCTCAAACATACCAGTTCATAATGTTATGGTGTTGCAACGATGAAGTCCCGCTCGCGAAAACCCCCGCGCTCACCACCACCCTCCTCTCAAAAAATTTAAAATAATATCAAAATAAAGACGCAACCCCCTAATGCTTTCCTACATGCTTAAGACGCATTTGAAGCTTAAATCCCGTGCTTCAGAGCGCAAGAGACGCTAAAAATGCCATTGTGGTTGCAAAAAGAACCTCCAAGTCATCCACACCCCGGAATCGAACCCAGGACCGCCAAAAAAGCGACGCTAGCATTCTGCTAGCGCCAATATCAAGTGCCCATTCTCGGAATCGAACCGAGGATCTTCTCATAGGCGTATAGATACGAGTGAGACGCTGTACCACTAAGCCAAACGGGCCAGACGGTGATTTTGGGGCTGTGGAAAATTATGCGTAGTATGAAGTACTATAAATGAGCAGGAGTTATCGATCGTAATGGAGAGGGGTAGAAGGAATATCATTCGGTTTTACAGGTGACTGGTGGCTATGGAATGCAAGGTGGGCCGCCTCGGACCGGTATGTGGCCGGGGCGGTGACGGCGGTGCCAGCTTGCATGTCACAAAGCTGATTGGTCAGATCAGTAACGAAGAATCAGAGGTATGATATCGAGAGGAACAGCTCTCATATTGGATGTATTGGACCCAGATATTTACAGTGTTTGAGTTCCCCGGGGCGTCTCTATTTCACGATTTACTCCCGTTTTCCCCTGACAATCCTTTGACTACTTGTTTCGTCTGAAATGATGTGTTGCTTGCCTATTCAGAGGCATCGCGATTATGCAACTGTCCAATTAGTGGTGGACTAGATTATTCGCGCATGCCGCATAGGTTTGCATGAGCATTAAAGGGTTACTGAACTTAATGATCAAACTCGTACGCGCTGGAGAATTCACAGCCCCAAAATCACCGTCTGGCCCGTTTGGCTTAGTGGTACAGCGTCTCACTCGTATCTATACGCCTTCTCATAGGCGTATAGAGATTTCAACTGATAGCTCTACACGCTATCATGCATCATCACGGCTAAACCTCTTATCAAGCTAAAGCAGGGCATACAACATGGATTGCATGGTCTCAATCCTTGTATTGGATATATTGAGCCAGGACTTATGAAGTGCTTGTATTTCGCGGACCACACTGAGGGAGCTACGTTTGACTCACCATCTCTACGATGTGATATCCTCCCACTCACGCTGGGCTGGGAAAAGTGTCACACTCAAGCAGTTTAACACTGTCTGAGGTGGCCCAGAGAGCTATCAGTCTTGCCAAAGTCGGTAATTCGTGAATAACAATAGCGTACTGGAGGACCACAAGCAGTGCTAAAGAAGCGTACACAAGCACAGAAATATTGTGTATATACCTCACGTATTCCTGGACTACCACTTTCTGTGGACACTCATCAACCACGTTGTTTTATAGGCGCACCTGTCTACCACTGCTTGAAGTGCTTCAGTAAGTTTCTACATAGCCCAGAGCAAAGAGTTTCTATCCCGTTTATATTTCTGAAAATGCATTGAAGTACCCCAAGCAGTGGTATACATGCGCACATGCAGAGTGCCGCCTTTTTCATGCCCTGCGTGCCGCTTTCCCATGATTCTTTCGACAATATACTCCGTCCCAACCGGTGCATTGCTCGCCTAAATCATGATCATTACAATTGTATGATCAGTGGTGGACTAGAAATTGCTGTGGCCCCTTACTCATGAGACTTGGCCGAATATTCTTGAACCTCCTAATTAGTTATGCTGGCACTGTTCTCTGCTCTAATGATGCTTGAAGTGCTTCAAAACTTTCTAGCGATCTGATTGAGAGAGACACCTGTCGTTCTGGAAGGCCTGCTACTTTGTCAGGCCACCTCCGGTGGTGGTAGATAGGTATACACAGGGTGGATGTTCAACCCGCCACTCTAAGTTGTTATTGAAATCAGAGTTGTATTTCGAAACTATTCTATACCGCACTTGGAGAGCCCCTGAGTGGCAAAGAGGTCCTGATTTAGGCTTCCCTACTTTCACGGTCGGAAACTACCCTTCAAATCAGCTATCCAACCTAGAGAGCCGATTTAGGCGCAGATTTTGAACTCCAAAACACCACCCGCTAAAGTATCTCAAATCTATCTCAGCTGCCTGAGATCAGGAGTGGTCGAAGTCACTCAGCATGGCCATCCAACCATCCAAGTGCTTTCTAAGACCTCGCCAAATCCAATGCGATTTCTAGTCCCTCGCAATGGCCTCTTGGGCGCTACCATCTCGACTATTCACGAATTAGTATCTCCATCCATTCTTATCTTTCTGCCACACTTACGGCACATAATTCACGCCCGCAGCCTCCACCGCTGCGATCACCTCTTCCGGCAAGACCCCCTCCACCTGCACGGCATAAACGCCCGCAATGTACCCCTCCAGCCGCTGATACCGCGCGACCCAGCTCGTCTTCGTATCCGTGACGGTCATCAGCCCATCAAACACCTGGCTCGTGCACTCATTGATGGCATCCCCGGACCCCGTCAGCTCGAGGAACGCCTCGCAGTTCGGGCACCCCGCGCTCATGAACTTGGCGGACGTCTGCACGATGCCGCAGACCATGCAGGCGCGCAGGTTCTTGTAGTCGCGCGGGCCGACGAAGGCGGAGTGCGCCATTTCTTCGGCGGCGTGGCGGGCGGCAGCTTGCGAGGGCGCGAATTGGACGGACTTCTTGCGGGCGCGGCGCTTGTTGCGGGGGACTTTGGGGGGGTGGGAGGAGGAGCGCTCGATGGAGGGGAGGATGTTGGTGTGTTTTTTTTGGGTGGAGCTCGTACGTTCGAAGAAGGCGGCGTCGGCGGCTGCTTGTGCGTCTGCAGCTGCTTGCGCGTCGGCAGCTGCTTGTGCTTCTTTGTCGGGCGGGGAGTCAAAGAGGTTCTCGAGGGCTGGATTCGCGATGCGCTTGGGCGGAGTTTCTGGGAGGGCGCGATTGGTATGCTGAGGAGAGGGAGGGTGGAGGTCGTCGTGGTCGGCCGGATTGTTCTCCATTGTTTCTCAAAGCGCGCTATACCCTTTGTTCGCAGCGAGACAAGGGAGGCGGCGCTGAGCTTACCGTGTTCGGCGCTCAGTACGGGGTTTTGCTGTTGGTAGGGGTGTTTTGGTTCGGCGTGGCGTTACAAGGGTGTCGGCGCGCGGTGATTTGCGGGCGAGAAAAGCTTCGAGAATCGCCGGGATCGCAATCGACGCGAGCCAAGTAACTGTGAGAGGTGCTGCCTTGAACCCGCCCGACGCTCCCGAACTGCTTCACTTGCAACCGTCTGGAGTCCTTCCGTGTCTAACCCTGCCCCGTCAAGAGTTGGAATCTGAGAAGGAGGACTTCACCTCGCAGTCACCCCCTGAGGCACCATGGTTGCGTCGAAGGAAGAGGCTGTGGCCTTCAAGAATCAGGGCAATGATGCCTTCAAGAAGCAGGACTGGATCGAGGCCATCGACTACTACTCCAAGGCCATCGATGCATACTCCGAGGATCCCTCGTTCTATACGAACCGCGCCCAGGTTTGTCGCCTCCGGCCCCGCCAACACGCGAGCACTGCTAATGTGTGTTTGCCAGGCATATATCAAGACTGAGATGTATGGGCTGGCTATTGCAGATGCGGACAGTGCCATTGCGTTAGACCCGGAGAATGTGAAGGTGCGCAGGACTTGAGGTTTCGAGTACTGATTGCGGGTGCTTACATGTGTGTTCGGAATTAGGCATACTATAGAAGGGCGTCGGCCAATACAGCCATACTACACCACTCCGATGCACTGCGAGACTGGAAGCTCGTAGTCAAGAAGGCTCCCAAGGATTCGGCCGCTCGCATGCGTATGGTCGAGTGCGACAAGGTGGTCAAACGCGATGCGTTCCTCAAAGCTATTGAGATTGAGGACGCACCGAGCGCGGCTGAGGGCTTGGATCTGGAGCATATGGCGCTGGAGCAGAACTATGATGGTGTGAAGCTTGAGGAGCAGATAACGCCCGAGTTTGTTGAGGACATGATAGACAGGTTCAAGAATGGGAAGAAGCTGGCGAGGAAATACGTCTTCCAGATCATATTAGCGGTCAAGAAGATTGTGTATGATGAGCCGACGATGGTTGAGGTCGAAGTGGAACAAGGGAAGACTATCACAGTCTGTGGAGATACTCATGGTTGGTCTCGTTTTCTCCCAAGTGGGATGAGACTGTTGCTGACTTCTCTCACTAGGCCAATTCTTCGACTTGCTCAACATTTTCAAGCTCAATGGATTCCCGAGCGAAACCAATGGCTACTTGTTCAACGGCGACTTTGTGGACCGTGGCTCCTGGTCCACTGAAGTTTGCCTGCTCCTATACGCCTACAAATGGTTGTATCCGACAAGTTTCTTCCTGAACCGCGGCAACCACGAGACAGATGACATGAACCGCATGTACGGCTTCGAAGGCGAATGCCGCGCCAAGTACAACGAGCGCGTCTTCAAGGTTTTCTCCGAATCTTTTTCTGCCCTACCCCTTGCGACTCTCATCGGCAAGAAGCACTTTGTCCTCCATGGCGGTCTCTTCTCCGACGACGCCGTCTCACTCGACGACGTCCGCAAGCTAAACCGCCACAAGCAACGCCAGCCAGGCCAGTCTGGTCTCATGATGGAGATGCTCTGGACAGACCCGCAGCCCAATCCCGGACGTGGCCCCAGCAAGCGTGGTGTGGGTATGCAGTTCGGGCCGGATGTCACGAAGCGCTTCTGCGAGGCCAATGGTCTTGAGACCGTCATCCGCAGTCACGAGGTCCGAATGGAGGGCTACGAAGTTGAGCATGATGGACGATGTGTTACCGTCTTCAGCGCTCCTCATTATTGCGATAATACCGGCAACAAGGGCGCCTTCATCAACATCGGGCCGGAATTGAAGCTCAAATTCAATCAATTCGAGGCTGTGCCGCATCCAGACATCAAACCGATGGCTTACGCCTCGAACGGGCTGAGCGGGCTGATCTAGACGCGCGATCGCAGGGGACATACGAAAGCGCTGAAAATGATGGGAAGAAACAAGTCTTGCATAGCCCATTGGTGTTAGCGGCGTAGGCATGGGATCATTGCATAGGTACCTCAGATTGTTGGGGTGCCGGTGGCACATCTGTTTCGGTATATCTTGGGAATCATTCAGACTAGGAACGAGGAGTTCGGAATTGTATCATAGGGGTAGTTGGATGATGGGCTGGAGTATATAGGCCCTGCGTAGATAAAGATGAATGTACTGAAGGTACTCAGCTCGTATTGTAGCCCGGCCACGTGTGAGGTCGTGATTAAAGTCGAGGTAGCCCTAAGACCTGTGAACCCAGTCTAGCATTAGATTCACGAGTAAACTCCTCATACATCACAATTGCCATAGCAGTGCGGACGGGAAATGGCCCGAGCGCCAGGGCACGTGCGTTCGTGGAGTTGCGTCAGATCCCAGATCTAAGAAACAAGGATACCTTCAACAACCACCTCGGTCATTCTCTCACTATCCAGAGGAACAATGGCGTAGCTTTCGAATATGATGCTGTTTAACTCTACCGCTCGACGGATACAGCCAATGCGGGCAGGCATCGCCATTGGCCTTCAGAAGAACGCGTTTGCCAGTCTGCAGGGAACGCTGAGAAGAAGGTATCACGCGATGGATCCGTATATTAAAAACGAATGCTTACTTCGCATTAGAACTCTACCAATATCCGCCGTAAACTCGAAAGATCGAGGAGTACGGCGAGCTACACTGCAAGCCGGAGAAGGGAAATCCGGGCACATTAGCACTGCTCCCAATGAGGGCATCTTATTCTTTGACAGTGCGTTTCATTACTTTCCCTCATTTCTCCCTCTACCTCTACTTCTTTCCTGACAGCATGTTCAAGACGTTTTCCCGCTTCGTCTTCAATGGCTTCTCCGCGTACCTTTCTCTCCCGAGGACAGGATACCCGGCCTTCTGAATACCTTGACGACGCCCGGTTTGACAGCCGGCGATCCTCTCAATCTCATCGAGAAAGCGATGAAAGACAAGGTACCTGTCAACGTCGTCGAAGTTCTTCCGCGGCTGAAAGAAGGCGGTGAATTTGTGAAGTTCACCCACGATGAGACAACGTCATCTGACGTGATAGAACGCGCTTTGAAGGACTACCTGAAGGAGAAGCCAATCAAACCATGGTGGAACCCGTTCGTTCGAATGCGAGTGAATCTTGTCAGAGGCCGACCCTGGGTGGAGGATCTTTATCGACTCCCTACGTCGAGATTGAAGGTTGAATTTCTGCCATCGAAACCGGGAGAAGAAGCGGTCGAGCTCTCACAGGAGCAGCTTTATGCGCACTTTAGGCCATACGGAAAACTCTCAGATATCATACCGCAGCCTCAGGATTCGAAAGTGCTACCGAAATTTGCGTATTTGGACTTCACGGCACCGAGACGAGCGATCATGGCCAAGAACTGCATGCATGGGTATTTAGTATCCGATGCTGAAGGAGGAGGGAAAGCTGGAACTATCATTAGACTCACGTATGAGCAGAAGCGTAAGGGGCATTGGTTCTGGGATTGGCTCGTCAACCATCCACGGGTCGTCATCCCGGCCGTCGCTGCTATCGTTGCCAGTGTAACGATTGCCATATTCGATCCGTGAGTTGCTTATGTTACGTTTGATGAACTGTCTAACAATACTAGTATCCGAACGTTCTTCATCAAGGCACATATCACGAGGTCTTTCCACATCGCAGACAACAGAATCTATCGCTGGTTCAAAACGCAAGCTACGGTTCGTTTGATCTCTTGTTGATAAGAGACCAAAGCATGCTAATAAGGACGGCAGGACATCTTGAGACTTCACAATAAGCAAGATGATGACGCTGGCATGGAAGCTATTTGGGATGACCGACGAAGCAACATCGAACAAATCAAGACATGGCTAATAGAGACCGCTGACACATTCATCATCGTCCAGGGTCCGCGTGGTTCTGGAAAGAAGGAATTGGTGATCGATCAAGCCTTGAAGAACAAGAAGTACAAACTGCTCATCGACTGCAAGCCCATCCAAGAAGCTCGAGGAGATAGTGCCACGATCTGCGCTGCAGCCGCCGAAGTCGGATACAGGCCCGTCTTCTCTTGGATGAACAGCATCAGCGGTATGATTGATCTTGCGGCGCAAGGTGCCACTGGCATGAAAACGGGCTTCTCGGAAACTCTGGACACTCAATTGGCGAAGATATGGAACAACACCGCAACAGCCTTAAGACAGATTGCATTAGAAGGTCGTAGTAAGGACGACAAAGATGCTCATTTAGGAGATGACGACTATCTAGAGGCACATCCTGAGCGTCGCCCTGTTGTCGTCATCGATAATTTCCTGCACAAGAGCCAAGAGAGCGGGATTGTCTACGATAAGATTGCTGAATGGTAGGAGCTCTTCTCGTATCCATATTATAAGTTACTGACATCCCATCAGGGCCGCAACTCTCACTACTAACAACATCGCCCACGTAATCTTCCTCACAAACGACGTCTCCTTCTCCAAATCCCTCAGCAAGGCTTTACCCGATCGTGTCTTCCGCCAAATCTCCCTCTCCGACTCCAGTCCCGAAGTCGCCAAGAGATTCGTTATCAATCACATCGACTCTGACGCCGACGATGAACCCGAACCCGAAGATGGATCCAAGAAGCTCACCCCGTCCCAGCGCCGCACTGATCTCGCCGAGCTAGACTCCTGCATCGAGTCCCTCGGGGGCCGCCTTACAGACCTCGAGTTCCTAGCCCGCCGCATCAAGACCGGCGAAACACCCTACAAAGCCGTGCGCGAGATCATCGAGCAATCCGCCTCCGAAATCCTGAAAATGTACATCTTCGGCACGGAAGAATCGACAGACTCGCCACGTAGATGGAGCGTGGAGCAAGCCTGGTTCCTAATCAAGAAACTCG
Source organism: Mytilinidion resinicola (assembly GCF_010093595.1). NCBI lineage: Eukaryota > Fungi > Ascomycota > Dothideomycetes > Mytilinidiales > Mytilinidiaceae > Mytilinidion > Mytilinidion resinicola. The sequence goes on from NW_022985443.1 coordinate 1,116,142, forward strand.
CCAACAACGAGGAGCTGCGCTACAACGAGATCCTCCTCTCCGACACGTACAAGAGCGGCGGCGAGGCCGTACTGCAGGCGCTCGAGCAGGCGGAGCTTATCAGTATTGTTAGCGGGCCGAACGGCCGTCCTGCGGCGATCAAGCCGGGCAAGCCGGTGTACTTCCCCGCCTTCAAGCGGCTGACGGAGGATGCGGTCTTGCGGAGCAAGCTGGACCTGGCGGTGGCGACGGAGCTAATCAAGATTGAGAATGCGAATATCGATAAGTATGAGAATGAGCTGTTGTTGATGTCGAAGTTGAAGAACCAGCCGTGGCAGTTGACGCCGCGGGTGCAGTGGCTGTTGGGGAAGTTGCAGGCGAGTCAGGCGAAGGTTGAGAAGTATGAGAAGGAGAGTGGGGTGTTGAAGAAGGTGCTCGGGGAGGAATATTAGTAGTATGGATGGGTAGGGGTGTATTAGTAGGTGGTAGCGACTTCACCTGTTGGCTTTAAATCAGTTGAATGTGGATACGGTGGTGTCGAGCGAGCGGGTGGGTTGAGCGGCGGCTTTTCTGCTCTCGAGGATTGGCTTGAGGTGTATATATGTATCATCACCCTTCTGCTCCTTTGATGTATGCGACAGTCATCTCAATTGGGTGTTTGTGATGCTTCAGATCGGAGATTCTAACATTCTGTCACTGCGATGTGAGTGAGGTGCATGCACAGAAATCGCGTTGCCCGCCCCCTCCAATCATTAGACAACAAGCTACGTTACTATTTCGACAAGCTCCACAACCATGTTGGGTGGGCGCTGCCGAAGCTCTGCAAAGAGGTCGGCCGAGACGCGTAAGAGGGAGAGGTGAGAAGAGGTGAGCGGCCTCAGAGGTGGATGCAGAACGGGGTGAATGAAAATAAACGACGCCTATACTCCTTAAATTACACTGAAGCCTCTTAAATGGTAGAGTACAAGCTGTTATAGTGAGGTGAAATGAGACAGTGAGGTGAAATGAGATAGTGAGGTGAAATGAGATAGTGAGGTGAAATAAGGTGAGAGCTCATAGAGCGGGCGCTAAGCGGAGGTGAACGAAAGTAAACGATCACGAGAATCCCGAAAAGTTGCAAAACACCTCAAAAAGCCCACGCACAAGTGATTTCGACGAGGTGAGATGCCTCTCCTACCCTCCAGCCCTCCCAGCTCACCTCGGCCTCGGTCTCCCGAAGATCCCTCAGCTCCCGCGTCACGGGTAACCAAGTGTGACGGCGACCTTCCTCGCTCATACCATATATTTCCAAAATTTCGCGGACCACCCAACTAACTCGACCAGCAGCTCAATCGGTCTCCTCTCCCTCCGAGTCGAGCCACGCCCCGCACCGATCGAATCGACCGACGCCGCCAACTCGTCTGACCACCAGGACCGCATTCGAGCCCCCCAGTGAGCGCTGGCTGGGTGGTTTAAATGTGGACCCCAGTACTTTCGGGAATTGTCCTTACGGCATGTAGCTCTGTTTGGAGAGCATGGCTTGGGCACGGAGAAAACATTAAAGTCTTTCTACACCCTCCACCGAGGAGGGTGGTGTTTTGCTCCTTGGAATTCGTTATTTTCCCTTTGGTTTTGGGCGATATGCGGTAATGATGATGGTGATGGTGTTTCTGGGTTTTTATTTTGGCTTGTTTTGCGGAGGGCTGGAAAAAGAATGAGGGAATGAGCTTACTTGGGCCACACCGCTGACATTGCCGCTCGACTTTACGATGCACAAACAAGGTAGTCTGGCTTAACGAGTAGCCTCACTATACACGCTCATTCAACTGCTCCGCCGGTTTTCTGTTCATTTCTTTTAATGTCGTTGGGCCAGGTCTTACGGAAACTGGAGGGAAGATTAGGGAATGTCACTTTTCAAGATCGCAAGGGAAGCGCTCATGTAGACATGACCATAGAAAATAACGAGTCTTCTCTGTCTGGTACTCCTGTTTTTATAACGAATGGACATCGAGCCGAGCTGAAAAAGCGGCTTAATTCCTTCAGAAGAAAGAAGAACCAAGATTGAAGAGAGAGGACTTAGTACGAGAAGGCGTGCTTGTAGTAGACTCTACCTGAGCATGATATAGTACCACACACTACCTACTGTTAGCGATACGCCGCGGATGCTTTCATCGTCGAAAGGTTACTAGCACCTCTATCTAACTCAAGAACGTGTCGCTTCTTGACTCGGCGCTGGAGATGACTCGCATATCCATGCTCAACAACCTACCTAGATGCTGTCTTCAGAGGCTGTTCTATGTTACCCAACTTGCCCATACCTTCAACCTCCTCTCGGCGCAGGCGGCCTCATCAGCCGATTCCTAAACGCATTTCCCAGCCCAGGCCCCCTCGCCGCAGCAGGAGAGCTGCCCACAAACGAGCTCCCGCCCATCATGGAGCTCCCATCTTCACTAAACATACTCGTCCTCGCAGCAGCTCCCCCCCTCGCCGCCATCCTACTCCCCCTCGGTGGCCTATTGACGCCATCCCTCCTTAGCTCAAAGCTCATCTCCTCCATCTCCGAGCTCTCATCCTCCAGCTCCGTATCCGTATGCTGATAGCTGCCCGCCTCAGGCACATCATCATCCAAATCCCGCTCATCCTGCAACACGCCCGCCATGTCTGCCTCCTCCAACTCCAGCATCTGCTCAACATCCGCCTGCACCATACTCCCCTCAATAAACGAGTCCTCGTTAAACGTCATCTCCGCCTCCGTCTGCTCAAGCCCATCCTCGCTCCCAAGCTCGCTCGTGCTCTGTACCTCATCGCTATCCTCCGCCTCCGCCTCAGGCACTTCGTCGTCCAAATCCCGCTCCTCCTCTCCTTCTTCTTCTCCCTCTTCTTCGCCCGCCTCCCGCTGCGCCGCCAGCTCCTCCGCTTCTTGCAGCGCAGCCATGTCGGCGAGCGCCTGCTCCCGCCGCGCGAGTATCTCCTGCTCCTCGCGCTCGGCCGCCTCGTCCATAGTCGCCTGGTACGTCTTCGGCACGCCGGGGGGACGGATCCAGCCCGCGCCGAAGCGTCTCACATTTTGCTTGCGCTGCAGAATCGAGTTCTCATCCGCGGCTAAGGAGGCGAGGGTGCTCCGCGTCGAACCGGCATGGGTGTGGTGCGAGTGCGGGCGGCGGTGTTGCTGGTGGTGCGGTAGGGGCGCGTTGTTTGCGTCTGTCGATGCTGGGAGGGGGTTGTCGAGGGAGGGGAGGCGCGAAGAGGGGTGGGAGGGCCAGAGGGTGGAGTCCTGTGGATTGAAGCGGTTAAAGGTTTGAGGTCTGAAGATTCTAAATGTGGATGTGTGTGTAATATTTCTGAACGCGAGGGGCTGAGGGCGGGCCGATGCACATGTAATTTTATGCTGAAACACGCGAGGGAGGCGGTGTTGGGGCGGGACTCACATCGCGGGGTGTTATGAGGGGGAGGGAGAGCATTGTGGATTGTGGATTGTTTGCGCGTTTAGAGAGCGGTGGTGGGAGGAAGTTGCTGTGCTGAGCTTCACGACATTGAAGATGGTGGAGTAGAATAGAACTAGTGGAGTACGAACAAACCTTGGAACACAAAACAAACACCAAGACATTGATGCATCGCCAAGCTATGTAGCCAAGACGCCTCGCCTTCGGAGCTGCAGTAGGCACAGGATGATCATGCCAACATGCGCCAATCAGCTGCAGCGTGGTCGCAGCGTGCTCAATTGGTGAGGCTCCCTTACCTCTTTCCACGCTCGCACCCATGGCTCCAGCACTCCAGCACCAGCTATATCTGAAGCCAGTGCCCGCTGCTCTGGAGCCTGACCAAGGTTGAGTCTTCATTTTTCCCCTCGCTTCTCCTCGAACAAGTGCGCTTCTGTCAGTTCGTTCCGAGGAAACAACTCGACACGACGGGTATCTCTCCGATCAGGCCTCCATACTGCTCCAACAACCCCATTGCTGTCACTTTTCCTCGAATTCCGCCATCGTTCCAGTTACAGCTTCTATCCTCCCATCGCTTTCAAGTCTCAAAGAGACAAAGAACCGCAGCCGCCCCCACAGTAGCGCGCACTGCCTACAACAACCCCGGCGCCCTTCAGACTATACCCATCACCCGCCACTCTACAGTCTCCAACCAAGCCCAAAAACAATTCAAGATGAAACTCTCAACACCAGCCCTCCTCCTCACAACCACCACCCTCACCAGCGCGCTCGCTCTCCCCCAAATCCACCTCCACCGATTGTCCACCACCGCCTCCCCGACCAGCACCATCCCCCAGCTGCCCATGCACACGACCGACCTCATGGCCGGCAAAGCCTGGACGCCCGCCCCCACCCCCTCGTCGTCCTCGGCCCCAACTTCCGCGCCAACGAGCTCGACGAAACCCGGGGAGTGGAGGGATTTATGATGCAGTCATCACTCTGTAAGTAGAAACCTCTTGTATTCGAAACGGAGCGGGATCATTTGGGAGGGGGGTTGCATTCCCAAATCCCCAAATCATCGCCTTTCCCAATTCCCCATCCAGCTTTCCCAGAAATGCGGTCGCACGAATGACGGAGATGGCGCATGTCAGCCTGGTGGAAAGCGAAAAGCGGTTGCCCTGCATGGCGCTAACGGGGTCTGGACAGCTGTTTGACAGCGCACTTATCGATCTCGAACCGTTGGAAGTCCGAGGAGGCAGGAGAGGAGGAAAAGGCTTACGAGCTGCATCGCGAAATGGGTCTCTGGATTCCGGAGTTTGCTTTGGTGTTTTCAAATCTGTGAGGGAGGAATACCCATGTTTTTCATCGGTTCGGGCAGGTTACTGGAGTAATTTTTTTTTTTTTTTTATTTTTTTTCGGAGGAGTGGAGTCACGTTTTTATGACTCGGCGATGGCATCGCGATCGGGGATTCGCGCTCTGCATAGCAAGGCGTTTAGGGCGTCTTCAAAGAGTTGGAGACGTGCTGGATATGTTCGCATTGGAGGATTGGATGCTTGGCTGTATATCAAGAAGTCAAGAGGTCCGCAAAGGATTAGCACAATTCACGCAAACAATTTGCAGATGAGCAGGGTAGATGATGGTATTCATGTAGAGTATTCATCCTAGACGGATAACTCAATTCCACACGAATATCCGTTCTGAAACGAATAGCGAAGCTACCGCTCCAGACAATTTCACGAAATAACCCTTTCAGTTCTCAAGGCCAGCGAAGCTATCGCCCTACGGCCCCCATCACACACCTCATCGAGGTCGTCCGGGCACCGCCTACTCCAAATACCCATTCGCCTTCAACCACTCCCTAATAACCTCCTCATCCCTCTTCCGATACGTTGCCTGCCCCAGAATCGTATCATTCACAACCGCAAGGCCGCGATCATACCCCCTCTGGTCCTTATCCTTAAAGAACTCCCGAATCTCCTCCGCAACCTCAAAGCTCGCAAACTTCGCCAAGCCCGCGCGCAAGAACCGCTCCAGCACCACCATGTTGCCGCTGAGCAGCGGGAACACCGTCTGGTCCCAGTTCTCGCGGATGTACTTCCACAGCTCGTAGCGCACATTTGCGTTGTTGGCCAACGCGATAGCGCCCGAGTGCTTGTCCTGCACGGCGACCGAGGACGAGAAAAGGAAGGTGAGGAACTCTTGGGCGAGCTCGGGCGTCTGCACGCGGCCGAGGGACTGGAGGCAGATTTCTTTGCCGTCGATGGAGGTTGTCGTGGTGTATTCCTTGACGAGGGCTTCGTAGGCCGCTCGGCCGCCCTCGGTGACAGCGGTACGGAAGACGGCGCCGCGGAGTGAAGGAGGGATTGCTTTGGGGTCTTTGCCTGAGGAGGCGAGTTCGAAGCGGCGAAGACTCTCTTTGATGATGCTACTGGAGAGTTAGTATAGGATATATTGTAATGGGATAACGGTGAACTTGCCCTTCATGTCCGGCGGCAGCGGCAGCTCCAATAAGAAGGACACGCAGTTGACCCTGAAGGTAGGTTTCCCCCTTCTTGGCTTCCCATCCGACCTTCTCGGCGGCCGGAGTGAGCAGCTTAAGAGCGAACTTCTTCAAGCCCTTGTGGACATCTCCGACATCTGAGAAGACGCTCTGAATGTTCACCAGATTGCCGGTGATCTGAGACCAGACGAGGTAATCGGTTTCATCCCCGAAGCGCTCGATTAGGGCGAGGAAACCTGTAGTCTTCGCATAGCCAGAAACTCCCAGAGCATATGCATCTCCAATAAGACCAACCTCCAAATCGATTAGTATACCTTACAAGAGTTTCCTTAGAAGAACATACCTTGTCCTCAACACTCAATTTAGCCTTCAACTCACCAAGCTTGACCAGTCGCGCTGGCGGATAATTAGTCCGATAGAAGCCGTTCTGGTTGGCATTGAGCTTATAATAGTTGTCATCAACACCCCTAATCGTCTCCGTCTTCGCTGTGAGAGCTTTGACGCTGTGTTTCTTTATCTCCTGGCCTGGCGCGCCCGTCGTTAGTCCCAAAGGAAGCCACCAAGTGGTCTCATCCTCCTCTGGTTTCACGTCTCCTGTAAGCAAGAACCTCTCTTGTTTGACAGAGATCTGGCCCGGCTCCTCTGCAACGGTCAGGACTGGGAATCCAATCTTGCGAATCCACAGATCCATGAAATGGTTCACATCTTGTCCAGAAGCCCTGCTCAAGGCGGACCACAGATCGTTCGTCGTCGCATTTCCGTACTTGTGTGCGTTGAGGTAGTCCGTAACTCCAGCAAGGAACACTTTATCTGTGAGATGCGCGCTCAGCATTCGGATGACCGAGCTACCCTTAAGGTAACTAATAGCGTCGAAGATCTGGTCAACTTCAAGAGCGTCCTTAACGGGAACTTCGATTGGGTGAGAAGTTCGGAGCGAGTCTAGTTGGAAGGCTGATTGTACACCCTCGGACTAGGTTAGAGTGTGACTGTTAGCAAAATATGATATGTGCGAGGTACCTCGAGATCGTGCACGTACGACAAACTGTCCCCATACGTTCCATTCTAGAATCACGGTTAGATTTGTACGGCCAGATGAGATATCGTCGGGTCAACTTACCGGGATACAAGCGGTCGATAGCATACCATCCGACCCACGTTGCAAACCCTTCGTTCAACCAGAGCTAGTCCGAAGTTAGCTACGTGACACAATGCAATGCGTGCACGTCTACTGACTTCATTCCACCAATCCATCGTCACAAGATTTCCGAACCACTGATGGGCAAGTTCGTGAGCCACGACGTACGCAACTCGATTCTTGTAGCCCTGAGCTGATTCGGCTTCATCGAAGAGCACTGCCGTAGTTCTGTTCGGGATCAGTTGCTGTCTGTGTATTACTACGACCTCAACACTTACCGGTAGGTGATCAAACCCCAGTTCTCCATAGCACCGTGAGACTAGAAACCACCGGTCAGTCGCTAATGCTCATCTAGACTTCAACGGGGGTACATATAGATGTCTGAAAAGGGCTTAGAGACTAAATGGCATTGTGGGGGGGAACAACAAACTGCGTGTAGCATAGAAACAGAGTTGAAAATAACTTACGAACTCATGAACTGCGATAAGATCCACTTTTGGAAGCGGATAGTCGATTTTGAAGATCTAGTTAAGTCAGTCGAGTAACAAAGGGGGTGGAAGTGACAAGACAAACATCCGAAAAGAGATCAACAATCTTCTTCGCATTCTCGAGAGCAAACTGGCCCTGATGTCTCAGTCCCCTCGTGGTGTAGACACGAACTGGAATCCGCGCCCCGTTGTACTTGCGGTCAGTACGGTCCTCGACGTACTCGAAGTCTCCAACAGCCCAGGCCAGAAGGTAGGTGCTCATGATCGGGGTACGTTCGAACGAAACAACGTGCCAGCCCTCCTTGGTCTCCTTCTTTTTTTTCTCCGGCATGTTGCTCAAGGCAACTTGGTCCTTGGGTATCTCAAGGTCTACATCAAAGGTAGCCTTCAAATTCGGCTCGTCAAAGCAAGGGAAGGCTCTACGGGCATCGCAGGACTCGAATTGGGTGCTGAACATGTAGTGGAAGTCATCCACCTGGGGCACGGACTTGGCCACCGATCCCGTGGGCTTATACCTCGAGCGGTAGAAGCCAGCCATGAGCTACCAGTTGAAGTCAGTAACATTTTTATCTTCGTCCCAAGCTTCCAATAGCACATACGTTGTTCATGGTCCCCTGGAACTTGACCACAAGAGTTGCCTTGGAGGTGGCCGGCGGCTCTTCCCCAAATGCCAACGTCACCCGCTGCTTGTGAGCATCGTAGGTAATGTCTGAGGCCTTGAAATTCTGTTCCGTCTTTGTATTCTCGGTCTTGAGCTCGGCGCTGTGTATCTTGAGCTGGAGGGAGTTGAGAACGATTTCTTTGGTGCTCTTCTTGATCTCGAGGTCGATTGCTACGGTGCCTTGATAGCTCCATTCCCCGCCGAGCTCGAGGTCATACAGGGAAATGGAGTAGTGGGACGGCTTGACCCTGTTTACAATCCTCTGTCAGCTTCGTGCTCGTAAGTGCTACAGCTTCTTCACTCACGTGTCGGGCAGGATATCTCTGTCGGACGCCATGGTGATGGATGTTGGGTTGGCTACAGCAGTGTAGAACCTCGCCTTAACATCAATCGAACTACAGCTACGTGAGGGCGAGAAACGGAGCTGGCGCAACACGGGTTGCCTGAAAGTCTGGCTGCCTAGACGTCTGAGAGGGGCGATGGCGGGACTCCTCTGTGCTTTGTTTCCAATGCGGACGCGAGAACAACACCTCGACAAGAACAATAGAAAGGCCAGGTTTGAGTCACTTGAGGCAGGAACGAGGTCCGAACCAGTTATATAAAGCGTGGCGTGCTGTTCCTACCGTCAACGGGTTGCTTCGGCGTGACAAACAGAACGCTGGAGACCCCCACCACCAAGCGGCCCTCCCCGCAGTTTATCTGCGGTGATGCAACCTGGCACGGGAGGTGCGAGCGAATTTACTACGAAGGGCATTCGAGCGAATGCCTAAACAGCATTCAGCCGAGCAGGATTCGTATCTAAAGAGGAAGCTGAGCGTAATTCTATTTCGCGCGTTATTTTACGAAGAGAGCAAAGTTTGCCAATGGTATCGAAGGAAGCGGATATGTAGCGCCTGTTAATACACCCTTCCCGTCTGCCCATTATCCTCCATCTGCAGCCTGGTTACAGGCGAATTCCTGCAGAGCCGTTTCCATACGTTCAAGACCCAAAGAATAAAACCGTGACGCCGCCGATGCTCATCTGGTCCCCTCGCGCCGCTGAAATGCGCGTGCCGTGCAATCATCTAGCAATATGCCCCTAAGAGATGAACGAAATCCCAATGTCACGGACACCAGTCGGTTGTCGCATGAGGAGTGCGTTGTGTCCAGAGGGTTGTTGTAGAGAGAGTGCCCTGGCGATAATCAAATCAGACTTCCCATTCTGTCCCAACTCTTGAAAGCCAAGGGATTCGTCCTATAGAACGAGTCAGAGGTTCCGAGCATTCACCTCCTCGCATTAATAAGGCGCCATGATCTCGATGCTCCTGTATATTCAGATCCGCACAAGAACATCCAGACACGGTATCCGCCACTCCTTCTTCCCCACCAAGCCCTTCGCCCACTCGAATCCCGCTCCTCCACTAATTTGCGGCACTGGTGGCGCCTTCTTGCGCAGCGTATCCGCCGCCGCCTTGATAACCGTCGTAGCCGTACTGTTAACCGCCGACGCGAGAATCGAAGCCGTCTCTACAAGCGGGTCTCTGAGCGGCATTGTTGTGTTTCTGGGGTCCGAGGAGGCATCTTCGGCCGGCAGCTGCGGCTCGAACCATGCGGTATGGAAGTCGAAGAGGGAGACCACGAGTATGGCGAGGAGGAGGGAGCAGTAGACGCAGGGGCGGTTGAGGAAGTAGGTCGCCGAGACGAAGAGGACGAGGTAGACGGGGGACGCACTTGTTCTATGCCTCCGAGAATCAGTATATGTAGTAAATCGTGGCAAGGAAAACGGGGACATACAGGAAGAAAAGTATGGGTATCCAGCTTCGAAGACAGAACATCGTAGCCTGGTGGTAACCCGGGGGGAGATAGCGGCTAGAGAGGGTTGCACCAGCCTGAGACGAAGGCTGTGAAAGAGAGACGATGGGAAAGTTGGTGAGGATCAAGGATTACAAAAGAATTAGGGAGAAGTAGCGAGATGGGGGTTGGTACGCGGCGATGGGGTCAAAGGCACGAGTTGGACTTATCTTGGCTTGGAGATTCGGGCGGAGGACTCGGAAGTGGCAGGGGTGGCGTTCTGAGATGCAGGTGAACCGCCATCAACGAAGACAGCTTTTTGCAATTCCACTCAAGGTGCAGAAGCAAAGAGGTGAATTTATCTAACCTAGGATGGATTTCATTGCAAATATCATGCGCTAGTCTTTCGCCCTTCCCAGTAATCATAGGTATCATTCGGTCAACGAGGCAGAGACTCCGTCATCAACTAGGCCGCCAATCTACCTCATGGAGAATCTACCATCCCTCGCCGTGCATACCCCAATCCTGTTGCTCCATCTGCCCTTCATCTAGACCTTCCTCGCCCCAATCCATTTTCTCAAGCTCGCGTCTGAAAAAGTCTTGATCTTCCTCCAAGACCCCACTCCTCGCGCCCATGCCCTCTGGGTACCTTTTCAGATTATGCCAATGCGTCAAAGCCCTCAAAGCCTGCTCCAGAGGCACACTCTCATCCACCTCAGCATCAACGTCGCTGCCAGCAAGCCAGTCGTCCCGAAGTTCCGGTCTACAGTGCAGGTACACAGCTGTGATGACGCGCATGTTGGACTGGCGCCATTTACGACCACAGTAGGGAACCTGGTTCTTGAAAAGTTTGAGCGTGTAAAGCCTTAGCTCGGGTTGTGGAACTTTGAGACTTTTGCGTAGAAACTGCGAGGATTTGTACGACACAAGCATCAAGTTACGATGCGCCTTGTTTTTGCACACCTTCTGCATTATGCGCAAATAGTTGATGCCACTGAAGAATGCTCTCCATGAGAAGTTGGTAATGGGCTCACTTGGAAGCTCACTGGTAGGGAATCCTAGTTCGTCGACCTCCGGCGGAACCTGCGGGCGGGACTCCGCAGGCGTCTCTGGTTCATGGTCTTGCTTTGCTGTCTCATCACGGCGAAGCCTAATCGGGGGAGGTGCTGCGTCATCAGAATCCGAATCGATTTCCTTGCTTTCGGTGTTCTGTGGATCTTGAATACCAGTGCGGGAGTGTTCACGGCAGAAATGGAAGAAACTGATCTGAATTAGTACCTTTCGGGGAGATCAGACTTTGGACAACGTACTTCAAGTCGTCTCGATCACACTTGAAATTGACTACCCGCTCAATCTCCTGAAGCTGTAAAAGCTTTAGTATAAGAGGGATGTAGCTTGAGTCTACAAGGAGCTGGGTTATGTATTCGAATTTGAGAATGTCTGTGTGTGTCGCGTAAGCTTCTTACTCATAGAAGAAGTTTTTTTGAAGAAGACTTACGTGAGACTTTGAACCATTTGAGAATTAGGATAAGGGTTCCAGACACAGCTTTGTCAAGAATCTCATGTGTCCGTATTGTGTCGAGCTCTTCGTTGGATGAGCTGCCGTCGTGCTGCCCGTTCACGCCGTTGCTGTCAGGCTTCGCTGATGAGCCCCCATTTTGGTTATCTTGAAATTGAAACCCGCTTTGTAATCCGTTCTGTCCATTTGCCTGGGTGACCAGGGCAGTAACGTGAGAAAGAATGACCTTGATCAAAACGATGATCAAAGACTGTAGATGGGGCAGTGCTTCGACCTGAAAGAAGATTAGCGGTTAATCAGTTGATCGAAACAAGCGACTCACGTAGAAACGTTCAACAGAATCCATCCGGTCTTCGATACTCCCAGGAGGAGGAGGTTCCTTAGTCTTACTGTTTGCTTCTTCCGGTCCGGCCGTTGGCGCAGAAGATATGTCTAGGGCATCGACATCAATGTTTTCATCTGGGCCAGCCCAGCCTCGTTCGTATTTCATGAATTGGACTCTCTCTTCCCACAATTGCTTCATCGCTCGCGTCGCTCTCATTCTCTTAGCAAAAAGCTCAGCAGCTTCTAAAATCGAAGCCGGGATGTCGGATCCTTCCCACTTCCTCCCTACAAGCAGATCTTGCAAATCTGTGGAGCCTTTCCCTCCCAGATTATTGCTACTTTCATCTAGAGGCGGGTAAAGAAACGGAAAGAGTTGGTTGGTCTGGTAGTTTTGCTTCTTCCCGCCCTTACCAGCGCCGGCCGGAGAGGGCGGCGGGGAAGGTGCTGGAGTTGCGATATGTACTGGTTGGTGAAATATGGACGTCCCATTGCCGTCAAAACTTGCTAAGCCGGACCCAAAAACGTGGGAGCCTGCAACTTTGCTAGGGTGATTTTTGATCGGCGGGAGGATGGAGTTGTTCTCCGGCTCCAACGGGAAAAGTGGCGGGGGTGGGTTGTAAGCTGGGTATTTGGAGCTGATCTCCTGGCGAAACAAATGATAGTCTAGAGGCGAAGCTGTAATCAGAGGCTGACCGCGCACATCAGCCTCGTTGAGATCCGTTTCTCGGAATGAAGCTTTCGCTTTATTGACTTCCGAGAGCCCCCCGAAAGCAACCAAAATAGATTTCCACGTAAGTAAGCAAACCTTAGCCAAGGGCAAGACGATAGTTTCGTCCCACCGAAGCCTCGCAATCAAGTCTACAAGTGTCATGAGGAGGCCAGGTTTGAGGTTAGCTGGATGCCATAGGTTAGCGTTTAGAAGTCAATAGAACGATAGCAAAAAGATCTCACCGATTGCTTCCCGCATGATCAATTCGCCATCCACTTTCTCTTTGATGCGAGCGACTTCCAAGAAAGTATACATCGCGGTCATCGTGCACCATAGTTCTCGGCGCTCGGCCTCTTTGCCCTCACGAAATGGTTCATCCTCTGGCGAGGATAGTCCACTACAGATAAAATCAGTCTCTGCACTGTAAGACATGGTATAATATCACATACCATTCCCGTAGAAAAGCTTTCCGCAAGGCATCAAAAATCACTTGAAGGCCGCCACAATCTAACACCGTCTGAACATTCTTATAGATCCATTCGATTTGAAGAGCTGAGAGAGGAAATTTGTCATTGGGGGCCTTGCTTTTGGAAGCCGTGTCCCCGTCTTGGTCGTTGTCTTCTCGGTGTTCTGCTAATGTGTGACCAGCTGTTTCGTACCAGCACCCCAAGAGTAGATACACTACTGTCTCCAGGTTTTGCAGTCTTGCGTTCGGATCCGATTGCTTGATGCCAGCCAAAATTTTCTGGATGAACTCCTCTTTCTGCTCGACGCTCGTGGTAGCCCAATCTAGGTTTCCTTCTTCGTAAGCTGATCCGTTTATAAACACGAGGCCATTGTATGATCCCCACTCTTGCGCAAACGACGACTGGGACTTCAGTATCATAGCCTGCTCCTCCACACCGTACGAAAACCATTCTTCCAGCTCTTCTTCGAACGTAGATGCATCTTCATAGGTAAACGCGTATGGTGTAGGCTCGACCCTTGGCATGTTGTCAACTAGCCTTCTGAGTTGGACAAGGGACAATGAGTCGGTAGTGTTGAGAGCATCTGGGGGCGGAGCTGGCGGAGCTGGCGGAGGGAGATGTAGCGGCGCTGGGGACGGTACGGAGTTTTCGCGACGTAGATTTGGCCGAGGGGGTATAGGCCTCTGAGCTCCATTCTGAGATGGTGCTGGTCGAGCGCTATCGTCCAGGAAGAGCTCAGCTGTGTCCAAAGCGGAGGTGGGACCACCTTCTTGGTTGTCTAGTTCTAGGCCTGGAGCTGGTGAGTCCTGCGTCAGAAACTCTGCTTCATCTAGAACTGGTGGCACCTCTGGTGCCTCTGGAGGAATGTTCGACTCCATTGTGTTGACATCCACCAAATTCTTGACGTTCCAAAAGTGGTAATTTGACGTGTGACGGAAGCTTCGATGAGTCCACCATTGTCGGCGTGCAACTCAGTAAACGGCCATTTCAATCGGTGGTCGAGGTGAGGCCTTTAGTGCTCGGATGCTTGCAGGTACGGTGGGTCGAAGTCGGTATGGACGTAGGGGTGTCCGCTGGTCTGGAATGACGCTGGTGCGTATGAAGTGGAATGGTCAAATATTGCGGTTAAAAGGTCAGTAGAAACGGGCGAGTCTAACTAGGCGCATTCGATAGTATAGCACTGAAGGAGGGGGTGTATGTTCTCCGCCATCTCAACAGGAACGGCGTATCGTTCTTCCGATGCGAGGCCGCGCTACAAAGGTAGCAGTACGAAGTGGAGACAATTAAGCAAAAAAGATGCACCTGGCCATCGCGAAGACTATAGCACCTTAGGCTGCCTTAGCCTTTCCCCTTCCCAGCGCAGCACAAGGATTCGCGTCGCACTGCATACAACACTCTGCAGCTTAGGACTAGCTACGCTTGGGAACTATCCGCTTCTCGCCTGCCATTAAACATGTCCATCAGTATCATGATCATGACCTGTTCAGATTCAGCAGTTCCACTGCTACTGTCCAAGCATCGGCGTCAGTCATTATTATATCACGGCACAAGCTGCTATGCAAACCTCACACAGTGACTATTCGCAGTAGGCTAGAAACATAAAAGATGATTCGTTATCCCAACCACCCAGCTCTCAATATGTGTAAAAGGGAATGGCCGCATGAGGAAGAGAAAGACAATGTAGCCCGCCCGCCTCCAGCCTCTAAGACGATGCCGCCATGTCAAACCCCCCTGACCGCGTGCTGCGGCTAACAAAAAAGCCCCTCCCCGCAGTGACATCAAGACCTTTTCAATGTAACTATTACTCTGTTTCGATAGAGTAGACAGTCAACAACACTGCCCAAGCAGCCCATGAAGCAGGATACCAGAGTAAAGGGATCTTCAATGAATGACCGAACATGAAATGTTGTCGTAAACAATCCTCGCATCGTGAAGCAAATCGTGCAGTCAGCTCGGAGAATCCAGCCGCCAGCATTCGCAGATATGAAAGAACAGGAGAGAAAGTCACAAGGGTACCATCGACGGGGTGAAATACTCGCCGGTAGAATAGTGCTGACGGAACAGCCTCACAGATTCGTAACCAGAAATGGGAGAGCGCTACTCGCCATTCTGCTCGGCGTTCTCTCGCTCCTTTATCTCTGGAGGGACGATGCCGGCATTGCGACATGCGCGCTTGTAGATCTCGACCTCATCCCAGGCACGTTGCATTTCACCCTTGAACTTCTCGCAGCTGCCACTCAGCTCGGTGATAGCTTGCTCGGTCAAGAGCTTCTCAAGGGTCCACTTTTCGATGTTCTGAGACTCGTTCTCCTTCAGCTGGGTGATGAACTGAACGGCACGTTGAAGGATAGAGCCCTTGTTCTTCTCGCAGCCAGGAACGATCTTCGCGAGTTCGTTGATGCCTTCATTGATGGTTTCGCGACGACGACGCTCAACTGTTCACGTGATTAGCTATGGCGCATACTTACATAGGATATATTGTAATCGGGGGCACGTACCCTCCTTGTGATTGTCTCTCCGCACCTTGTGCCATTCGTCGGAGCCGACCGTGGGCTTGTGGCCGCCTGCGTTTGGCGGCGAATCATTAGCAGCGGAGTTGCCTGGATCTTCATATTTAGAAGGTGTCTGCAAAACATCCATGCTGGTGTCGGGCATACCATGCTGTTGCTGTTGATGGACCCCATGATCGCCCATGAAAGACGTTCCATCTCCCGCGGATCCTGTGGCTTGGAAGGAAAGCTCCGTGGCTTGCGGGACTGTCATGGAATAGTGGGCAAGTGCAGCGGCAGCGGTATCTCCAGCGTTTGACGAGCTCGCGCCACCATTCTGCTGGAGGCCGAAGTCGAGGGAGGAGTTCTGCATGCTGTCGTCGGCGGCGGCGTTGTGAGCTGCGAGGAAAGCAGCGGTGGTTTGGTCGGTCAGATCCGCTGCACCAGCTGATGAGTTGGTGGCCCTAGAAGAGTCTCCGGGAGCAGGCCTAGAAGCGTGATCTCCGCGTGATTCGCGCTTGCGCTTGTTGTTGTGAACTGAGTCGAGCGCCTTGGCGTCGTGGGTGGGATAGCCAGCTGTGTCGGCCATGTCTGTAACGTTGAAGTAGAAAGAAGGATCCCGTCACTTCGCGTGGAGGGCGTCGGTCTTATTCGATGGCTGCTGCGCACTAAGAGCAAAGCCCAATGGCGATTATAGGGTGCTGTGTTGCGAGGTGGCACGGGATTGGGATGTAGGAAACCGTGACGCAGCGGGTGGTGGGCAGACTATTAAGGCTGGACCAGTGAGGCGGCGGGTGGTGGAGAAGGAGATGGTCGTGGCAGTACCAGGGCCTGATTCGAAGACGCAAACCTGGGACGGCGGGTGAATGAAGCTCGGGGTCGACGCTCTGCCCAACAGTTCACGCAGAGTCCCGGAAGCAGTGCGCCTCGGGAACAGCAATCAGGCGGAGGCCGGGCGTGGGAAGCGGTTCTCGGATTGCGCGCCGCAGCTGCAGAGGATCAAACTGGAACGTCAGCACGTGTACAAAGGGCGATTGTCAAGTGTAACGGCAATGCAGACAAGCGCCCGATTGGCGTAGTCGATTGCTCCATTGCTGTGGGACCAAGCTGTCATTGCTGGAAGAGGAGTCGTATCGTGCCCTCTGCCGCTGGGACGCGAGCAGTGCACGACAGCGCCGCTCGCGCTCCGTAACGTTCCTCGCTGGTGCGCGACGACACGACGGGGCCAGCAGGCGGAGACGACGAGAGCGCGGCGGGCTTCGACGCGCGGATGCGCCGAAGACTCCAGCTCCATGGCGGACGAGCAGCGGGCGTGATGTCGCAGAGGCCGTCGAGGGCGTGGCGACGGGCAGCGGTGGAGCAAACGGGGCGATGTGGTGATAACGCGCGATGCGATGCGATGCGATGCGATGCGATGGAGTTGAGGTTGACTTACCGGTGCGCTCTTGCCGCAGTGTTTCCCGTGACTGCCGATTGATGTATGGATTCGCGGGCGCTCAGCTCGTGAGAACCGGCAACAAAAAGGAGAGGGAAGAGGCGGAGGCCGGAGTGCTCAGGCCGATGTGTGTGCAGCAGCAGCGGAAGCAATATAATTGAGCAGGCCGCAACGTGATATCTGACGGCAAGTGCTGGAGGTGTTGGTCTTCGATGTCAGGTGAGGAGAGAAGTCACGCGGAAAGGTGGGCGTGGGAAAAGGCTGGGAGCTGTGCCAAGCTGCGCACGGGCCGGGCAGGCAGAAAAGCGTCGAGAGACCGGCATCAAATCACAGCCGACTGGCTCTCGCACGTGAAGTCGGCAGCACAGCGCTAGAGGGAGAGGGGTCGGCTTGCTGCGGCGTGAGTGGTCCACGGGCCGTGGGAACCCTCTCCTTGCTGGCCGGCATTTTCCATGGCCAGAAAGTGGCAGTCCAGGAGAGTCTGGGGCCGATGCTAACTTTGTAAGGCTTCCTATGCTTTGATACACACCCACTCGGGCCTTGTGGACGCTGGCTAGCACCGCTTGAGGTCCTGATACGTGACTAAGCTTCGGAAACGACATTTTTAACAGGCCTGATCGCTCTCTGGGCCGCCTCAGTCGGAGTTGGAATAGACTGCCGCTCTACGTCACCGGAGCCTGGCTGGCGAAAAGGTTGCGCTGGATTGCGACGCCCGTTCTGCCATGCCTCTCCACCAATTGTTGCCCGTCGTCGCAGACTGCACAGCTGCGGCCAGAGTCACGGCTCAATATTGGTGCACCGAGGTCTGGCAGACCCTGTGCTTCACGCTCCTCGGAGGCTCATTCCAATGCCACACCTCGTTGATGCGGGAGGGGCCAGCGACGCCGTCACATTTGTCCTGTCTCGCCCCGCCCGTTCCTTTGGCGTCTTGTTTGAGAGCGCCCATCTCGTGACCTGCCTGCTGAGACAGGGCCTTGTGACAATCGCACTCTCAACCCGTCCACAGCCGATGCCCACGGAATTCTTTGGCGCCATGTCTGTCCCAGCGCTGGAGCGACGGCCGATTGATAGAGACAGTCTGTCCTCAGACGGCTCTAAGGGCTGTGTTGTCTCCCTTGGAGGCGCCAGTGACGTTACTCAAATGCGAGACTGCACATCTAGTTAGGGAGACTTGCACAAGGAACGAAGTGGCAAGTCAGGAGGTATATTGATGGTCTGGAGCAGACTGCCGCCGTGCAAACTTTGTGAGAGCAGTTCACTGTGCTAACGCTCCGGAGTGCTTCTCGCCATGACCTCGAGCTCGAATGCAACCATCTACATAGATGACGGATCCACAGGTGAAAGCATTGCTTGAGCACTATATACCTTCCCTTATCTGGCTTGCTGCACTCTATCCAACCAGGCGTGTGCTAAGCTGGCAGTCACAGGACCAGGCGTGTGGGCGGAACGATCGAACAGGCGAAATCTAGTTATTGTTTCAGCTACAATCCAACATGGAAGACCTTTTGGATATCATCAAAATCCACAATGTCGCATTCTCAGGTTAGTTCCTTGCTCATTTTCACAACAATCTTACGAGCGCTGCAGATTGCGTTCGTCACAGAGAATGTAGTCAAATGCCTTCCCCAATTTCCTTGCTCCACTTTTACAGAGGTGTTATTTATAAACGTATCCGTGAATATTTCACTTCTAGATCTTGCATAGCGTGTCATGAGACCGTATTCAAATGGGTTGCGATTACTTGCCCAAAAGAAATGTCTCCCCTTCATTACCTTCAAAATTGACTGTCGTGTACTACTTCTTGGCGAACTGGTCAGCACTACGAACTACACCCCATTCGCAGAGCGCCACTCTCTATGCCAGCACAGGACATCGTTTTCGAATCTCTCACACAACATCTCGTCGCAAAGCCTAACGCGCATTGAGTCCATAAGCACAAAGGATCACAGCTGCACCCCAATGACAGTCATTCCTTCCACCTGCTCATCACGGTTTGGAGTGCTTCGATAAGCAATCAAGTCTCTAAGCGGAATGTATGTCATTTTCGTTAAGAGGAAAGCCGGGCTAGGATATGAGGACTCGTATTCAGTTAGCTACCTGCTTGGGCTACTTTCAGAGGCAGTATCCAGCAATCAACAATGCATTGGAGTGTCCTAGACTGAGTTTGGATGGAAAATGTATACATGCTAATACCCTAGCGCTGTAGACCTCCTCTCAATCGCCAACATGAGATCAACTCCAGCGATCCTGATCCTGGCGCTGATCGAAACCTTGTTTGCTCTGCCCGTTGCGGCCTTTCCCACTCTCTGGGGCAGACAAAAAGACACCCAGAAAGGCTTCAAGAGGTATGAAGACTTTGAAAAAACTGCTCTGACATCGTTCAATCGCTCTGAAATCTATCATCAAGTTACACAACTATATCAACCGCATGTTCCCGCCTCAGCCGGGCACCGGCATTCCTCGTACAGGGCCCGGGTCTCCGATCCAATCGCTGAAGGCCCGGAATTTCTACGAGGCGTAAATATTGGCGGTTGGCTGATCTTGGAGAAATGGATGGCTCCAGACTTGTTTGATGGTACCGATGCCATCGATCAGTTCACATTCGACCAAACAGACGATGCAAACAGCAGGCTTAAGGAGCACTGGGAAAGTTACTTTACCGAGGATCATGTCTCTGAGCTGGCCAGTTATGGGATTAATGCGTTAGTTATATTGAGTTTGCCATGCAATCTGATGCTGACAATGGACCCAGTATCCGTATACCCGTCGGCTTCTGGGCGTACGATAACAAAAACACCCCATACCTCAAAGGAGCTGATGCATATCTTGACCGCGCGGTTCAATGGGCTAGGGTCAATGATATGAAGGTCTGGGTGGATCTTCACGGCGCCCCAGGCTCGCAAAACGGCTTCGATCATTCTGGTCAGAAGGGCAGCGTCCACTGGCAAACGCCAAAGAACCTTGACCGTACTATCACAGTCCTGAAAAAGATAGCCCAGAAATACGGGAGCAACAAGTATGCGGACGTAGTGTCTGGGATCGAGCTCCTCAACGAACCAACCCTCTGGGGAAAGAACGAGCTCTTGATCACGAAGGAGTGGACACAGCAAGCGTGTGAAGAAGTTCGAGACACCATAGAGAACAAAAATCTCCAGATCGTCGTGCAGGATGGGTTCAAGGGCTCCGCCACATGGGTCGATGTAGTAAAAGACGTTATCGAGGACCTTAACGAAGACCCTTCAGAACACCATTCTGATTTCGCTATCGACTCACATTTATACCAACTCTACAAACTCAAAGAAATGGCTATGGACCAACCGCAGCACATCATCCAAGCGTGTAATTGGCGCTACAACTTCGAGGCCGCCCAACGCTCCCATATCCCAGTCTACGTCGGCGAATGGTCTGGCGCGACAAAAATCTGTGTGGATAGCAATGGCACGACCACTGCTGGAGAAACATGCGACACTGACGGGTGCCAATGCATAGCTACGACACCCGTTGAAGAATGGAACGACTTGGTGATCGACCAGGTCCGTCGATATATCGAAGCTCAACTGGATGTCTGGGAGGCTAATACGAAAGGCTGGTTCTACTGGAACTTTAAAGGGACGGGCGCTTGGGGTTTCATGGATGGGATTGAGAAAGGATTTATCCCTAATCCTGTCACAAGTAGGAAGTACCCTGGGCAGTGTGATGCAACTTCCTACTGAGAGTCGATGTTGACTTTCTCATGTATCGCGCGTGAGTTGATCGGCGTATAGGACCATCTTGGTGCGGAGCTTCACCTTTCTTTTACGTTCATGAAGAGTCGTCATTGCATCCGCGCATTATACCCTTGCAGACTCTTCTATCAGAATTAGACACATGGAAATGATTGAAATGATTAATCTAGACTTCGACTTTTTCCGTGCCTTTGATTAATCAAATGCCCAAATATGAGCGTGGCCTAACCATACCCATCCTTTCTCACCTAAGCTCCCTCCTGAATGCTTCTTGTTGGTGACTTTTTACGTCTCGTCTGGAATCTAGAAGTTGCTTCGAGGAGCTCGATGGGGTGCATGTCCAGTGGCATTCCTAATATTTCGGTTTACCTACCTTATGCCTGTACTCCAAGGAAGATGGGAGGGCAGACAATACAACGGCTGCGCTTGAAGGTCTTGGTGGGTGAAATCTACCTAGGCAGGGAGGACAGCCTGGCAGGTGATCTGGTGCCTTCCATGCTAGTGGCTTGGCGCGACACGAGATCAAGATCGGGAGTCTCTCCAAACAAATTTCAGCCGTATCGACTCTCACTCCTGCAATCCTCGAACTCTACCTACAGTACACCCAAGCCCTACTTCTAAGCTCCCCAAACAACGCGCCCCTTCACCTAACAATGTCTGACATCGTTTCCAACCCGCCAACTCAAGCAGGTGCTGAGTCAAAGAGTGCTCGCAAGAAGAAGGCCAAGGCTGCAGCAGCTACACCCGCGACCGCGCCTGGAAAGACGACCTCGGAAATCAGCTCTTCTTCACCGGCCGCGGAGAAGCTCAATGGAACCGACGCGAACGTGGAGAGCCAATATGTCAAGGACCTCCAACGGTAAGCTTCCTCATCAAATAAGCTCAGGAAGGACACGGTCACTGATTGAGTTGGACTTATAGATCTATCCGAAGCACCCAAAAAAAACTGGTATGTCTCTTTGCCGCTTCTATCCTGGCGTGACCCCAAGCTAACAGTCAGGTCTCCAGAATCTGATGCAAAAGGTGGACTCTGTAATCGCAGAAAACCCCGACGTATCCCTCGACGATCTGGTTGCTTCCCGCAAAATCAACAACGACCAAAAGGCACAGGCGCTGAAGAAACCCGGCCTCCAAGCTCAGCTCGCTCAGTACGAAGAGCAGCTTACCCAGTTCAAGAAGTTCGACGCCGAATACAAGCAAAAGGTGGCAGCAGAGAAGGAGGCTCTACAATCTGCACACAAGGAGGAATTGGAGAAGCTACGCGAGACCCTGAAGGCGGAAGCGGCGGCCGAGGCGCACAAGGCGTTCAAGGACCGCTTCTTGACCCTCTCACGATTCCTACGCGCGGCTGCTGCCAGGCGCCAGCTCGAGGACGACGACACTGATGTCACCAAGGCATTTGAGGGCGCGTTGCTTCTGGTGTATGGTGGTGATGCATCAGCAGTCTCGGCGGCCGAGAAGCTGATTGAAGGCACTGAAGACAATGTTCCCTCCACCGAGGGTGCGGCATTGAATGTCACCTGTAAGCACCTTTCTTAGATTTTGGGAGAGTGTCGACGACCCTGAACAGTCAACGAGTTCTCATGCTAATTGCCTGTACAGACGCCGAAATCAAACAGGCCGCTCTCGACGAGGCTCCTTTCGCAGCCGAAGAGGCGTGGGTCGAGGACGTTGCACAGTCGCAGGCTGCAGCGGCGGATTCGGAGGCCACCCACCCTATATCGACCGACCCTACAATTGCGCACGCGGGATTGACGGAGCTGGACACTTCGGGCACTATTACAAACGGCGAAACTGAGGTGCTCGATACTCCTAACGCGCCAGCTGCATCTAGCATTGATGCTGGTGCTGCTAATGCGGCTGCGGACGAGCAGTGGGACAAGCAGGCCTCCGCTGTTTCGGACGACCCTCTCACCGAGTCGTTCGAGATGATTCCCCGCGACCCTGCCGAGACTGAATCACCGGCAGTAGCGGCACCGAACAACAGCACGCAGAGCTGGGCTGATGACACCCCGGACGCTACCCCAGCAGCTCCTGCGAACGGCAACGACGGATTCCACGAGGTCCAACACCGTGGCAGGGGCCGAGGAGGATTTCAAGGCGAGGGCCGCGGTGGTGGCGGATATCGCGGACGTGGTGGACGAGGAGGAGAAGGCCGGGGCCGAGGACGTGGCCGTGGAGAGGGAGGCTTTCGCGGCGGACGCGGTCGTGGTGGATTCAGGGGCGGAGAACGTGGCGGCGCGCCACAGTAAGTCAGTCACTTCGAAGCTTGCCTCTCCCACGCTATCGGCGGAAAGGGGGGGATCGCATCTGGTTGACTAGGTTCATCGACCCGAATTGTGGCGCATGTGGAAGGGGTCGTCAGTTGGGTTTCCGATAGGTTTTGTGGTTTCTTCTTCTGCTTCCCACCATGTCCAAGCATTTTGAGCGGTTGCGCACAAAAAAGAAAGGGCTATGCACTTTGCATGTGGTCTTTCGTCGAAATCATATCTGCATAGCAATGGAGCCGTGGGTTCTCAAAATATATCAGTCAGCTGCCTAGGCTTCTTTGTAATTCTCTGTGGCTATTAGGGGGTTTCGGTGGCTCAGGATGCTGGCTCTAAAATCGTGAACTCATGTGTCATTCGTTTTGCTCTCTTGCTTCTTTTGCGAGTGGCTTCTTTTGCGGGTGGCTTCTTCTGCGAGTGGCTTCTGCGAGTGGCTTCTTCTGCAAGTGTTGTGGGGAACTGTCTTTGTACACCTCGACACTGCTTGACGGGCTTCACCCCGCTTCAAAAAACTGATCAAGATGTAGGTTGGTGATTATGCCAGACCTTTTACCTCCTTACGCCACTCCGCGCAGTGGCAGATGAAAATCCGCACCCTCATGAATCAGTGAAGCGTGTGCTGCAACCCACCTACCCACACGCCGAATTAGTCACTACGTCGTCCGCTCTCATCCCATCCCTAGACTGTGAGTAGAAGTTTCAGCCCGGGCACCAGCCGCTCTCGTCACAGCAGCTCCTGCGCGTCCGTCGCACCGGTGTGCCCGGGGGGTGCCCGGCCCAAGCCAAGAGGGATGACCAACTTCCGCTTACCTGGTCTGCGTGGGGATGCGGCTCTGAGTGGTAGGGCTGAAAGAGAGATAGCCGAGAATGTGGAGGCAAGCGTGGGCTTTTGTTTTTCCTCGGGCCATGCACAGCATGCTTCCTTCTCCCGACGCAGGTACGGGGTGATCGGTGGCGACTCCGCGCTGGTACGTGTCTGGCGTTCTCCGAACGGTTCTTGGGCCGTGAGAGGGGTTGCGATGCTACCAGACACGGTTTTATTGAGGGTGATGGGTTTGAAGGGGGCGGTGAGGGCGATGAGGGGAGTTTTGGGGTTGTGGACGAGGCGGAGGAGGGTAGAGACCCCTCCAATCGGGGCGTCTGAGGATGCATGGAGCCGCAACGCGAGCCGGATGGTGTAGAGGGTTGTGATAGGGAGGTCGAAGTAGATCCACGTGACGGTCATGATGAATGTAGTGTGTTCTTCTACGAATTCGAAAATCTAGAGCGATGAATTACACGTCTTGTATGTGCACCTATGTGCCTCTTTCTCGGGCGCCATTGAGACTGTCAAAGCAGAATGATCACCTCTCGCACATGTTTCTGAAGATGTTATGAAGCGTATTTTTAGGGCGTCCAAATAGGACGGAGAATTGCAGCATTGATGAACACAAAAACTGCGAAAGGGAGTTTGTAATATCTACAGAAGCTGTATTTGTTTGGCAGCTTCTTGAAACCTCTACACATACATTTGAAACCACAGGGGTCCCTCCGCAATACCGGCTGAAGAGTGACAGGCCTGGAGCCGGGGTATCTTTTGGGCTGGAGTGGCACGATTATGGAGTGACATCCCTCGGATCGAAACTAACCTATAAAAGACTAGCGCCTTTGCCGACATTGAACCTCAACTTCCAGACTCCAGGGCCTCCACGACCAGCATTCCTGAACAACCTCACTGCTGACCCTCAAACCGCATCCGACGAACCATCGGAATCGCCCATTATCGATGCGACACAAGTAGGAAGGTTGTCGTTGTTGATTTCGCCCCGCGCGATCGTGCCCAGGACACCTCGGGCCCCCCAACCCCCCAATCAACATCGCAGCTTCTGCATCAACACCCACGACGAGCGAGAAGCTACAAGTCGCCATGGAAGCTCCGGCGGCGGAGGTCATCGCCTCGACCGAAGTGCCGCCCGCGCACGATGAACACCACGACGACCTCCCGACCTCCAAGCCGGCCCTGACGCCACCGACGAGTGAGGACATGGACAAGAGGGGGCGGTCGTCGTCCGAGCTCTCTGAGCTTTCAGATGAGGAGGATGAGGAGGATATCGAGCCCGATCATTACTTTGAGGGTGGGAAGATACCTGTGTTCAAGCCGGTAGGTCGCATTCACATTTCGAGGCACGCGATATCTTGCTTGGCGGCCTCTGGGGCTGCCAGACTCGAGTCGCATAACTGGGCATATGCTAATTATGAATTATGACAGACTATGGATCAATTTCAAAGCTTCAAGAAGTTCATTGATCGGATTGATAAACATGGGATGAAGTCCGGCATCGTCAAAGTTATTCCGCCCAAAGAATGGTCAGTGCAAGCTACCCCAATCTATATTAAACAATGACTGACCTAGGATCAATTACAGGCGAGGCTCCCTTCCTGACCTAAAGGAAGCTGTCAAATCTATCAGAGTCAAGAATCCGATCACACAAGAATTTGCTGGCCAGCATGGAATATATACCCAGCAAAACATGGAGAAGCAGCGCTCATACAATTTGCCTGAATGGAAGTCGTTGACAATGGAACACCATCATCAACCGCCGGCCAAGCGCGGAGAACGACGACGTGGACAAGAGACCGCTGCGGCTCGTCGAGTTAGCCGGACCAACCTAGCATCTAGTCCATCGCCTACTTCTACGCCATCCGACTCGCCCAAGCGTGGACCAGGACGGCCTCGAAAGAAGCCGCTCAAGCAACAGGAAGAAGATGGTTCCGATAAAGAGGCTGAAATTACGGTCCCACCAACCCCAACTTCCCCATCAAGGGAGGAGGAACCCAAAAAGACGAAGAAAGAAGTTAAAATCAAGGAAGAGACCACTCCGTCTAAGCCCAAAGGACGCCAGCCTCGGACAGTTTCGTCTCGGAGGAGGAACAACCAAAACGAGATGACCACCGTGGTTGATGAAGAAGCCTTCAAAAACTTCAACTACCAGCTAGAGACTGTGGACCAATTTACCCCGGAGCGATGCCATGAGCTTGAAGACAATTATTGGAGGACGATCAATTATGGCCAACCCATGTATGGAGCTGACATGCCTGGATCGCTATTCGATGATCGGACGAAGAGCTGGAATGTGGCCAAATTAGAGAACTTGCTCGACGTTCTCGGTACTAAGGTCCCCGGAGTCAATACTGCATATCTTTACTTGGGAATGTGGAAGGCTACTTTCGCGTGGCATCTGGAAGATGTCGATCTCTACAGCATCAACTACATCCACTTTGGAGCTCCGAAGCAATGGTACAGCATCTCTCAAGAAGATGCGAGACGATTTGAGGCTGCCATGAAAAGTAAGTGTTCGTGCTCCGTTTTGATTTGCCTACGCTGATCTTTTACTAGGTATATGGCCAAATGATGCAAAGAACTGCTCTCAGTTTCTTCGGCACAAGACATATCTTATCTCACCCGCTCAGTTGGAAAAGCAGTTCAATATCAAGGTGAACCGGCTAGTCCATTACGAAGGCGAATTCGTCATCACTTACCCCTACGGGTACCATTCCGGATACAACCTTGGCTACAACTGTGCGGAGTCTGTCAATTTTGCTAACGAAGCTTGGTTGAACTACGGAAGAATTGCGAAGAAATGCGAATGTGAATCCGACAGTGTCTGGGTCGATGTGGCCGAGATCGAGCGTAAACTCAGAGGCGAACCAACACCAGAGTATTACGAAGAGACCGATGACGACGATGAGGACATTGACGATGGCCTGAACAACCTTCCAAGCCCGCCCGCAAGCGTCGCCGGAAAGCCAAAGGCGCCGTCACGCAAGAGGAAGCGGCCTACAGCAGCCGACAAGAAAGGAGACCCCCCCAAGAAGGTAGTGAAGCGCATCAAGATCCTCCTCAAAGGACCACGGAAAGAACCACCTTGTATTCTGTGTCCCAACGACGTTGAATTCGACGAGCTCCTCCCTACCGATAATGGCCTGAAAGCTCACAAGCTCTGCGCCGAATACACGCCGGAGACTTTCCTTAGCGAAGGCCCAAGCCCAACGGTCTGCGGTGTCTCGAAAATCAACAAAGCTCGTCTAGAGTTACGGTGCAACTATTGTCGCTCTAAGCGCGGTGCGGTTTTCCAATGTTCCGCGAAGAAGTGTACGAGAGCCTTCCACGCTACTTGCGCTCCTGCAGCTGGTATTCAGGTCGATATCGGTCCGATGCCCACATTCGATGAAGAGGGCACTGAATACTACTATGACGGATACGATTTCCGATGCAGGTTCCACCGGCCGAAGAAGAGGAGTGCGAAACTTGTCGATGGCGATACCCTGGAGAACGACAAACTCATTCAGGAATATGCGAGAAGCCTCAAGCCGAAGGATGTCGTCCAAGTGCAGTATTGTTTCACGGATCAGAGTCAGATCTTTGCTGGCGTTGTCGTGGAGAACCGGCCCGCCGAATGGACTGTCGTCATCGACGTGCTGCCTGAAGGGGACCGCGTAGAGATTGAGTGGAAGTACCTCCTCCATCTGGATCCAGCGGACTCGCAGCGACCGAAACCTTCTGCCAATGCGAAACCTATTCCTGTTCATCTCAAGGAGAACGATGCCTCACTTAACATCGCTAATCGGACAGACGGTATCCCTGAGATGGGTGACCCATTCCACGATGCCAATGCGGAGCAGAAATGGGCAGAATTCGTTACTCAGGATGTTCGCCATCCGTGCCAAGCCAAGGTCGACCTGGACAAGGAGAACCAACTGTGGTATTACCTTGGTGCAACTTCGACAGAGGCTAGGGCGCAGTACACTGAGGATCTGGCGAAACCGCGACAAAATACGAAGGCAAACTTCTTGGACACGGTCAAACCAGCACCAGCCCTTCCACCGCCGGCAGCTCCACGACGTTCTTACCCTGCTTCGTATCCCGTCAAGCCCGCGCCTCAGGCACAGACCCAGCCCCAGAATCTCCAGAATCGGGGACCCGTCAGGCCGTACCAATACAAGCCGAGGTCAGACCAGTATGGTAATGCTGTTCCGCCGACTAATTACAACTACCCCTCGGATCAGTACAGGTACCCGCCAACCGGCCCAGTACCTTACGATAGCAGGGCTACGGCTCCTCAATATGGCTACCCGTACAACAATAGCTATCCTCAGCCTTCTCCGACTCCTCAATATCACTCACACTTCTCGCCTAGCTCTACTTTCGTTTCAGGTGCACGCCCAGTGCAAGAAGTGCGAGGCAACCAATTCCCACGGTCCAGTCATTCCCCTCACAACTCTTATTACCAAACTGCGCCTTCAACGATACCACAGTACTCTCATTACCAGAATTACTATCCGCAACCACCTACCCAAACCGCTGGGCTACAGCAACCACCACCGCGCAGTGTGGCTCCCGTGGCCAACATGATGGGCTCCAGTGCAGCAGCGTCATCGAGACCCCAACCTACGTATGCGACCAATCCCTACTCCCCGTCTTCTCGTCCGTCATTGCCCGTCCCTTATCAGAGTAGCTACGCCAACTATGATATGAGGTATCCCTTCTTTCCTGATTGCTTCTCGCCTCGAAATATACTAACGTCTCACCTTAACAGTTCCCAGAACGGACACTCGTCTGAATGGAAGCCGATTCAGTCAACCCATTCTAAGCCCCCGTCCCAACCCATCGGACCTTCCTCGCAGCCTTCGCAGCCCACTCTTTATCGACCCCCGAGCTTGAATATGGAATCCAAAGTACTTAACTTCGGCAGTGCCGGATCGCCAGCGACGCAAGCTGCACCCCCTGCACCTCTAGCTCCTCGGCCTGGGTTGCAGTTTCAGACTCCACAGCAATTTCAACAAGACATAGCACGTGCTCCCTCCCAGCAAGCTCAGGAATTGCCTCGATTGAAAATCCTTCTCGATAGGCTGGGTAAGGACCAGGCGTCGCCATCTGGCGCGCCGAATAGTGCTCCTGCTGAAACTGCAAACGGACCCCAGTCTCAACCACCACGACGACCTAGCTGGGTAGGACAAAATGCAAACGGTGGCCCTATGCAGGAGCCGCCTAGGCCGATTCCGAGCCCGATTAGCGACACGTCGAGGAGCCCTCCACATCCGTCTCAGGTACCTCCACCACTCCCACAGAAGCAGCCCGAGTACACCCCTCCGCAGAGGCCGCAGTTGCCCATGCCGGTGCCGCAGCTCCCAATGTCGACTCCGGCTGGTGAGACATGGCGGTACTCTTAGAGGGGTTCCTGGAGAATGTCAACGAAGCAATATGAACGGTAATGGTAATGGTTATTATGACGGTCGGGCGGCACATGTATGAGTAGAAAACATCATTCTTACTCGCCACTGGCGTTGGGATCTTCGATGTTTTACTCGGATCAGTTTTTGGGCGGCGTGATACGTCACCGGGCTACCCTAGATAGGGCTTATGCCCACGGGCTCTACGGGCTATGTTTTTTCTCTACTTGCTTTCCTTTTCTTGCTTTGCTGGCGGTGGTTCTTTTAATTTACGGGGTTGCTGTCTTTGAATGGGAATACCAGTGGCCCAGTGGTCCCGTTACGGTGGGTGGCGTCTTAGTTCACGGGATTGGGGGTCGAGAAGATGGGTACGTATCCCTGGGTTCTGGCTTTCTGCATTGCGGTGTACAACAATCGGAGTCTGCGATGCTTTGTTAGAAGGGCGGCTTTTGCCAGCTCTTTAATGGATGGTACATAGGGAACGAGGATAGTTCTCATCGTGTAGATAGCAATGCAAATGTTTGCTTTGTGTGTTGAATTGGTCCTCGCCTTGATGCATTTTGAAATAGTTTTTATGATAGACTTGACTTCGTAAATCAATGTGCTCCCAAGGCCTGATTCCGACTACTCGCACAGTGTCGATTGCCCGACGCCCCAGATTAGACCGTAGAATTGGGGATCTTTTATAGTTTGTCAAGATGTATAAACAGGAGCCAGTCCGTGCGATTTGAATTCGGTTTTAGCATGCTATTGACAGGGCTCGTAGATTAGACTCTGGAATCAGAGCAAGGTTGAGATGTATCGGAGCCAGTCCAATATTTAGACTTCGAGTCAACTTGAGCAATCAAACGCCCCAAATCAGTGTCAATATCCTCTCCACAATACCATAGCCTTACCTCGATTTTCAAATTCGGGAACATTGGAGTTGCATTCTCGAAAATATATATGATGTCCTCATCACTGCTGATTCGCTCATCGCGAACCCCTCCACATCGCTCGCACGGTCCAGAAAGTAAACAAACATCAGCATGCCTTTACCCAGACCCTTCCTTTCTTTACACGAACATATCTTACCTTCATTTGAACGCTCCGCGCGCCTCATCGCGGCTCCAACAATGCGCTTATCTTTATCGCCATCACAATGTACGAACACATCTTCAGCTGCGCATCCGTCGTCTCCGTCTGGAAGAACCTACGAGCCGGACCAGGACAGGATGGGCTAGTCGTGACGTTCCAATACCCACGAGGAACGGGCGTAACACCTGCCGCAAACACAAATGGGATCATTGGGAAACTTGGAGGAGTAGGAAAGTCTGGAGGTGTAGAGGGAACCGTCAAAGCGAGCCAGATCGGGCTGATCGTGCCCTGGCGCAGTCTGAGGGAGCAGGAGAAGCAGGCGAAAGAGAGGGAGAGGGAGATCGCCGAGTGCGTCGTTAGGCTCGTTGGAGAAGTGGGATTTGAAGGTTCGTGGAATAGGGCTTGTGTATTATTGAAGCTGAAGACTGACGCGAATATGAATCGCAGAACTTCCCCCATCTCTCCAAAACTCCGCGTCCTCGAACCCCTACATCCAGATCCGCCATATTGCAGCCGGCATATCGCGTCAGATGAGCAGAGTAGAGTGCGCGATGATGGATAACGCGCCGTATGCGCGTGGAAAGAATCTACATACGGGTGGTGAGATCGTGCGCAAGTTTCTGCCGTCTATCACTGCGCTTTTCCGGCAGGATCCGGCTCCGCGACGTATGACCTTTGAGTTGCTTGTTGAGCTGAAGGATATCGTACTTTTTGGGACCGCGTGCGCGGACAGGGAGCTCGTAGAGGATGATTTGAACGGGTACACGAGTTTTGAAGAGGTGGATGAGGCGTTAGCAAAATCACTTGGAGAGAGCGCAAAGGAGAGATGGCTGGATGATGAAGACGAAATTTTATATCATTTGGAGGGCTTCGAGACGACGGCCGAGGCTATGAAGAGGCTTGGTGTGGATGATTTCTGTGCGAAGGCTATTATTACACTCAAACGAATGGTCGATCGACGAACGCTGTTTGAGTTTGCACAGAATAAGAAGAAGAGGGATGGGAGGTGCAGGGAGTACTCGAGATGCATGAAATGGGCAGAGACAGCGTGGAAGCAGGGCGGCGGGTGCAGGAGAGGATGTAAGAATGAAGATGAAGATCCGGAGGGCTTGCCTAGTTGGCATTCGAGCAGTAGGCACTTTGTGAAAAGCGGAATGATTTCTATGAGTAATGGGAGCTCGGGCGCCAAGAGACTGGAGTCTAAGGGATGAGAAAGCTGGAAATTTGGGCAGGAGTTTTGCGACTGGTATACCCTTTTTTACTCAACTAAGTTTTCTTTTGTCACACTTTTTCAAGTCGAAAAACGGCCTTACTTGTCATCTGGTAGGGAGAGCACAATGCCTTATATTGTAGCTGTCTGTAGTGATTTCAGAGGTCAGAACCATATGAAGTTCAGTATATTGTAGGAACAGAAACTCGCGACGTCGCCCCAGCAGCGGTAGAGGGACATACACAGCCCGGAACCCTAATATATTCCCCTAGCCATCTAGTACCTCAATCACCTCTACATGAACTGGCAGTAAAGTTCGTGGATATTCATGACGAGATACTGTATAAGGCGGTTGATTCGCTCCGACTTCAACTAGATATCCATCGTATTCTCTCCGTCGCTGTCATATTCTCCATCGCCATCTTCATCTCAGTTAATGTTAATTCCTGCATCTCTATCGCCATCTTCATCTCCGTTTCCGTCAAGTTCTCCTTCGTCATTATCTTCTTTATCTCCACCATATTCTGGACTGCCACCTTCTTCTCTATAAAGTCCATTCTCGCCTCGTTCTCAATTGCGTCCCTCAGATCCTCTAAATCCAAACATTTCCTTGCCGGCATAAATCTCAATTGCCCCATCATGAGCACCCAAAGCAGGACCCGCAAGTACATGAAGTATCGTATATATCGGTGGAGGATTGGGTTCAGGGTCAAGAACACCCTGAATGCTACAAGGGTACGGATGACTCCTAGGATATCTGCAGTGCGGCGCAGTTCACACACAATTTCTCTCACTAGCCAACCGTTGTCAAATTGTATCCTGAGTCCTCCATCGTATTTGATTGCTTTGTTTCAACGATATCGCGCAGGTGAGTCAGGATTCGGTCAAGCTGCCAGTTAGTTGGTGGCTGGGAAAAGTGCGCACGATGAGTCGTCTATAATTCAGCCTCTTGTCAATGCCCTTCGCTAGGTTTCGTGCGCTAATGAAAGCAGGTCCTCCGAAAGGCGAACAAGTGGGACTAAGACGTAGGTGCGCTCTGGTTGTCCATTTATGACAGTACGCCGCGCTATTCAACTGAATCCTTTCATGACTTCTAAACATCTAGGCTTGTGGCTTGCATCAGATCACTTGGCATTTTCGGGAACGTGGTGTGGAAGTCGAATATGATTTCATTTCCTTCGCCTCCAGAGCCACGGCTTGGGCTCATCTAGTGTCCAACAAGGGGCCATCGACTTGCTATTTTCAAACCGTATGCATATAGAAAGGTTCGCGGTTCGAACGACCCCTAAAGGCGGCTATTGCTTCCAATAACCGTAGCATTTTCTACCTTCTCGCGACGTTTCCAGCTATTGCGAGTCTCTCAAAGGTCCCGATAGCCATAACAAATACCGCACCAACGATGATATAAATCACTCGTTTACGCCATCGAGCTGCTTGGGGTAAACTGACTACCAAAAACCAGAGGATGAGGAGTATGAATGTTAACAGAGCCAATAGATTGAGCTCTTGGGCGTGCTGAACTTTTTGAGTGTGGCGTATTGCGATTTGGATGAACCTCATTTTCTTGCGGGTATCATCGAGTCGGGTTTGAATGTCTGCGCTATCCTGGGTGGATTGCATTGGGCGAGTCTTGGCCATCATGACTGCAGGTTGTGAGCCGGAATCAGAGATTGATACAGGAAGTGGTCAGTGGGTGGTCAGTGAGTGGTTTATATCAAGCCTATAATGGCCCCGTTATGTTTGTTATGCTAACAGCAAGCAATACTCAGATGATCTAGTGAGTTCTAGAAGAATGTCCCCACTCCGATGCCCGACGAACCTATTCCTTAGGGTGCTAGATGACTACCCGAGCCACCTGACCCCTTGCCTACTTATATCCAGTCGATAGTAAACTCCGAATCCCTGACCATCCACCTTCAAGACAAATCCAGCCTAGTAGTAATACTCAAGACTTAGCATATATCTATAAGATCCAGGTAACAGAGACTCAAGTTGTAGTATAGCCGACCGGTTGTCTTGCAAAGTAGCGACCGACTACGATCTCCACGAGCCGGGCACACCCCAGCTACTCGATCCACCACCTGAAGATCCTCCGCCATATCGGCCACCTGGTCCGGCTCATTTCTCCGGATTCGATCTATCAGCGGGGTTTGCCCGGTTTTCTGTGTCGATGGAGCCGGCCTGGGCATAGCGTGGCTGACGAGTACTCCCTGGAATCCGTCGACCGATCGCCGTCCAAGGGTTGACTAGGTATCCGTCGTTTACGCTCATCCAGAGCCATATGGTGATGAAGGTAACATCTACAAGAACGAACGGAAAGCAGAAAACGACCATTTCTTCTCCGGCTGAGCCCGAGCTGAGCCAAGTTGGTGCGATGTTGTGAGTTATGGAGCTGAGGGCGTGAGGTGGCCCTGGTGGGTCTGCTGGGTTTGCGGTTGTTGCTCTTAGCAAGGCTGTGGTTTGAGAAGGTTATTTAGGGGTATTTATAAGTCGCTGTTGGGCACATGGTGAATTCCTTGTCGACTCCTCTCCCTGAACTATCCAAGAGCTTCCATATCTATCTCCGATACCAAGCCGCGACAGCCAGTAATTATGCTCAATTCCACAATATGGCGTATACTCCTATTTTTTTCCCACGGAAATCCCTAGCCTGCTTTCTTAGAAGGGTGGCTAATTCATCTAATATAGGCTGCAAATGGATTTGTTTCCGCTGTATCAAACAGCTTGTTAGATCTAAGTCGTTTGGGGCTTCACATTCCAACACCTATCTCCCCGCTAAGCTCGAGTTTGTGTCAAATACCAGAGTTCGATATGGTCGATTACCTTAATAAGTCCGATGACGTTAAGGAGCTACAGGTGGTCATCGCGGGTCTCTTAGTTATTGTTTTCTACTCAACTATCCTGGCGTCTGCAAAATTATCCTTGGTTCCCCCGTTGCCGTCTGAGGTGGCCCGGCAAGCTTACAGACCCTGCAAAACGGTGGATTTACGTTTCATGCAGATCTTCCAAGATATGTTGAGGTACTTCAGACAGCGGTAGGTGCGTGTACACAGACTCTTGGCCTAGTGGAGGGTCCCATTGGTCCCCTGGCTCCTGTAGCATTTCACATTTGCATCCAACCTCTTCTACAGTGCGTGGTCATAGATATTCGCACACCCTTCTGCTATCGCCTAAAACGCCTTATAATATTTCAGGGAATCTAGAGTGGGCGGAGCACACTTCCGATCTGTGTACACTGGCCTGCCGCTGTCTGGGGTGGCTTTACCAGTTTATCAGCTATTCAAAAGGCGGGACTTCCGTCTGAAGCGGAAGCCTGAAAATACCATGAGCCACCACAAGCGGTGGCAGAGAAGTGTGCGGATATCTGTGACGAGACACAGTACATATCTCCAGACCTCACAGAGAATCGACGGTCGATGATGAATAGCATCATAACCTGGAGTCTTTTCATTCCTATTATCTCTCACTACAGCCCCAGTGGCGGTGTAGGTCAAGTGAGGTGGTTGGTCTGCTGCGGCCTAAGCTCATCCACCTCCACTTCCTTCGCCTCACCTCCATACACCTCCAACCACCAACCTGCAGCCCACTCTCCGACATCAAGTCCAGTCTCGAACACAAGCACTTTACATGGCCATGTCCACCATGTCTCTCAACACCGCAAAGCGGAAGGCGGAGCCAGATTTTCAGCTCGAAGACTATGCCTTCAACATCTTCGGTCATGCGATGGCTCTCCCGCAAGAGCACCGAGAGCAGGGTGTCCTCATTACGGCTCTCGGCGGCTATTTAGAGAAATATTCATGGCGGCCCCGTCTTCTGAACGAGAGACCGTCGATTCAGCTGAACAATCGCGAGAGGAGTGCGCCCGGGCAAGGCTCAAAGCAGTATCTGCTGGTGGGCTGGATGTCTCGGCTTTACCCTGACCGATATAGAACTCTCATCGTCAAGAAAGGGAGGCCTGCTGGAACTTTCCTCCCGGAGAACGTACTACCCTGGGACGACAAGAGCCTTGCCTATATGGTCGTCGCCCCTATACTCAAAGCCAGGCCTCAGATGGTGAAGCTCTATGCCTTGATTCCGACGTCCAACGACCTCACGTCCCTAAAGAAGCCTTACGAGGTCCATTCAGAATGGGTCTTTTATCTACCTCAGTACCGCGATAGCTCTATAAACCTGAATGATAGGAAAACTTTGTGGAATCAGAAAGTCCTGGCGCAGTCTGTGAGACCGGATGGAGAGCAAGTCCCAGCCGGGGACGACCAGGAAGCGAGTCGCTTCACTCCTTCGCAAGACAAGGACGGTGAATCAGAGCCTGAGGATGAGACTTCGCAGGGAGAGTGCTGTATGGACAAGATAATTCAGGTGCTAAAAGAGAAGGACCCAGAACTCAAAGCAAGGCTGGAAGAGCACCGCGCGGTTAGTCCCTTCCTAGACCTCAAGGTAGAATTCAGAAAGCAAGATTCAATCCGGCTCTACGAATACTGTCAACACACCTGGCCGGAACTGAAGTGGACGAGTCCGGATGTGCTCCTCCGCATTCGAAAAGCCATGAAACAGAGCACGGCTGCCACTAAAACCCTGCGACATAGTTGGCTCCCGCTCTTTATCTCCGAAGCTTCTTTCGCACTCAAAGACGACGAGATGCTACAATCTTCCTTAATCATCGACTACATGCTAATTGTGGTAGTCACTATAAGCTCACAGGCTCTCTAACACCTACCGCCTGCTCTTTGGCCTCTCGGATGGCCCTTCGATATTTGCGACTTGATTACTACCTGAGGTCATCCGGGCTTTGGATCTTTGAAATCTTTATGGCTAAAACTCTCATACTTGCTTGCTTCTTTGCAACTCCCCAGCCTCTTCCCCTTGCACGTCTTCTCAAAGCAATTGTCTTGATCTCCTTTCAACCTCAAAAGTTCACACACTACATATCGATTCCACTACCCCGGCTTCCTTTCCACATCCTACGAACGTAGGACCTTCTTTCCTTCATATATCCAAAAGCCTTCCCATTCAAATTAGTAGGTGCATCCATCTTTCAATTTAAACTATGCGAATCTACCCCCGTTCTACACCCCAACAACTTCGTGAAAACCATACTTGCCCTTCCGACGGTTAGGCGCTCACTCCATTGATGGCAGCGAATACACTTCGAATCTGCGTACACCTGTTAACGCTGTCTAGGGTAGCGTCACAAGTCTTCTGCTTGTCCAAAATGACAAACTTCTCGCTTTTTCCGAATGGTGAAAATACTATGAAGCTCCTCACGCAATGGTAAACGAGTGTACGGATTTCTATGGCGAGTATCGTGCTAGGGCTTAACCTTTCTTCCATCATTCTAATATCATTCGTGGCGTCTCAATACACTTCCAGCCATCCAAATCACACTTAAATCTATCCCTTTGACAGCCGCGAAACCTTACCGAGCAGCCTCGGGCAGTAACAGGAGATGTGCATAGATCGATAATGTGGCCCCTAACTCCAGGGCTATAATACTATGTATACACATTAACACACTACAAGCGGTGTTAAACAGGTGTTGGGAAACTTTTGTCCTAGTCTTGTATTCCTAGCTACCGTCAAGTTCATGCCTAATTGCTAGCGATAGCGATCTTATATCTCGAGCACCTCTTCCAGTTTTCTGAAAATCCATCGAAGCACCCCAGGCAATGGAGCCGTCTCCTCATCCACGTGCCCTTCCCAAAACAAGAACAAAAACCCGCTCCTCACACCAACCCATCTATATATTTCGAGCAAAATTGACCCTACTTGTACTAACCAGCAGGAACCTTGCCCTAGTGGCGTCGGCCCCGTATCTCCAATATGCTAACCTTAGGTCTTGTGTTTTCTTTTTTGTGTTGTTTGGCTAGGTGCGGGTTCGATTCCCGCACTCGTCAATAATTTTTTTTTAAAGAATTTCTCTTTGCAGGCACGACTGTTTACCAAACCAATGATCCGACACCGCAATTCTGCCCTTAGAAGCAACCACCAAATTTCCAGTTCCAAGATCAGACGTATTCCGACGTCATTTTGCCAGCAGTGAGGACGAGGTGGAGGATCTCTGGACGCATCAATGTATCCCCGGAAACATCCCGAACTTCTGTACTCAGTGACTGCCAGAAGAAAGCCTCAAAACATGGTGCACAGGAATTAGTTTTTGTACACTTCTTTGACACCGCTTGAGGTGCCCCAATGTATTTTCCAAATCGCGGATATCATTTCCAGTCCTCAGGTGTTGGTCCGTGTATACATATGTGCCACCGCTTGAGATGCCCCAGCACGCTCTCGAAAGGTTGAATGGCACATAAATTTCAGCACGGCAAGATTCACGTCTGGTCATAAGCATTCATAATCGACAATGAAGTAGTTTTATTGCAATCCCCCTAAGAGCCGAGAGCTATCTACAACCCACTCAAATACCCCCATTCCGTTCCATTCCCGATTCTGCTCTCAGGAAAGGTAGAATCCGGAGCAAGGTATCTTACCACCATTAAGCAAAGATATAACCAATGGGAAAAGAGGAGGATGTCCATGCCGCAGCGATGAGAGAGTTAGCCCCGCCTAATGGAAGCAAAATGATTGCAGCGCCACTGGAAGAGAAGGACCGTTTCATGTCGTTCGTGCTCGATCGTGAGGGGGGCATGAAAATCAATCAACGAGAGTTGTTGACAATCGAAGCGATCATTGCTCATCTGGGTCCTCGGGCTGGTCGAATAGGAAGTTTGCGGCCAGTTCTTCGTTCTTGTCACAAGCAAAATAGGCCTGGATCACGAGATCGCGCTCGAAACCGAGTCGGCATAGCTAGAGATATTAGGGATCGAAAAAAGTGAGATAGGGTAAAGTAAACTTACTCGGTCAATTGCATCCCGTTCCTCCTCTGTCACACTGATGGCCTGTGCTCCAGGGGGGAGCGGGGCGTCCTCGTCGGCATCTTCAGCGAGTAGCTGGAGGAATTGCTCTGGATGGGTAGCAATGAGCTGCGCCAACTGAGGGTTTCCGGCCCCTACTTGCTGCAGAATCGGCTCTAGCATTTGGGGCTGTTGCTGAACCACTTGACGAAGCTGCTGGAATTGGGGGTTGTTGCGAAGGAACTCGAGGCTGCTTCCACCGAGGGCTTGGGCAGCCGTAGCTCCAGCCTCAGCGCTAGCCCGCGCCCCCGTTGGAGCAGCCCGAGCAGTACCAGATCCGCGGCCGCCTTGTCCTGCCTGCGCAGCGGCCTCGAATAGATTTACGGGTTCGTCTCCCCCAGTCGCAGGAGTCGCAGCGGTGTTGCCACCGGTCGCCGGAGGCGGTGATGTTGGGCCACTCCGAGGCGGTCTCGGCGAAGCTTGCGCTTGCGACTCTTGAAGTGCTGATTCCGGGATGCCCTTGTTTGATTGTTAGCACAAGTCTAGACCAAAAAGAGAGATGTCTTACAGTTAGGAGGTACTCGACCGCCCTGTCAGGGTTGAAGAATGCAGCCCGCATAGCACGGTCAATATCAGCCCTAGCGAATCCCATGCTCTCCATATTGGCGATGGCAGCATCCCGCTCACTCCCCATTGTCAAGGCTGACGGATCGTTGAACCGAATGCCTTCGGTATTGGTCTGCTGGTTGCTCGGGGCGGGTGACGGGGTCGCGGGAGCATTCTGGGCGGCAGAGGATGAGGCTGGTGCCGGTGCTGCGGGAGCTGCGGGAGTTTGGGCTGCTGCGGGAGCTGGTGTAGACGGTGCCGCCTTACTTGACGATGCTGCAGATGCTTTGGGCTAGGGACGTGAGCAACTTGCTTGAGTAGAAGAGCAGCGGAACGAACCTTAGACACCATGCACACGACGAAGCCCTTCTCTTCGATGCTATAGGACTCGACTGTGTTGCTGTCTTGTAGAATCTTGCCTGTGCACTGTGAGAATGACGCCACATGGTTGACGGAGGAGCTCCGCTCCACACACCGGAATAGATCAGCTTCTGCAACGCTGCGTCCCAGCCCTTCTCTGCGGAGATCTTCGCCTTGACATCGGCAATCTACAGGAAGTATGTTAACGGTGAAACCGTGAGGCGGAGTCGTGAATGCGCACTGTTTCCGAAGGTTCAGCTTCGATGACGAACTTTTGCTGCTTCAAATCCTGCGGCCCTTTGTCAGCACGACGCGTATAATCAGATCGCGATGGCGGTACCTTGAAGGTGAGCTTCATGGTTGCGGTGGTGGGGTTGCGGTTTGGGTGAGGTGGTGGTGTGGCGGAGCGGGGAGCTGGTGGAGTTGCGAGGACTCAGGACCTGGAGGGGGAGATTTTATGGTGGCAGGCTGCCAACGGCGATGGAATATGGCTACCTAGTCAGAGGAGCAGGCTGTGAATCGTGGGCCCTGGGCGAGTGAGTGAAGTGTGGAAGGCAAAGGTGGCAGGCAGAATTGCTGCTCGTCACCGCCGCCGCCTGCCCGCCAAAATCGCGGATCGGCGTTGGAGTTGATCCGGATGCCTCAGGCAGAGAAATGCTACCTAGAACCCCGATCCACGAACCGCAGACGACGGACTTCTGAACAGCTCTTGGCACACGAGGCGAGGAATCTATACTGACCAATACGCTCGCTGGACAACATGTTGGCCGTCATTTCGGTCTAAGCCAGTAGCGACTCGCAGCTGACTTGTAGTACAACTCGATCTATCGGACTGGCCAAGAAGTTCTGATGGCACTGTCGCTCTCGAAAAGGTGCGTTGGACCTCCAAAATGCTAAACTCTTCTGTCAAGCAGTTTCTAGTCTGGTTTGGCTTTGTACGTGTCAGTATCTTGTCAGTCGGTCTGTTCGAACTCCACTGTCACTTCGCACCGCCACACGGTCCCATAGGTTGGCACGCCAGCTCCAGCTGCTGGACAGACCCGATCTGTGGCTCGTGCGAGGTGTCAGGTGACGCTGAGACTGTGGCTGGTGTTTCAAGTCCCTCTCAGGGGATCCTGGGCAAGTCGACACTTCATTTCGACGCCGCCGCACCATCCTACATAGAGCGCCGTGAGGCCCGCCGACAGGGCTGCGCAGAATGCGACCGCCCCCAGGCTGAGAATTTCTTACGGCAGTTGTCAGCGGCCTCATGTGAGGGTGCAGACGGCGCCGACTCGCACACAGCAATGGCGTCAGTCCTGCCAGGGCATATGCACTTCAGCTTCCTGTACGACGCTCTGCAACCTGTCCTACAGACCGACTCTGCAGCCCATGCTGTGCGAGGTGGACGCGGCAGCCAATACTTCGCGGCCGGAATCCTTCACGGGCCGCGCGGGAAATTCTGCTGGATACGATAAACTTCAGCGCCGTTGCTGACGGCGGGTCCAACGGCTAGCGTTGACGACAATACAATAACAACGCGTGCTGAAATGAAGGAGTGTCCCCGCGTGGAGCGTGAAGAGGCCTCCCCCGTGCAAACGAAAGCTTCCCGGGGCTGATCGTTTGAGCCGACAGGATGCCGGGCTGATCATTGGTCATAGTTTCGCCTTGTGTTCTGCGTCGCGCTGGGCTTGTTGTCGCGAGCAGACCTTCTAGAAGGCCTCGCGCGCTGCCCCCGTCTCAGAATAGCACCATTCATCTCCTATGCGCACCGTCTGGACGACCGCGCCTCAAACACATGTCCAGGCATCCTGTCCAAGTTAGAATCAACCAGATCCAGTGAGCATATCTCTGGAAGCATCAGCGTGCAGCGTCGGCGTGCAGGTGGCAGCGCTCCTGATCCGGCGAGCCACTCCATGTCGCGCATCGGGGGCATCCATGCTTGCTCCACCATGTCCAGCGCGTGCTGCAGGTCCATGCCTACAACATCTCGTAAGTCAGCCTCTTAAGAGGCCGGGTTTAATATCGAGGCTCCCCACAGCCTCCGCTGCCTGTTCGCTCATCCGTCTTCCCCCGTTGCCCCATTCTCTTTACCCGTCACTACTTCTGCGTTTACATTCTCCCACCCAACTTCACACGTTTGATTCACCGCTGCACCGCTCGACACCGCCAGCCTGGATTGCCATATCGCCAGGAAACACTCCCCGGCATAGGCTACTTGCACAAGCCACAGCTGCGTCCCGAGAGCGTGAAACCGTCTTCCTAGCCCCGCAGCACTCGACCGCGTTGGCTATATATCATCACACATATACCAACAAGTCTGGTCTCGCCCTTTCACGCGTCCAGCCAACCAGCCAGTTGGCTCTGCACCTGACCTCGGCCCTGTTACTCTGTCAGCAACCCGCCGAGCGGGCATTGATGCCGCTTCTCTCCTGATTCCCTCGCCGCTACCCACCTACTTTTCTTCCATTTGGTGGACTTTAGTGCCATGGTCCGAAGATTGTTGTTGTAGGAACTGGATTGGGGAGCCGTACACATTCGTTTTATTATTAGCCTGATAGCATACGTTCGTTTCTTTTGGTCGCTGCAGGACGTGCCAGTTTCGCACCTGTGCGTCCGTCTTTCGAGACCCCCATACAGCAAAAGCATCTCCCACGTATCCCGATACAAATCAGCTCCACCGTCACGCTTTCACGTCTCTCTACGACCCTCGTTTGTAAATCTTTCGCTATCATGGCGGGCCACAGGAAATTCGGATCTGGACGTCTATTTCTTTCTGTCCTTGGAGTTGTGACCTGGGTGGTGACTGCGGCCTCCACCGTTTACACCATTCTCGATGCTGCCTCATTGGCTGTCGCGGGTCTCTCGTTTCGCGGTTTGGGCATTGCTGCTGCCTCATTGGACGTCGTTTCATTATGTTGTGTGGGGCTTTTCTTGATGCAGTATGCATGGAAAAAAGACGGCATTTGGCCCAACTCGAAACGATTAAAGCAGACCCTAGCACTGACATGCATCACATTGTCGGCTGTTTCCTTGATTATGTCTTTGATCACTCTTATTGTCATCAAGCAGAACCATGACGAAGTCTCGCGAAAGACGACGAGAAATTGGACGGATCGACTTCCAGCCAAGTTTGCCGTATGGGCCACTTCATGCATCACTCAGATGGCTCTGTACTCTTTCACCCTTGTCTTCAAACGCGTCTCTTCCAACACATCCAATACCTTTGTTCAACAACGTCGGGAAGATCCCCGCGATTCCGTCATGCCCGAAATGCATCAGCAGCCACCTTCGACGGATATGCAAACTCTGGCCCCACTACATGCTCACAAAGAGTCTCTTGGGTCTTTGCCGTCTCCCACATTCTCTACACGCTCTTCGCAATCACTCAGGTCATGGCGGGAGTCCCTCCAACAAGTCGTCCGCCCTGTCACATCTCGCACAAAACTCATCCGATCCTCAATATCACAAGGCCGGGACTCTCGCAGCGTCCATTCGGACGGCCAATCTTTCGAGGCCATCCAAAACGATGGTTTTGACGCATGGGACACCTCAAGCGTGGACCCACAAACCCAAAACGCCATCATGGCAGCAATTCCTTTTGGCTTGGAAACAATACCAGGCTCGCGGCCTGCATCTCCCGCCCACGCCCTCGACGGCCCCTTCGTAGATTCACCTTCTGGCCGATCCTCACCTGCTCTATCGCTTCCGCCCAAAATATACACAGATTATTCTCGCCCACCAAGTCCAGCTGTCAGCGAGGCTCACATCCATCCTCTCTTCCGAACCGACTCTCCTACGCCAGCGCCCGCCGCAACACCTGGCACAATCGTCCACGCATCGCCGATGAGTGGGTCGATTATTACTTGTCCCCCGCGTATGCGCTCGAACAGCAGCATGAGCAACAACCGCGCCACGAGCCCGGGTCGCCTCCGAAGCGACAGCCGCACCAACAGCCCAGCTCGCATGCGGAGCAATAGCCTCGCAGCGAGCCCAAGTCCGCTAGCACACTCGAAGAGCTTCCCAACGGGCTCATCATCACGAACGCCCAGCCCACCGAGCAGGGAGATGACGCCGCCGATTCCAGACTTCATTCTCACGAGTAGCCCACGAAGTAGTTACGGCGGTGGGTCAGCGAGGCCGAAGATCAGCCTGCAGGCTGATAGAGGCCGGGCTTTGGTATAACTGGCTATACCTTTTGTATAATTTCTTTTGTAACGTAGTCGTAGTGGTGGGTAAGAGACGCTGGGGGGATGAATTAATGTGTGGTCTGGCACTCTTTACGAAGGTTAACGACGTATGCGGACGAGCTGGCTGGTTGACCCGGCTCGTATACCCCCTCTTTATGCAGGATACACTGGACCGAGAGCGCTCGAGCTCGAGTGGGTAACTCGGAGAAATGGGCGTTGAGAAACAGAAAGATAAAATTTGGGGGTAGATTTTAATCTTTGAATTGAATTAAACTGTAAAATCGTTATATCGTATCGTGCTATACGTGAGCGTATGATTGTATTGGATGTATACTAGGAGAATGCTGCATCTACCCCAACCAATCCACCCACCCAGGTTTCATCGTATTCGCGCCCGAGTAATCATGAAAATACAACCTCACAATCAACGCCACCTTCAACATCCCATACCCCGCCAGCGCGAAGTTCAAACCTGCCCAGCTCCGCGGCACAAACTTCTCATTCATCTCCGCAACCACCTCGCTAAACGTCTTGCTGCGCACCTTCGAGACCAGGAAGGTGGAACAAAGAAACAGCGCACTAGCAACCCCCACCCAAAAGAGCCATATCAGCGAGTTCAGATAGATAAACGTCCACTTCCCCTTCTGGATAGCGGAGAAGTTAAATACGAGGAATATCGGCACCGAGACGGGCCAGAATGTCGAGATGAGCACCGCGATAGCGGCGGCTACGAGGGCCGTTGTTACGAACACCGTGCGCGCGATGCGTGGCCAGCTCGTCCACGGCTCTGGCCAGCCTTGGATGCTGAAGGTC
This sequence comes from Mytilinidion resinicola, assembly GCF_010093595.1. Lineage (NCBI taxonomy): Eukaryota > Fungi > Ascomycota > Dothideomycetes > Mytilinidiales > Mytilinidiaceae > Mytilinidion > Mytilinidion resinicola. The sequence continues at coordinate 1,160,299 of NW_022985443.1, forward strand.
GTGCCGTACGCGGCGATGTACTCTTCATAGGCCTGGTTGTCCAGGCGCCGCCAGGGGCCGGGATTGCTGATGGAGGTGCTTTTTTGCTGGAGGGCTTCGCGGAAGGGGTCGAGCGCGGCCATGAGGCGGGCTACGGCGTAGGCTTCACGTTCGCGCTCGCCTTTCGAGGGGGGCGGGCCGGGGGAGAGGCAGAGCCAGGCGAGGGCGTCGATGATGAAGAAGGATAAGTAGTAGCTGCATGCTAGCACGGTTGTGCGAATGGTGCCCGTGGCGGCGGATGCTTTGACGAGGGTGAGGGTTGTGAGGATGGAGCCGAGGAGGCGGGAGACGTTGAAGTCGCGGAGGGAGGTGAGGAAGGGGTCGAGGTGTTCTAAGGCCTCTTGTGGGGTCATGTTTAGACGCGCCAGGTGCATTTCTTGGTCGTTGAGGGCTACGTTGAAGCTTTCTGTGGTGATTGGTGCGGCGTTTGATGGGGCGTCCACTAGCCACCAGCTCTCTCCTTCGCCGAGTGCATTACGCAGGGCGAGAGATGCTCGGATAGAGCGACGGATGCTCTGGTGGTGGTAGAATATGCCTTTTAGCACCAGGATGAAGAGGGCGACGGCTTCCATGATTCCGAACTCGGGGACCAGGCGGTAGAGGCCTTTATGGCCGAGCCAAGTTAGGGAGCCCGGCATGTGGACGACGCAGCCTACACCTAGGATGAGCAGCATCCATAAGGCGTTGCCCTGGGATAGCTCTTGGGCGTGGCATCTTTGAACAGTGGCGTTTTGGGGTGGTGGTTCTGTGGGTTGTTCAAGCTCTAAGACAGGAGGATCGTAATAGACAGGTTGGAACGAAGAAGAACCAAATGGGGGGGATCTTAGAGAAAGGTGTGTATCGTGCGAATAATATTCCACAGTTGTGGTTGAGATGGTGGTGACAAAAAGGAGCCAAGCCAGGAAAGGCAAGGCGGGGTGAGCGAAACTGAACTTCATTCTTCAGCTCCAACTCTCCATCAACGAAGGGAATGCGGTGCTCATGGTGTCTGCAGAGTGCTTAAAGATGCGGCCTCTGGCATCGCACAGCCTCATTGCCTTGTACGAGGTTCGCATGCTCTCCTGCCCGTACGAAGCCGCTAAAGACGCCTTGCCATGGGCACAGCCACCAAACAAGTCTGTTCTTCTGGATGATTGATAATGGCGCATCGTAGCCTTGTACCCACCTCATCGCGTTGCTTCATTCTTTCTTTCTTCATTTCTAGTCACCTATCAATATGGTATGGAGTTTTTCGTTCAGCCTTTGGGTTGTCAACGGCGCGTATGTTAGCAACTACAACGCGTCGCTTTACCGGGAGCCGGATATTATCGAGATAGACGACTGTGGGCCTGCGAACTTGATATCTGCTGGTTTTGCATTATGGCTCGTTCTTGTGCCTGCAGTTGCATGTGTAGTACAGTTGCCGGGATCTCTAGTTCTATACCGACGTTCAAATTTCTATCGCTTTTCTCCTGAGCTGGGCCTGGTAGAGACGCTAGCAGTACTATCTCTACTCACGAAGGCGTTATGGAAAGGCTATCGATGGGACGAAAGCATTGCTGCCGTCTTTGCAGTAAGAGATGGAATTGGGCAGGGGGACCTATGGTGGAGAAAGGACCTCGAGGCGATGTTTCCTGCTGACGAAGTGGCAGATGTTCCAGGTTGGCTCAATCCGTATCACACTCCAAAGTCCCCAATTGCTAATTGTCGTAGACGTAGCTAATGCTTCGGACCAAGATTTGGACGAGACTTCGAGCGATCATAGGGAAGCGTCAGTCAACGACGGTGTCAACGATGCAGACGCCGCAGAGGAAGGAGAACACGCAGAAGACGCCGAAAGTGTAGAAGACGCAGAGGGCTCTGAGGATCTAGCCGACGTTGGGGATGCTGAAGTTACGGAGGATGCTGAGACTACCGCAGAGGTTGAGGCTACCGACCCAACTGATGACGATTCCGATACTCTAGATGACCGTATTCGGGATTACCTAAACTCAAAGCTTGCTCCGAGGTTGGAACCTCTATCACAAGAACGTGTACTAGGAGCAGGACTGTTCCTAGTAGCATTCATCAAGATTATCGCCATGGTCAAAGCTTCTATAAATAGTGGCGTCCGACTGAGCTGCTATCTTGCTCTTGCTTACTCCACTAGCTACATCATTCTGGAGTTCCTGACTTGGAGTTACATCTTTCCTTTGCGTCATAATTCTCTGCGAAACGTACCTCCGGAGAACCTTCTCGATGTCATCAAATACGTTGATCCGGGGAACAATCCCTTCACTTTTCCATCTGAGCTAGGTCCGAAACCCAATACAACCTCCATACCATTGGGTTCTATTAGCCCCCAAAGTCAAACGCCACTCTCACTGTCATCCCAAGTATTTAGACCGTATCCGGGATCGGCCGAATATCCATGGAATAAATCCATCGCCATCATCACCGCAACGCTCGGCTTCCTTGGTCCCCTGACATGGCTCGTCGTCCTGTCGAATATCTTACATCCTGCCTATGGGGCTGTCATCATTTCTTGCGCGGCAGTTGGTTTCCTTCTAGCTCGCCTAGGAGGAAAATGGGTCTATCATATACTGCGCCAAACACTCCTTCGGCCGAAACCTCAACAGCCTTCTTCTGGCAGATCAAGAAACTCGATTTCCTCGCAAGCCAACGCAAACACGAACACAGCCACTGCCGATCCAGAATCTGGTTCCGAAACCACTATACCTACCCCCCCACGGGATCCCTTCGTTCAGTACAACACGCACGGCATCATACACTTCTTCACCATATGGCTCTGGCGACGAATCACGGTTGTGAATCTCTACTCCGCAATATGGGTGGCCGTTATATGCTACTACTTTGCGCGCATATTTCCGGTGAAAGCGGGACTGGTAGGTGATTCGCCAGAGGCCATGGTACCGCAGAAACCGAGATGGCTGGACTGGCTGGGTTAGGATGATTTCGGATTTGTGGTTATGCATTGGGAATTTACGCTGGGTTTGAATTTGGGATGGCTGGACGTTTCGAGATACCCGAGAGTGAGAACTAGGGCGTGAGTTGACGCTCGGTTTGTTGGCCATGCGAGGAACCTCCGGTAGCTGTTCTCGTCTATCAATTCCTATTTTACTCTTGTTCGGTTCACGCCGCCATAAGATCTATATCGTGTAGTCAAGCTTCAATTGGATAATATCTGAAGCCAGCTGTTATACTCATCACGGCGCGTAGTGCTCTTTCTTACCTCTTCTACATCTTCTTCCCCTACAATTCGGATTTCTCTTGGAGGGGCAATGGGAAATGTACAGCCTGTAAGCCTAAACTCGGTGGGACTGTCGTCTCATCCAACTCACTAACTCAGAAGGTCAAAAAAAGGAGTTTTCCATCGTCCGGCGCCAAGGATCGAACTTGGGTCTCAACTTTTAGTACCGCAAGGGGTGAGCCAAGCGGTGTTAAAATATGTATTATAACCAACTAAACCACACCGGATTATTTCGAGACGGGAATAGCATCTTCATGTACTTGATGGCAATATCAACACTTAGAAATTGGTATACTCATTTACTGCGATGTCTGTCTGGTTCATTCATTTGGGGATGTGATCAGAGAAATTGGCTAATATAATAGCTACTCGGAGACCCTCAATACAGCACCCGTTCTCACAGCGCTTTGACATATTCCTCCAACATTCCTTCTCCGAGCCTCGATATATACTCCATCGGCGGTATTCCGATCTCCGAGTCCCATCCGCCATCTTCCACTCGGTCTCGTGTTAGATCTCGCGACATGCCGACTCAGACCCTTCATAGCTCAGGACTTGACATGTAAACTGTAATTCCTTCAATATTGTGCTGATTCCGCGTAGCGCTTTCCATTCCTTCGCCACTAGTCTAGGACTAGGGCTGAGCTCCTCCGTGTCCGCACTTGCAGCAGAGTCCATGCTCTTGAGCGACAAAGTCCAAGGGTATCCGAATCAAGTCACCGTCAGCATCGATGTACTCCATTACATCATAATCGCTCTCTGTGTCTGGATAGAGCATCGGATCTGCATCTTCGTCGGACTAAGCTGCGGGCCATTCAGTGGTGTCCATCCATCTGACATTGTAGGGATAGTGCGCTGCAAGGCAAGCTTGTCGTAGAGGACGAGTTGGATGTCAAAGCTGTAAAAAGACAGATGTAGACGATGCAAAAAGGGAAGTAGATGTAGAGGACAGGTTAAAGGCGATGAAGTGAGGTTGTTGAAAGGCGGCCAGCTGCTCCCTCCGTTCCAATACTCCACCCCTGCCATCACGCCTCAGCCGGAACCTTCTTTCGACGACTCCAAACAACAACATGAAGAAGATTTGGACTGCATTCTCGACGCTACCATACTATAGGGCCACCCCTGTGCTACATTTGAGCTTGCACCGATATACGGTACTGGAACATGCGCTTTAGCGTTCTGCTCAGCACCCATCTCAGCGACTCCCCTTTTCCTAAAACTTTTAGTACCGTTACCGGAAGCAACTTAGGCCTGTTCCATTCTTTTAATTCTTCCCCACTCGCGTTCTTCCCAACCTCACATCTTATCCAGACTCCCAAAGAAGAATGCTCTCCGGGAGCACTCCCCACAACGATAAATAAGCGCATTCCCGCTTACGCAGTCACCCTTTCCGACCCTTTCCCGCCGCAAAAAAGAAACAGAAAGCAGAAACCTAAAAGAAGAGGTGTCCAGCGCTCAGGTCGAACATGGGTTACCTGAGCCAATAAGCAAAAGCAGCCGAACTTCCCTCCGACGCAGGCTCTGCAGTAGGCGTTATGGCCAACTAAACTACACCGGATGTGGCTTGTAGCTGCGACGGCAACCGCGCGGCTTATCAGAGAGACACACGAGACACGGGGCACGGGCCAAGGAGATGCTGGGATGTCCGGGCTCGAGTGATGGAAGTCACGAGGGCGGCTGAGTCATTGGTGCGTTTTCTTCTGCTGAGGGGATATAAAAGCTCGCTCTTCTCGTTTCCTGGATGTCATAGGCGAGGGGTTTAGGGGGAGTTTTAACAGCATTCAAAGACGTTGAGTAAAATGGAAAGCGGTGCATCACTCAAAGTGAGGACGAAAGAGGGATTGTCCTTCACGGGGAAAAGTAGAAGACTGGGTCAAAACCTAGATCAATATTTCAAATGGCTGGAGGAGTGTCGGCAGGGGCCCGGCACCCCTTCCCCATCCCACAATGATACTGAGCACCACCTCCCCCCGTCTATTACTCCACTCCTCGACGTCGAAATCCTTCCTCTCATCATCCCTTCAAACTCCCCCACTCCCTCACCAAGCATGATACTCCTCACCACCATCACCCCTTCCAGTGCCACGGAGCCCACCCATCGCAGACTCCGAACACCTCCTCTACCACATGTGGATGTTACAGGCTGCAATTTGCCGAGCAAAGCCACCCATTTGCGATTACAGCCGCGGATTTTGCACACCCCACGGAGTCCCGAAACACCATTGGTTCTTGGTACAACGTATTTGATGTCCCCTTCTCCCCCAACCTCTGAAGAAAGAAGTTCAGGCCCGTCGGAACCGGTTTTCTTATACTCAGGAGAAGTTTTGTCGGAGCGGAGGAACGCAGGCCGGTGGACGGTCATGTGATCCACGTGATCTAGTAGCAGGGGAAGTTCCGTTCCGAGATTGGGTGGGTTGATATAGCAGCAGGACGAAAGTCTGTGCCTGCAATTCCGGCCCAGGTTAGCATGATTTTGCTGGACACTGATGATATGCTAAGAAACTCTAGACTGTAGTAACGAGTGCCGATTAGAGCTTTTGGAGGTGTTCAGATTCGCACGCTCTGGAGGTTTACATCGCATCTAGGCTTGGAGAACGTATCGAAGTGTCTCAGACAGCGGCGAACAGGTGTTGCACAGGCTTCTGTTTAGAAATTATAAGGGACAAGGGAAGTTTGAAGTTCGAAGAAGTGCCCATCTCTCACCAAGATCAGATCTACAAATCTTCCACCAACTCCTCAAGAACCAAGTGTCGACATAGAATCACCATCAATTGAACTCCACCACACAGACCTGATATACCGACTTACCTCACCTAAGCTCCCCCAACGCCTTCGCCATCTCCCCCATCCCTGTCCCCAGCTCCTCCGTACACCGGCCCCCCTCACACACCATAACGCTCTCTTTCTTCACATCCAAGCTGCCGACCAACTTATTCCGCTTCCTCAGCCACTCGCTCCTCGCTCCGCCGCCGACTCTACTTACCACACCACCTGCTTTTTCTCTCCAAGATTGTAGCCACTTCTCCACCCTCTCACCCTCACCCGTCAGCGCTACACTCTTCAGCCCTAGCCTGCCGACTACCACCGAGTCGAGCAGGCTCGCGAAGAGGAAAGGATGTTGCATGACCTCCGCCTCAAACGCGTCGCACGTCTGGCGCGCGCGGGTAGAGTAGGTGTCGTCATCGAGTAGCAAAGCGAGGCGGTCGAGGTTCTGTGCCGAAATACCGTTGGTGGAGGGCTCGGCGCTGTCCATGCCGTCTTTCAGGCGGAGGATGAGGTCGGTTTGGTGCGCGGCGGTGGAGAAGAAGGCGAGGTGGGCGGTGTCCCAAAAGAGGGAGATTTGGGTTTCTGGCGTATGTTAGCCACGTCGCTTTATACGGAGCTTGGGAATTTGAGAGCCAGGAAGGGTACGATTGTGAAAGGGTGGGACATACGCTGCAACCGATCCGCCCACTCCAGATACGCATCATCGAATGTTGCTTCGTATAGCTCGATGAGCCCCTTTATTAGGAACGCGTAGTCGTCTGCAAAAGCTGGCGCGTCGCCTGGCCCTTCGCGATATACACGCTTCATGGTTCCGTCCTTCTCGTTCCAGAGCTCTTTCTTGATGAACGCAGCCGCGTCTGTCGCTGCCTTCAGATACCTGCTAGACCTCTCTTTATCTAACCCCCCTATCACATTACTCGTCCTCGCTAGGGCAGCGATCGCGAGACCATTCCACGCAACAACAATCTTGTCATCCAGACTCGGCCGTGGACGCTCTTTCTCGCGATGTGCGCGTAGTTTCTCCCGGCCGTCTTTGAGAGTTTTGAGGACGTCTTCGTTCGAGAGGCCAAACTCCTTTCCGAGAGCTTCCGGGGTGCTGCTGATAGCAAGAACGTTCTGGTTGATGAATTCGTCGTGGGCATCGTGCTCGGGTTCCACGTTGCCGTTTTCCTGCACGTTGTAGTACCTAGCCAGCACTTCTGCGTCGCGGTCGCCGAGGATCGATTGGAACTCCTTGAGTGTCCAGACGTAGAAGGCGCCTTCGCGCTTTTCTTTGTCGTTGGGCCGGTAGAATGAGTCCGCGTCTTCTGCGGAGAAGAAGCCGCCGGTAGAGGATTGCATGGGCGGCGAGGTGAGGTAAGTTGCGATGTCGTATACGGCATCGAGCAGCTCAGCATCCTTGCTTATTAGGTAGGCATCTAGGTAGACGGAAAGGAGTTGTGCTTGATCATATAACCTGGAAAAAGAATCAGCGGAGCCCACTGGAAGCATGATCGAGAACTCACATCTTCTCGAAGTGAGGCAAACTCCAATCCCTCGTCACTGAATATCTCGCAAACCCGTTCCCAATCTGGTCATGAATACCACCCCTGTTCATAGCCTTCAAGGTATTCAGCACCATCTCTTTCGCATTATCGCAGTCCTTCTGTCCCACCATATCTTCCACCGCGCTCGGATACTGGCCTAGCTTGAGCAAAAAAGCTAGGTTTACTGGTGTCGGAAACTTTGGTTCTCCTCCGAATCCAGAGTGCGCAGGGTCGAACTTCGCAGCCCAATGTTCATACGCCTCTTCCAGTAACTCCAGATCCAGTCCTTCGGGCTCCGCCTCTCCTTGCCGACTTATGGTGCCCTCCTGCGCAAACTCCCTCAACTGCGCTGTGATTTCTTTTGCTGATTCTAGACACCGCTGCTGCTCATTCTTCCACACGTCGCGTATCTTCTCCAGTATGCCCACGAACCCGATACCATCTTTCATTACAGTAGTGGAGCCTGGACCGGGCCAATACGTTCCGCCAAAGATCGGCTCCAAACCCGGCGTGAGGAAGACGTTGAGAGGCCAGCCACCAGACCCAGTTGTCGCCTGCACATAGTTCATGTAGATGCGATCGATATCGGGTCGCTCTTCGCGGTCGAGTTTGATGGGGATGAAGGAAGCGTTGAGGAGGGCGGCGACATCGCGGTTCTCGAAGGACTCCCGTTCCATTACATGACACCCTATACCACAGAGTCGTCAGCGTTCTGTCTTCTTTCATGCGTCTCCGACTCATTTAAGGGATCTCGCAGCCTTGCAATCTCGAGGACGAGGGTGGTGGGGATAGTCATACAATGACATGCCGCATATCCAATGCTGACGAATAGCAGCCTGTTCGATTTCTTTGCCAGCGCGATGGCCTCCGATCCCCACATCTGCCATGCGACCGGGTTGTTCATGTGGCTTCGCACCTGCGTCGGATCAGCGGGCTGTCGCGGATGAGTTTCGCCGTAGGGGCACTTACGTACGGGCTTCTGCTCTCACTAAGCCGGTTGACCAACTTGAGGTCCTTGGAGGAGCCCGCAGACTCGGAAAGGTCCTGGACGTTCATCTTGAGCGCAGAGGTGGTGGTGTATGCCCTCCAGACGACGGTTGGAGGGGTTCGTGGCGGGGTTGATGCGTGCTGGTGGGGTCGCAGCTGGGTGGAGAAGAAGGAAATGCGGTTGCGAAAAGGGAGTAATAGTGTTCGCGAGGAGATGGGGTTGCGAGAGAGTAATCGCATAAGAAATGGCAGATGGTGCGAGGCTACACGAAGAATGCTGATGTCTGGTGCCCCTCCAAAACTTCGTACATGATGCAGGGCCATCTGCCGATAAGGCCGTGCTCTCGCCTCAAAGCGGGTTCGGAGATCCTCCAACGACCCATAGCTATGCGTAATGAACGCAGAATATATAAGGATGAAATACAGATTTATATGGTAATAGCTTTTAGTAATACATCATAGAACTTTTTGTAAATGGCCGTCACGTCGTAAGCATCTTCATACAAATATCCATATCCTCGAGCCCCCTCATGCAACCTTTCCACCATCAAGCATACAGCCTCTCTTTCCCACCCTTCAACTTCTCAGCCCTCATCTCCGGCGGCGACGCACTGCCCACCGCCTTCTCGGCCCCCTTCTCACAAGACGCCATGGCAAAATAGCCGACCTGCTCGCCAGCCTTCACATCACCAAACCTAATCCTCACATTCTGCATCAGCCGCCCCCTCGTAGCCGAGTCGAGAGTCGAGCCGCCAGGTGATAAGTGTATATACGGGTTATCCCTCGTCAAGCTCGAAATGTTAACTGCGAGATCCGGCGTCTTGCGCGTGAACTCCAGCACCAAGCCGAGGACCGCAGTCAGGCACATGATGCTCGTGGCCACGAAGAGTGCCGCGAGCCAGGGCCTGCTGCAGACGAGCACGGGCGTAGACTTGGAGACAGTGGCGTTGGTAGTCTGGGTGTTTGTGCCGTCGTACATGCTTGGCGGGGCCACAATGCCACCATTCGTGGCCGGCAGGCCACCTGGGACGAGGGAGAGGCCGCTGCCGGCGGTCCAGAAGCTGTTGAGCAGCTAGGCGAAGCCGATAGCGAAGACCTTGGGGTCCTTTTTGTAGAGCGCGAGCCCGGATTTGGTAGCATTGAAGGGGTTGACGGTGCCCCAGATGTAGCGCTGCACGGCGGTGGGCTCGTAGGAGTTGCCGCCCACTGCGGTAGCGAAGTCGGTGAAGAATCGTTCGCGGCCTGCGTCGGCGACGGTCCAGGCGGATGCGACGGGTGGCTGTGTGGAGGGACGCATATGTGTAGCAGCGCACTTCTTTCCGTCGCACGAGACACGAACCTCGACGTAGGACGTATTCATGGTGCACTCGGCGTAAGTGTTGATTCGATTGCCTTTGTCGTCGACACCGTCGTCGGCACTGCTGTAGTACAGCTTGCGGGGAGCCATGTTTGTGCCATTGCCGTATGCTTGAGACAGCTGGGAGCTGTTGGCACGGCTATTGTACATGAAGCTTGGGGTGGCGAGAGTCCATGAGTAGCCCAATGTACCTACCCAGTCGCTCTTGGGGATTACTGAGCCATTCTGGAAAGCGCCAATTTTACTCATTCTGGGTTCCCTGGGATCATCATCCTTTACTAGCACAGGGCAGTCCAGTGCAAAGTATGACGTCTCCATACTGAAAGTAGTTTGATGGTCTAATGGCACGGCCGTCTGGGGTACCCCGATGAGTGATGAAAAGACAGTCTGGTCCTCGGTTCCCACCTGTTGCCAACCTTCCGCATCTTTAGTCAGATTTGAGAGATGCTCCAGCATTGGAATCTTGACGTTGCCCCAGGTATCCACCGGTGAAGTTCTTGTCGTTAAAGGGCTTAGAAGAGCCGATACATAGAGGGCATCCATGGTCGCGATAGAAGTCTGCCCATCTGCCTCGAGGCGGTGATCCCCGTAGTCTCTGGGGTTGAAACTAGAGTTCCTGTCTAGAAATTGAATGGTTTGTGGGTAAGTGCTGGTAGAAGTACCGAAATCGAGTACTCGCAAAGAGGCCTGGCCACCGATTGGCGATAACGACCAGAGCAGTAGCAATAACGCCCCAAGAAGACCAATGTTTCGGTATTTGAGTTGTGTCACTACGGTGGCGAAGATAGAGGTACTTCCGAGCAGCTGATCGAGTATCTTCATTCGTTCGCCGTGCTCTAATCTCCAAAGAGCCAGCGCGTGCACGGCTTGGCTAATAATGGCTTCTATGAAGATAGGGAACACAGTTGGCCCCTAAACGCCAATCAGCGCATTCACAAGCGGCACAAAGCTAAGAAGTGAGGAGCTTTTATTGTTGGGCGCCAATGAGGAAAGAGGAGCAGGCGATCTCATGCGATATAGGTAAGGTTTAGGGTGGCCGGGACGGTGTTTCATCTGAAGAGGAACATACTTCATGGAAAGACGAAGAAGTAGAAACGGAGTGCAACAATAAAGCATATAGGAGAAGTGAACTAACATATCGGGCAGCATCTCGCAATAGGCCTAGGTGCGGTACGTCGGACGTTGGTACTCTATCGTGCCTAAACACAAACGCTCCAAAAGTAAAAAAAGCACAAGCAACAACAATGGTAAGAACATTGCCAAGGCGACTGAATACTGTAAAGACGCCTGCATGCTCGATGCCTTGAGCCGTCTTGGGCCATTTTGGTATGTCGACATATTTTGTTGGAGAGGCCACAACTGGGCTATCAATCGGCGTTACTGATGCTTGCTGGGACGATGGCGGTAGCGGCGGCAGGCTGCGTTGAGAGAGACGACGTGAGTTGCCATTGGAAGAAGAAAAAAGAATGTTCATAGTATGAAATGAAACATGAAAGTGAAGCGCTGGGAGGAGAGGCCGGGGAAACGATGAGGTACAAATAACACAGTGGTCGTCGAGTGCCCAGATGAGGATCCAAACATGGTTGCAGCACAGTACGCCTGCGTGTTGTTTGCTGTATAGCCGCCGTCTGAAACGTCGTCGGGCGTCAACCCGTGGCGCTGGGAGAGGCGAGAGCCTCAGCACTGGACGGATGGTCCAACCTGCCATGAAGACCGTCAAGCTCCTGTCGAGTCACAATGTCAGCATTGATGAAAGTCGCCTGGCCTAAATGATCAAGCCCTTCTACTGCCGTCGAAGAGAGATGTTTCTTCAGATCGAAGAAGGTATTCAACGTTAGTGCAAGGTGCGTGGCGGCTACCCTGCTGCGCCGCAGGAGGTGGTGATGTGGGGACTGAGCGCGTGTTAGCCTACCTACGGAACGGGTGGACCTAGCGCGGCGCATAATCGAGCCGATGTGTGAAAGTTGCATTTCGACACCAACAGTAGGGCTTGTATAGTAAAGGGCGAGCACATCTTGAGACGCGTGAATTGCGGCGCAGCTTCAGTTCCCGTTCTTTAATAAGGTGGCGGTTGGCCGTCGTTAGATGCAAACCTGTCATGACAAGTGGTGGCCGGTCAGGAATGGGTTACCTGTGTATCACTTTCGATCTTTCTTTGTAGATTTCGCACCTCATTCAAACCTTTTTTATGGTATATGCATCCTTTCGGTCCTCCTTTGTCGCGATTGCGTCTCTTCCAATTCTTCTCATTCGCACCGTTGTCATTTACTGTAAGAGTGCTAGCTGGTCAGCGAGAAAGAGATATAGCGTGCCGGTGCCCACAACGTTTAATTCTCTTTCTTCGCTCTCTCGAAATACCAACCTTTGATGTTGCGCATATTTACTCAGACCTCTCTCATCTCTATCCGTTACTATCAAGTCTGCCTCAGCCACGCATAGCCTACGACGGCCTCGGACCGATCAACCCCTGCGGTCGTACGTCGTCTCACGCCTAATCAACAGCACTGATATGAAATGGCTGCCAAAGTTCCACCATTGATCAGTCAGCTGGGAACGAAATACATGGTTAACTTCAAGAGTATTCATCAACGATGGAAAAATATGTATGCTAACATCGTTGCATTTGCATGAGGGGTAGAAGAGAACATCTTCAATCCCAGCCTAAACGAGAGGCCTTTTGTAAGTATAGACAGAGAACAGAAGCCCGAATCTGCTAACAGCAGCCAGGATATTGAAACAACATCGGAAAACAATCCACATAAACCCCGATCATGAACCACGAATGTTTTGCTGACCCGAAGCCCGACATATCCGCGCAAAGATGCTCAACAAAAATGCAAGACGTAGTCGGAAAAGAGAAGGCATGGACGAGATGCATTGTCGTCGCTCGTCGTAAGGAAACTAGTCGGTCCAATGAGCAAGAGTGTTGCTGATGGGCTTCCCAACGTTGTCCGCGTATTCTGTTGCAACATTGCCTATTTTCCAAGTCAGTCTCTAAATTTATCGCTGGTTTTCATAGGGCTATGCTTACCGGTATCGTAATTGCAGATGGTCACCCACATACCCGAGGCTGCATTGGTGCAGTCATTGGTGTAACAGCCGACCTTAGTCGCGGCCTTCCAGACGACTTGAGTGAAATGACCCCAACTCTCGAAGTCTACGGTCGGATTCGCCTGGTCATAGTACGACGCAAATTTGGGCTCTTCGCCATTGACCCAGCCTTCGGTGATACCAGCAGAGACGTTAGCCTTAGGGCCACTAGCAGCCATGTTTTGGCCAGAGCTAGAAGAACGTCAGTCATGGGTAATAACAATGGATCGCAGAATTACTTACTTGCAGTGCACGAAAGGGTTCCAGTTGTTGCATTGCGAGCAAGTCGCAGCCTTCGAAGCCAGGTCGTCATCCCAAGTCAATGCACCAGCGCCGTGGTTGGCACGATTGATGTTGTGGTGGAAGAGAACCATGTTCTTGTAGTCTTCGCCGGAAGTGATTTCGGCCTCCCCAGTTCCGGTGGGATGTTCTGGGCCAACAGCACCACTGTAAGAAGCCGAGCTGGAGGGAGCGGGGGCCGAGTACACAGCACTGGAGACAGGAGCTGGCGTAGACGAGGGTTCAGGGGTGTAAGCAGGAGCAGAAGAAGCCGGGGGGGTGTAGGCAGGAGCAGAAGAAGCCGGGGGAGTGTAGGCAGGAGTAGAGGGGGCCGGGGGTGTGTAAGCTGGTGTCGAAGGAGACTCCACTACGGCAGCGGAAGAGCTGGCCGGCTTGCTGTGGTGGTGGAAGTGCGAGTGCGAGTAGTGATGGCCAATCGGGGAGAAGGTCACGGCAGCCTCAGAGACGGCTGGAGGGGGACCCGTGGCAGTGACGACAACGGTGACAGTCTGCTCAACGACGTCGACTTCGGTAACGACATAGCCCCCAGCTTCGCGCTTGAACGGGCTAGCAAGGGCGCCGACAGCGAAGGCGGCGGAGAGGATGGCTGAGGAACGCATCTTGACTGAATTGGGTGGATTGGTTTGGTTGGATCGTTTGATGAGGGTATGTGGTCGATGTACGGGATGTCAAATCACCGGTGATGTTGATTCAAAAGACTGTCGGGGGTCAACACTGATGCGTCACAAACTGCGACCTGACTCTGAACCATGGCGAACAATTATATCCATCGAGGGATAAAGAGGTCGGGAGGAGGCAAAGGTCAGCACCTACGTGTGTTTACTTGTGGTTGAGTACGACTGGCGCACGGTGGTACAAAGGAGTGTGGGGTGAAGAAGGAGACAAAGAGCGTGGGCGTGAGGACAAAGGCTTCACGAGAGGATCACAGATCAGCAAAGAACGTGGTGAGGATGGTTGAAAGGGAGAGGCGATGGTTTTAAGAGGTTGAGCACGCTAGCGCAGTCCCAAGGTGAAATGGGATTCATGGCAACTCCAGCCCGCGTTTCAGAACGAAATCAGCGCGCGCCGGCATGACGACACACCTGGTACCTGTAAGCACCCCTGTTATTTACCTACCAAGCACCCAAGGTATTATGGCGCCACGGAGGCGCCCTCCACCCTCTGCGCCGGCTGGAGTTGTTCACCAGCTGGCAGCGGCTCCCGCAGCACGCAAGACAGCCTTTTGTTCCCGGAGAGGCACAATTCGCTGTTGTGCTGTCACCGTCGTCACATCCCTCGGAGGCAGGGACGTCGTCCTTGCACCCCACAGGACCGCTCTTGCGCGCCTCGTATTGTAAAAGAAAATTTCCGGCGGCGGTTTGACCATGAGATTAAGGCCAGTCGCGCTGAGTGAGCGGCGGCGCTATGCCGCAAAGCTGCGTTGGCTCGGCTGCTGATTGGGCGCAAACAAGATCGACAACCGGCATGCCGACCAGCACTGGTCAGGGGGACAAGCTCATCTCGGAAGCACACCGCCAGGCACACGACCCGAGCACGCCGAGGCAGCCTGGGCCCAATCCTCGCCGTCGATTTGCAGCATCTGGGCACGCTGCGATGAAGTCGCGCGCCTCCCTGCGCGCCCACATGCTCATCACCGCTCCCCGCAATCCTCGCAGCCCTCAATCTCGCGACCGACAGTCTGGACCGCGTGCCTGAATCATCGCGGCTCGTTCTGCTGACTCTGTGTTGCGGCGAGCCTCAGACCGCGACAACCCACCGGCGTCCCTGTTCTCTCATGTCCGCCAGATGCTTCGTCGGAACGCTGTTTCGCGGAAGCACGCCCACAGGTATCACTGCTGTTTGCATCAAACACGAGCCCTGTTTCGTTTCCGTGTCTGTCACAGCCCTCATTCGCTGTGCTGTCCCTCGAGTTGCGCGGCATCCTGTGCCTGCATGCACACGCCGTCAACAAAGACCTTGTTATTAAGCGCCCAACAACATTTCACTGTAAAATAACTGAAACGAACAGACATCTCCAAGTCTCGAATCGGCCATTCTCAGAATGCTCAGTCGATCCATCGCTCCGCCGTCCCACGGGCTGCGTCCTTAGTGAAACTCGACACCCTCATCGCCCGCGTACTTCAGAGTCAAACATCATCCTCTCGATTTGACGTGGCGATATTTTGTGAGGAGTTTTCTTCGCTGAAACTTGTCATGCCCGTCCGCGCAGCGCCGTCTGCATGTCTCACTCCGCAAAGCAAACAAGGCCATCCATCCGGGCCACGTTGCCCTGCACCAAGAAGGCTGCGCAGTGAAACTGATTGCGGCTCCCCACTTCTTCGCTCTACTCGGTCTGATTCAAGCTGCATGCAGAAGTCATGGCGGTTCGCGATTCGCAGCACTCTCCGTGTCTAGCGGCATGTCCTGCTGTCATCCTCAGCCGTCCATGCAATGTGTGCGATGCGTCGGTGCGTCTACTTCTGCAGGGGACGCCTACATCAGGTTCCCCTTCGGTTCCTATTGTCGATTTAAGGTCTAGTAGGGTTGTTACGAAAATAGGCGTAGCCCTATCGGTAGGTACAGAAAGATTCCAGACTTCTCCATCGTCCCAAGATCGCATCAACTTTAGATCCTGCCAAGATATCAAAGATTTCTTAATCAGAAATACAAAACATCTTAGAAAGACACCCGTAGCATGTCGTCGCGCATAGCTGACGAATTCTGCGAGCCGATCGATGAGTCACGAGCGTTCCGCAGTTTTTTCGCCAGACACTCAAGCGGCGTCATCCTTTGGCACAAAACAGTCTTATAAGATCAGATCATTTCTCAACCTCAAGACGAGTCGCCGGGTCCTGTCGCTAACCGAATCACGACCGTACGCCTGCCCTGCGGGTGCCATCTCCTGTAGCCGCCGACAGCCCTCCCACCTCCCCCAATCACACGACCCACCCACGTCCCTACCAAACACTCCCGTCAAACACCTATCCATCTGAACCCACCTCAAACCAGCTCCTCGCCAAGCCACAGACAATCGCATCCATCCGTCGTCAAACGCACCTAGCCACCCGAAATCACCCGTCTTACCACGTCTCAGCCGGATATGCCGTGCGACCTCGTCTCGAAACTTTTCCCCGGCTTCCAACATGTCTGCCACAAGACCATACGCACCATCTCCGCATTCCAGGAGCCCGTGTCACGCTGCGGGTGTGCCGTATGACGGGCTGTCACGTTGACTCGACTGAAGGTGGGCGGTAATGCCGAGTTGAGTTTCGTGGCTTGTGGGTGCCATCATGGCGACGTCGATGGCTTCTGCGCATGCTGGAAGTCTCGGGCTCGCTCCGAGACTCGACATGGCGATGTCATGGCTAGAGAGACGAGAGGCATGCACTTCGAGAAGCTCTGGCGATGAAGCAGGGCGGTCGCGTTGAAATGGATGAGGTCGTAGGACGAAGGTTGTGAGGAGAGCGGGCCTCTCTGAATACATACACCTAATACTGCCAGCCTAATAGATTGGCCAGAATACTACGCCCCAGAGATGGTTGCGTCTAGCTTACCTTGCCACTTCATGATGATGATCACTGGACCCGGTATTCAGAGGAGCTGTGTCCGAGTTAAGAAAGCTCTGTCTCTGGGGCGTGGTATTCCGGCACAATCTTGCTATGTAGGTATTCAAAAGGGTTCACCTTTGAGCAGACTGTGGATAGATAGAATACCTCAGGCCTCGTCTTGTACCTAAGCACTTCCCCTTGCCGCTGTCTGAGGTGCCACAACGCCCTTGTAGAAGTCTGCACAAAGTGGAGGGTCATCGTTTGAACGGTCGGTAAAATCGCTGGGCCACCTCGAATGGCGCCTTCCTCGCTTGATGCTAAGCATGGAGTTTACTTCAACGTCACTTCATCTCCAACCCTCCAACCCATCCTCCGCCCTTTCCACCGCGGTGATCGCAGCGACCGCGACGGCACTGTCGACGTTCATCGGGCTTCCGCCTGAGCTGAAGGACATCATCCCCGGGCGTTCAATTCACTGAGAACTCGTGGGCTGATGGGAGCTCGGTCGGGGTAGCTAGAATTGCCCATAACCTAAACCGCGCGGACTCCATTTGCTATGCCATTTTCGATTCTTGGAAGATTCTAAATAGTTTGGTCTTTTCTCAGTTGCCAGTACGGCACCTTGCTTGTTGAAAGTCTGTAGACACAAAACCTACTGCAAGATCTCGAGATCAAGGTCAGATGTCGCAATTGAGCTGTGAGTGCTTCACCAAATGTTCCAAGGTGCCCATCGAAGTGAAATCTGTATACTGTAGCTCGGCAGATACTATTTCCTTTCCGAGCGTGCTCCAGATCCGAATCACTTCTTGCCGGCGTTTGTTGACGCCTTTGATCTGTTTCCATCCACACCAACTCGCATAACCCATCCATTTCATCACCTACGATGGCGCCCTCCGACGCGCGCCCGCAAGATTCTGTCAATAACGGTGACCTACCTCCGACTCTCGAAGGACTCCCGGTCGAGCTGAAGACGATGGCCTTTGGCTATCTAGTGAGTAGACACCTACATACGATTCGGCACTCGTGCATGGATGCTGACTAGAGCTAGCGTGATGACAAGAAGGATCTCAAGAACTTGTGCCTCGTTAGCAAGAAAGTCGGGACTGTTGCGAATGTCGTGCTTTGGCATACCGTCAAGACTTACAACAAAACCATCCAGGGCTGAAAGAGATTAGGAAGCTCGAAATCTATCACATTCTAGTTGATAGCTTTGGAGGGGACGGCCCTTTTCACAAGCGTTCCATCGATCAGTTTGCCCGACTAGGCAACGCACTACCTGCAAACCTGCTCACTCGTTGCTCGATCACCGGCATAAACGGAATTCTATGCTATTCCGGCGCGGGCATGTTCTTCGCTGCTCAAGCAGGATCTCTCCGATATCTGCTCATCGAAACTCGAAGCAGGTGGAACTGTTACGCAGAATGTAAGCTTCAGTTACCGCCACTCCCAGAACTAATTTCGCTGGACATACTTGGATACCACTCCGAAGACCGGTATCTGAGATCTTTCCGTAATCTTATCACGGATTCTTCAAAGCTATGCGGCCTCCACATTGAGATTCCCCAATCTCACATGTGTGGACATGAATTAGCCAAGTTGAGATACATCTTCGACGGGGTACCGCTGGAAAAGCATGATCTGGACAGCCGCCGGCTCAAATTGACCCTATCTCGATTCAACTTCGATCTTAGTTTCTCTGGATCCTCCTACCTGAACTTCCTACATTTGACATCGCTTCACTTAATAGCCTGTGGCAGTGCTGGCGCACTATTTGGCAAGCTTGCAGATACTGCTCCTCAACGCACTCCAGCGTTGAAGCGGTTCGAATACTGCGAGGAATTCTCCTCCAGGGGAGATCTCCAGCTCAAAGCCTTTCTGCAGTCGTTCGAAGGATTGGAGGAGCTTTTCCTCAACATTGACAACCGCAATTCCCGACTCCCGGCAATGGAAGCGATCATCCATCATTCTACTACCCTTACCGTCCTGCTAGTTGGTCAACTGGATAACAATAATCAGCCTCGATACTACGAACTAGACGAGTGTCAGTCTCTTTGTTTCTCTTGCACCAGACTTCAGCAGCTCGCAATCCCGCTTCCACCATTGAAAGTTCTGAAATATCATGAAAAGGAAACCGAATATGCGTGCGAAGATGAGGCACAGGAGGATGTTATTAATCGCGCTGAGAATGACGGCTATAAGAAGAGGAGGTAGACTATGAAGAGGTCTATGAAGATTGGGAAAATCAACGTTGCCGTCTTGGACATGACTGCTATGACACTGATAACTTCGGATCTACATTATCCCCGTCTGACTATTCTGCAATGCTGGCGCTTGTAAGTTCCCAGCACTACCAGAATTTTGGAGAATGAGTTCTGGTGCAGCACTAATCTATTCTACGGGTTCATCGCACAGCTGCCAAACTTGCACACTGTCCGCTCTACTTCCACTTTGCTTGACATTGATAAATGGCCAGCACGCCACTTCATCATTCCGGATTCCGACTGTCGCTGTATCCCCGGCCCAAACGATCCTAGCTCGTCCGACTACGTTGCTCAAGACGACACAACAGATGCGCCACTGTCCTTCTCCGATTTGATGCAGAAAGAATGTTGTCTCGGACTGCACAACGTCGCCGAGACCGCCTTACAACATCTCGCCATCATGGGAAGGCCTGCCACTGTTTTCGCAATCTAGCCGACTGCCAAGGGATATCTTACTATCTACTCTGGAGCCGACGCACTACCTATGCGAGCATGGGGTGGTTTGGGACTCTGGCCGGACTATCCGAATTGGGAGACGTGCCAGCACTTCATCGCCCGTACCGACGGTAGGCCGAGCGCGGCGAAGGGGTTGCGAGGGGATGAATGGAAAACTCATGCGCCCCAGTCGACCATCCTCGAGTACATGGTTCCCTACGACCCATGAGGTTGTGCGAGCCCAAGAAAAGGTAGGTCCAGCGGGTATTGAGTGGATCGACGAGGATCGACTTTCTACGGGGTTTTGCATCGGGATAATCCGGGGGCGTTGGTGTATTATTAAAGGCCAGGAATGATGAAAAGCCTTAAGTAGGATCCTTCATTTGTCCCTGCATACTGCACTCTGCTGTCTTCTTGCTTTCTTTGAAATATACGGAGAAGAACGAAAGCAGGCACCTACAGACACTACCGTCCCTATAAATTATTGAACATGCCGACTTTCCAGCCTCATCCAGACTCTGAAAAGTGCATTGAAGCACCCACGGAAATAAATTTCACATCTTCACCTCACCCAGCTCTCAACACATCTACAATCCCCACATCACATCCATTTTTCGATTTTCCGAATCATCGTAGAATACATATCCTAGTCCCGGTCCCACCATCCCTTCCCCTCCAATCGACCTCATACCCATCCATGCCAAGGAGCGAATCCTCTCCATACCTCCCCTTATCCATTCACACAATACAAATACAAATCCCCCCCAAAGCCGCCAAACAAAGCCAGGAAAAGAGCCCATCCGATGGGTTTTCTTTTGTAAAAAGCCAGTTTTTTTTTAAAAAAAAGAGGTAAAAACCCCAGGGAAGAGAACAAATTCCCAATCCGGCCCAGTTTCGGTAATCACTCCATAGAGAGAGAGAGAGAGAGAGAGAGAGAGAGCAAAGTAAGGAAAAGAAAAAGGGCATCGCTCCGAGAAAAACTCCCCTCACTCGACGAGGTGACCGAAAAGAAAGAAAAGACGGCATGAGACCCATCCGTCATCTGATCCCATCTGTATAGCAAAACGCTTGGCTTCGCTCGACAGAAAGATTTCCCCTGAAAGCAAGTCCCGGCCGTAAATCACGCTTGCATTTGTAGACTCCGTTTCGCATTATCAAATCCTCGTGCCGATGACTATAAGAAACCGAGCTTAGCACGTTCACGCCTCGTCGACGCCCTGGCCCCTGCCTCTGGGCACGCCGGTTCCGCCACGTCCCCTGAAGCCACCTCGTCCACGGCCGAATCCTCGTCCACGGCCGCGACCCCTGTAGCCGCCGCGGTAGTTGTCGACGCTGCCCTGCCCGAAAGTCTCGAGATTCCTCTTGCGCTCTTCGGTCCTGAACTCTTGCCCGCCGAGTCTTCGTCCCATCGCTTCTTCTCTATCCTTCAGTTCACTAGAGATGTTGTCGAAGAAGGAGCTGCCTTTATCGTATGTCGAGGCTGGGATAACAACTTCCGCGGCTTTTTCAGCAGTGCCGTTGGTTGCAGAGTGGCCATTTGTGGCTGCTTCAGCAGCAGGCGGAGGAGATGCGACCTCACCACCAATGGGAGAGCCCGAGGCGATGGCTTCTTTGACGAGATCCTGCTTGTTGAACTTTGCGTTTGCAGAAGCGAAGTCATAGTCGGTAGTCGGGATCTCGATCTTAGTCGCTTGATGTGGGTGACCACCTCTTCCGCCTCGAGGGGCTCGTGCGCCACGATTGCCAGCTGCATATCCGCTGGTGCCTTGTTGTCGGCCATGTCGAATGCTCTCGTCCGTGCGCATTGCATTGACCTGCTTTGTGAGGTTGTCCATAGCACTATCGCCCTGCGGCCTGCCAGCAGCCGGTTGTCCCTTCTGGCCTGGAGCTGGACCTAGTTTTGCCATTGCGGCCGCAACGGCAGCAGTAGCGGCCTGCGTGGCATTCTGATACTGCAACGTAGCATTTGTAGCTGCCTGGCTGGGTTGAGCCGTGGTAGCTTGCGTTGCGGGAGTAGCGTGAGCAGCT
The DNA here is from genome assembly GCF_010093595.1 of Mytilinidion resinicola. Classification (NCBI taxonomy): domain Eukaryota; kingdom Fungi; phylum Ascomycota; class Dothideomycetes; order Mytilinidiales; family Mytilinidiaceae; genus Mytilinidion; species Mytilinidion resinicola. Next base: position 1,181,844 of record NW_022985443.1, read on the forward strand.
GCCTTTGCTACACGAGGGCTGGGGATTGGTACTGCTGGAACAATGCGGCCAGACTTGGGTCCGCTGGGAGCAGCCTTGGCAGTAGGAGTAGGTTGAGCGGGAGGAGCCAGTGTTTGAGCGGGTGCCAGTGCTGCAGTAACGTCTGGTTTCGATTCAACAGGTGGTGTTGGAGCCTTCTTTGGTGCAGCTACCGGCGCTGGCGGAGTAGCCTGAGCGACAGGCTTTGCTAGTGATTTTGGTTCCGCTGGTTTTGTGGTACCATCTGCCTCAGCGACCTTCGTCTGGATGTTCGGCTTCTCCTCCTTGCTCACCGAAGGCCCGATTGGAGCAGCCTGTGCGCCTTTGGGACCTTGTGGTTGTTGTTGTTGTTGTTGTTGTTGTTGTTGCTGTTGCTGACTGTGTTGGCCTGGAGGGCCAATCGGCATGGGCGGTTGTGGAGAGAACGGTCCGGAACCCGGCGGTTGATGTGGGAAGCCTTGACCTGGAGGACCATACCATGGTGGTGGACCACCTCCATAGCCACCTGGGCCACCCGGACCGCCTGGCATGCCTGGATATCCGGGAAATCCACCGGGACCGGGAGGAAATCCACCTGGTGGGCCGAAGCGCTGATTGTGGAAGGGAGGGCCATATGGTGGGTAGCCGGGAGGGAATTGGCCTGGTGATGGAAAGCCCTGCGGCGGTCGCTGTTGCTGTTGTTGGGGAGGCGGTGCCTGGTTCTGAGGAGGGCCCTGAGGAGGGCCTTGTGGGGGTTGCGGTCGGGCGGCCTAAATTTGACATTGATATTAGCAGGGCTCAGCTAATGCAAATGTCAAAAGTGAGAAGAGTTTTGGGTCTAGTATCAGAAGGAAGGCAACGGAAATATCCACATGGTTTTGCGCTCTCGGTGGTATACTGAATTTACATCCGGTATGTTTAATCATCTAGATGGGGCTCGATAAAGTGAATGAGGAAGACCTACTCCAAGGATGGCCGGATCATTGGGCATGGTAGGAGGCGGTGGGGGTTTCGTTTCCTTCGCCGGCCCATCGATCCGGAGATCCTTCACATCGCTGCCACGGAAGACTATGTACTCGTAGACATTTTCAGAAGCGGAGATCTCATCTTCGCCATTGCGACGGCCTTCCGTGCCAAACGAGGTGACATTCTCGAGGGCGACGGTTGAGTTTTCCGAGTTGATTTCGTGAAGAGTGCCGACATATCTGTAGTGATGATGAGTAAGCGCACATAGAGTAGACGCGCTTATGGTACTGACCTAATGTCGCTCTTCGAGATGAGAGATATTCGCGATCTGCAATGGCATCATTAGCTGGAGCTGTTGGAGACGTCAGGCTTGTGCGACTAACCCGATGAACTCGGACATTGTGAAGGAATGAGTTTGGATTGATGACTAGAGAGATAGTGAGGAGCATATGAGAAGAGGGAACAGAGAAGAGGAGGCGGGTTGGCGGAGACGGCGAGGCGCGGTGGTTGGTGATGGAGAGCAGAGCTGTCGAGTTTGTGGGAGGTCGAGAAAGGCTGGGGCGCTAAGAGCCCGCAGTTTAGCCTCTGAGCCATCACGTGCAGCCCCCCTCACAGCTCAACTTCAACACCTCGACGTGGCCCGAGGCACATCTTTAGTGCTGGTCTGTAAGACACTCTGTGCGAAGGAGACAGAACCTCCCGTTTTAGAGCTCGTGCACAACAACACTCAACGGCCTAAATCACCTTCAATTCTAAACCAATAATCTTCAAAAAAGTATCAAGATATAGCCTTGACTTCGCGCTTCAATATTTTGCAAAAATAATTTCGGATATCGGGGCTGGGGGTGTTGTAATCAAGGCTTAACGTTGCCGCGCTAGCTGCCGTAAAACGAGCGGTTCTTTCTCCTCCGTACAGACACTGTTGCACCCATTCATGGACTTCTTTTTCTCAAGTTGCTCATTATGAGTTCTTCTGCCGTGCTGAAAACGCCTGGAAACACAAGTGATGTCTACGCCTCTGTGGACAGCTATCCATGGGACGATGATCAAGAATTCCAAGCTGGTCTCAGTGCTATACTGGGTAGCAACAGCTCACCTGAGCAATCCATAGAGCTGGAACTACGCGCTCGTTGCTTCTACTACTCCAGGCGAGCACCTCTTATCCTCATTACACTAATACTCGCCTAGCTAACCTCTCACCAGAAAATACAACACCAACATCGACTTCAACACCTACAAAGCCTACCGTGCAACCAATCCTACCTCTACAACCGGCACAGCTGCCCCCACCACAGCCGCAACAGTCGTCTCAGAAGCCTCAACCGCCCCCTCAACAACCTCAGCCGGCCCAGAGCCCGCAGCGCCCTACCCCACCTCCTTCGCCCACATCGTCGACCTCATCACAACGGGCCAGCCCATCCCCGGCATAAAAGAGATCCCCAACACCGTCCTCGAAGGCCAAGGCACCTCCGCCTCCCAGCCGCGGCGCAAGAAGCCATGGGAGAAAGACACCTCTCCCCCCTCTCCGCCCGCCACCACACTCGCCGAACCCGAAGCTCCAGCAGCACCATCTGTATAAAACCCGCCGGACCCACCTCCTTAGACCCCCTCCAAAGGCCCCAAAACCCTCCCAATCCGGCAACCCATCTCGCGGCCACCACCCTTCTACAACCTCAACACCGACTCCATAGGAGCTTCTCGGGAACCCGATTACGCGATCACCACTCACGATCACCCAACGCCCAACCCCCCGGCCTCATTGAGGCAGTGCCCAGGATCAAGCATGCTCCATCGCCCAAACGCGTCGTCATACACGCACGCACAACGCCGTCCTTATAGCAGGCCACCCCCCCTTCCCCCTCCTCGGACTCCGAAGTCGGCGATCCCCGACATTCACCGACTGCCCTCCCTAAGCGTTCCCGAACACGAGCTTGTAAATTGCGGGGAAAATGTAGACGCACAGCATCGGGATCTCCAGCCGCTAAGATGGGCAGTTCGCCGAGGGGGTTGAGGTTTCGGGGAGTATATATGTGGGCGCGCCCGAATCGGGCAGCGATCGGCGCTTGTGTTGACCTCATAGGTTTCGGCTGTTTTAGGAAAGAGGCTTGTTAGTCTTGTAGCCACGGGTAATATGACCGCACCCAATTGATTATATTCGCGTCCCCGGGGGGCGGGGAGAGAGGATTGGATGTGTGTAGAACTCAGCCGCCATACAGCGCAGCGTTTTTGATTCCCGAGAATGCTTTATCCCGTGAACCCCCTTTTATATATCCCATTATCCCATGCCCATCATATCTAGTTACAGAATATACACAAAAAAAACCCAATCAAACCCATCGGCCCAAAGCCCGGCCGTTTCAGCGGGGGGTATAATTCAAGAAAACTCGCCCAATCCCATCCTTTGCCTGCCCGCCCGCTCGCAAATGCTTGTACAAGAAATAAAAACACGTAGGTATTTGCTGTAGAGAAAGATACCAATCCAAAAAAAAAAACACGCCTTGCCGTGGCCTATGGCGATGAAATATGCAAAATTAATTGCTTGCTCCCATCCTACCCACCAATCGAGCAACAGATATAAATGAACTGAAATAATAAACTTATGATGAAATTCACAACACCGCATCCAGCACTTTATCCCGCAACCGCCCCACCTCCTCCCTCGCCTCGCCCAGTCTCCTCTGCGCCTCCTCAAACCTCGTCTTCCAATCCTCCCGCCCCTCGATATCCATCGGCTCCGCCCCGCCACTCGCCTGCCCCCCTTCTCCCCCCGTCTCCGCAATCTCGATCTCGAGACTCTTAATGCTGAACTCGCCGCTCATCGCCCCGATACTGACCTGGAAGAACACGTCCCACGTCTCCCTGATCCGGCCCCCGCTCGGGCTCTCCTCCTCGTCTTCCTCGTCGACGGGCGAGTCGTACCCGTCGCCGCCGACGCGGAAGCGCTGCACGACGACGTTTTTGACGCCGCCTTGCGGGCCGCCGGCGCCGAGGCCGGCTTGCGCGCATAGCCCGAGGCTGCTGGCGATGGAGAAGCGGATCGCATTGTCGGACATGGGTCTCGAGGAGTGGGCCGTGGAGGCCGGCGTGTGGGAGGCGTAGAGGTTCTGCAGGATGGCGTTGGCGAGGTGCCTGGCCTCTGTGCCGCGGAGGCGTTTGCGGCGGCCTGTGAGTGGGGCGCGGAGGAGGTCGGCGGCGAGGGCGCGGTTGAGGGTTTCATGGGTGAGGTTGGCGATTGGGGAGTCGGAGTGGGTTTGGGTGGGTTGAGCTGCCGATGCGTGTTGTTGCTGCGCTTGGCGGTGGATGTCCTGGGATGTGCGAGACGCTTGGGTGCTGGAGGGCGGGAACATGGACCGATCTATGTCGTCTTCGTTGTCGTCGTCGAAGAAGTTGTCGGAGCCGCGACGCGAGGTGGTGCTCAAGGCGGATGGAGGTAGGCCTGTGGAGGGCGTTGGGTCTTGTTCTCCATTGACTAGCAAGGTTGGAGTCACTAGTCGCACTGGTCCGCCTATATGTGGAGGAACTTGGACTTGGAGTCGGGATGGCCGGCCCTGGGGATTGGTTGACTGTTCCTGCATGCTCTGTGTGGAGACTGCGGAAGCTGGGGTAGCAGGTGGAAAGCGGAAGTGATGCTCAGGTGGATCGGAGTGAGCACGCTCAACGATTGGTGTCAAGCCGCTGGTATTTCTATTCATGTCGATGGTCGGCGCTTCCTTTGTGTTGGGATTGGCAGGAAATGTAACAAACGGCCCGTCGCGCACAGAACGATTGCTTGGAGGACGTCCACGAAGCTTTCCACTTGCCGAAGTACTATTACTTGGCCACGCCGAAGACACAGCAGGGCCGTGTCTCCTCCGCGACCTAGATTTTGCGCTTGATGGAGTGGTGGCCGACTGAGGCTCGTTAAAGGGGAAATCTGGAGGATGAGCTGCCTGCGGTGTTGTGGCAGACATAGGATGGGGAGTCGAGGGGTTATCTTGAGTGTTCAGTCGCCACCGAATTTGCTGACCTGCCGACATAGGCGTAGCCGTGTAAGGTGTCAACCCCCTTGAATGGGGGTTGAGTCTACTTGGAGCAGAAGCAGTAGTCATGGCCGAGGCAGGTGTGATTGCTGAAGCTGCAGTCCAAGGATCATGCGCGCTCAGAAACCTATCCATGTCATCATTAGGGTGAGCGCTGTCGGGATACGCTGACTGTGGTTGGCTAATGAGGTTTCCAAAGGGGATAGACGTGTCTAGTTGAGGCCTTTTTCGAGGTGGTGTGGCATGGTCGGGAGTTTCCACGTCTTCGTCAGGGTCCTCAGTCTTCCGGCGTCCGCGCTTGGGTCGGAACTTGGGGTCCAGGGCACGGATAGCTAAGTCTTCTTCCAATGGGACAGCATCACGGCCGTCTGGCGGAAATGGATTATGTGGTGGGGGTATTTGCAAATAGTAAACATGTTGCTTGCCGAGGAGGAATTCAAAGAACGCGTCTATGTGCATAGCACGCATCCATCGCTAACGCGTGTCAGTCAAGTTACGTTATGATAATGTTGCTGACTGAGGGCAGACTGATAGGCAAGAGAAAGGAGATGTAAGAAAGTAGAATCGAGCGTGCAGGATGATTCGCGACGTGTAGGTCTGAGTCTCGGCCCATGTTCCCAACTAAGAAATAGCTGCAAGATAGTGATAATTGAGCTCCGGCCGGCGAATGAGAATTTAGGCACTGTCTCTAGTTTCCAAAGACGGGCGTGAAATCTCTTCATGGTGTGGTAAGCCTGCACGCCGGCAGATAGGGGAAAAGAAGCAAGACGAAAACATAGGCTAACTAGCATGGTGCCTGGGGACATCTAGGCGCTATAGGGCAGAGGTTTCCCCTACGCCGCCACTATGTAACAGTGCCAGGCCCTGAGTAGGTAGCTATACCCTTCGGCGTGGCCGGTGGCTAGGTGCCCATCATGTCCGGAAGAGGAATCTCGAAAGCCCGATGAAGCACCTCTTGACAGCCAAGGGACTTGAATACCATATAGGAATAGTTCATCTCACCTTTAACCGGACAGAATACTGCTGTACTTTTTGCGTGCTTTGTCCCTTGTCCATATCGGGGGGTTCGACACCTAGATCCAGGGCCAGCTGGGTCCATGTCTTGATCTCCTTCAAGTCCAGCTTCCGTATCAGCTCAAACAGCGACCAGGTGCTGAAACTCTTGCCATCGCTCTTGGGTGGTATTCGAAACGCTTTTGTGAGCTCCGATGTATTCGTCGAAGCAGGGAAACTAGGATTACAGTACAGGATGAAGGCGGCGTAGGCATCGTCAATCGTTTCGTCGGTCACGTCCCGCGACGGGGCGCTGCGGTCGTCGGGCACAAAGCCAGGGACTATCTGCTTTTGCTGGCCGGGCGAGAGAGCAGAGAAGCGCGGCGAGGCATTGGAGGGAGTCGAGGGGGTCTGGGAGCGTTGCGCAAGGTCTCCATAGTACTGGTGCGCCATGTGTGAGGAGTTGATGGAGGCATGGTCTGCTTGAAGGAGATGTGGTGACGCGGAGGGATGGGCAGCGAGCTGCGCATGGCCATTGCGGCCGCTGCTCTGGCTCTGCTCGAGGCCGGGGTCGATTGACGGCGGGACGGGATGTCGAAACGGGGCAAAAGCCGGACTGCCGTTGCTTGCCTGGTGGTTGTAGTGGGCGTGCGGCGCGAGATGGAGGTGAGTGTCCGACTCTGCTCCCGCCGTGGAGAAGTCGACCTGCAGGGCCATGGGGATGACGCGAAGCAAATGGGCCTCAGTCAGCACGCCATGGAACCTTGGAATTCAGGCAGTCCGCGCGGCGGGGCTCCTCAGCAGAGGCAGCCGGGCGGATGTGGAGGAGTGAATGTTGCGCCTACGGTACGACGTCGCGCCGACGGTGCGCTGCGCGTAGGACAGCCCTTGGGTCCCAGGGCCGATCGCGCTCGATGGGATCTCTGGCTCGCAGATCGCTCGGCGATTACTATGCGGCTGGCGGCGAGCAGCGCTGGCGGCGATGTGGCGAGAGTCGCGTCGACGTCGTTGGTGATAGACACGGTGGTGGTGAGGGTGATAATTTGCGGACGGCGGCACGCACAGGGCGATCCGCGTGGCTATATCGGGGCCAATTTGCTCCCAGCCGTCTCCTTTTGGAGCCCGCGAGCCTGCAGGGCAAAGCGCGAGCTCACAGGCGACGGGGCTAATCTTGGCCCACGCCGTTTCAGCCCCGGGCCCTCGTGACGTCTCCGTCGCTTAAGGCTGTCGGTGTGATGCCCGAGGAAGAGTTTCCATCAGGCCTCACGAGAGTCAACAATCTGGCCAAAGCCCTTTGCGCCGCCACGGCGCCGGGCTACGGCCACACTCGAACCCCGAGAGGTTGCACGCCTGCACACGCTCACAACGCATCACGGACAGAAGGCAGACGGCACTCCACTCCGCCAATGGGATAAGGCTGGCGCTTCGTCGCGTCGAGCGCCTCCAACTTCCAGCCACCATTCCGCAACACCTCGGGACACTGTGAGAACCCGGCAGTAGTGGTGTTTCGATAGTTGCACGCGGGGCCTGAAAACGGTGGCACCCTGGAGCTGCCGCAGGTGTGCGCGTGTCTGCCAGCTTGTGGTGCTTCAACCCATTTTCGAAATTGTGAACGACGTAGAGGCTCTTGATTTTGGGCCATGTGGAACTTCGTTAAGCACTTCGAGCAGTGGCAGACAGGTGTACACACGAGACAGAATGCTTGATGAGTGTGCCGCTTTTTTCACGCCTAGAGTGAGCTGGAATTCAGCTATGCCAGGTCACGATAGCTATTCACGGAGCAAACACCCACCAATCACAGCACGGCGTTGTAATTGGGCAGACCTGACGGGCGTGACCGGCTACAGTTACTGCGGCGACTCGTATCCACGATAGCGTGCAGTCCAAGGCAGTTTGGTTGGCCTGCTAACCTATCTAGCTCATGACGTCGGCCTTCTTGCGGAAAAACGGTTGGTTGGCGAGAAGCAAGTTCACGTCAGAAGAAGCTTCGACGGCGTAGAATTGCCAGTGCATTCCAAACTTGACGATTTTGCTACAATGACTGTCCTCATTGAGTCTTTGTGGCCTTTCTATCTTGACAATGCCTTCGCGGACCCTTCTCGCGGCTCTTGTAGCCATTGGAGCACTCCTTGCTGGTATCATTCAGATGACCCCCGATAAACGAACCGAAGTGCTGCCTACTCCCAACATATCTCAGAAAGAGGCCGTCGGAACAGCCGGGTACAGCGCCAGATTCCACGTTCCGGCCGACGAGGTCTGGAGTAAAGTGGCCGACTTTCCCAGCTACCATGAGTGGAGTAGCAGTTTGAGAGTGGAGTTTCAGGACTATCCCTTGAAAGCGGGATCCGTAGGGAAGCTCGTTGTGAGTTCCGCTGATCTGGCACCGATCTGAAGTCGGTTGAGAGCAAAGTGGCTGAGATAGCGTCACAGACCACTACACCGGGCAAAACACCAGAGGAGAGCCCCATTGAGATACTCATAGTAGACCACCAGGCCCGCATACTTGCCTGGAAAGCGATCCTGCCTGTTTCAAGCTCACTTTTGCTCGTCGAACGTGTTCAGCATGTCGTAGAGCTTCCTGACCAGCCTGGTTGGTGCGAATACAGGTCTTGGGACTCTTGGAAGGGACCTCTAGGGTATCTCGTGCAGTGGACTGTGAAGAAAGTGGTCAAGGACGGCGTCCGAGCCTGGGGCGACCAGGAGCTAACTAAGTACGTCAACTCCGGGGCCGCATGAATGCAATTCAGATGGAACGTGAGACAAGGAAAGGCAACGAATTGTAGACGCTGTGTGGAGAATGGGAGAAGAATGAAACAAGGCAACAGGGATGCAAAGAGAGTATATTAGGAAACCATTTCGGCCTCCGAGTGACTATAGAAATCGGCAAATATACATGCACGAGGGTATCGGACATCTTGATTGGCACTAGAGGTGCTACGATTCTTAAAGTCAACTTCCCCTCGCACTGACATGTGGTTGTGGACCAGTCTCCGCAATTCGGCGTATATCCCAAAAGCGAGACTCCCCAAGACGCATTTGCTGATTAGTCGAGAACAAAGGAGACTGACGAGACAGGGTCACGATTTCCGGCGATTTGCTCTAATTCACGTGACCTTTTTCGATATACCTCGGTCCAAGGCATTCTGCTTCTCGCATCTCAGTCCGGTGACGTTGAGAATCACAAGCTAATCCTACATTCCTCATATTGCGCCCCTTCTTTCGGCTCCTTTCTTGTTATCGCACGTCCTGTTGAAGACCTCAAGCTTCTACGGCATTTGACTTTTCTTTTTCTAGATTAACGCGCCACTCCTTGTTCCCTTCCATGAACACCCCTCCTTCGGCCTCATCACAAATATTGTTACACAGCAACCATCTCTACCATGTCGGAAGCCTCTAAAACAGCCGCCGAGAAGCTTGCAGAGTCTACCCAAGCCGCGCGTACTAGTGCTACCGCCCAGCAGAGTGACAATGTCGCCCATGCCCTGGCTGGTGCCGGTGGAGGCCTGCTCTCGATGGCCCTGACGTACGGATCCTCAGTCGCAAACTCCAGCCTTTGCTGAACATCTCTCCAGCTACCCTCTTATCACTCTCTCAACACGCGCGCAAGTCGAATCAAAACGCGCCCAATCGTCAACCCTCGATGCTGCCAGGCGCATCGTCAAAAGAGAGGGTCTAGTCGGCTTATACGCCGGCCTCGAGTCAGCGTTGTTCGGCATCAGCGTTACCAACTTCGTATACTATTACTGTCAGTGGAAGAGAATTGGGAGCTACGGTCAATACTAATGGAGTGTAGGGTACGAATGGACCAGGGCCTTTTTTGAAAAGGCTGCTATAAAGGCCGGACGCGCCTCGAGGAAGCTCACCACGGTCGAATCCATTTTCGCGGGAGCCATCGCTGGCAGCTTAACTGTCCTGTTCACAAATCCCATCTGGGTTGTGAACACGCGCATGACGGCGCGAAAATCCCAATCCAACGAACAGGTTCTACCTGGCGCAAAGCCTGCGAAAGCCCCCTCGACAATTGGGACTCTCCTATCAATCATCAGGGATGAGGGGCCAACGCGACTTTTCGCGGGTGTCATGCCTGCGTTGGTGCTGGTCATCAACCCAATCCTACAATACACTGTGTTTGAGCAACTTAAGAATACATTAGAGAAGAGGAGGAGGGTCACGCCGACTGATGCGTTCTACCTGGGCGCTTTAGGGAAGCTGATGGCGACAAGCATCACTTATCCGTACATCACAGTCAAGAGCAGGATGCACGTCGCAGGGAGAGATGGACCGAAGGAGGACATGATGTCAACCTTCCGGAGAATCATCAAGGAAGAGGGCTGGGCGGGCCTGTACGGAGGTAAGCATTATATGTTTGAATATGGGGTTCCGATCTAACTTCGTCCCAGGTATTGGCCCCAAGGTGACGCAGAGTGTCATCACTGCAGCCTTTCTCTTTGCATTCAAGGATGCTCTGTACGGAATGACAGTCACCGCTAGAAGAAAGATAGCCCTGAAGAAGGCGTAGCAGCCTCCTAATAGTCTATTCTCAGCAGAACCCCGATCCAGCCTAAGATCTAGGGACTGTCGAGACACTGAAATGGCATTGATACGACGGTGTACGATTGGAAAAGGTTAGCATAAGGATGGGTAGGTTGCATTCTGGGACATATAGACCCCTTAGCACTATTTGAGTTTGTATATACACCAACGGATTTGACACATGCGTTTGGAAAGATCTTGTTCTCGCTTGCTCTCGCCGTCCTTCAAGCGCTGTCTTTTATCACACTTCAACGTCAATAAGAGTCTTCCACCTTGATAACGAGTAAACGAATGTTGAGTCAATGCCTCTCAACTGAAAACCCTCAATCGAATTCACAACAAGTCAATTCTTAAGACCATCCCGTCAACCGACATTGGAGGAATTCATTCCCTGCACTGCCGACATGATCATCAGCGGGGTTCTTGCTTATGCGGGGCATTTATCCGCCCCCGCCATCCATGGTGGCCATCGATTTTTAATATAGAACCTCGCGCTATCTCAGATCCCTTCCTAGGTCCGCAAGCAGATTGATTCATAGCTTAAGTAATCCAGTGTGAGCAGTCATTATCTGTCTAAGGAGTCCCAACGATAGCAAATATGACCTCAAATCCTTATACTATACGATGGGGGATTCTAGGTATGTCACACCACTAGAACACCTCGGAAACTTCACTGACATCAAGCAGCAACGGGAGGGATAGCCCAAAGTAAGACAGGTGATACCCTTCACACTTCTTAGCTCTGACCTCTACAGCCTTCACGAAAGACCTCCTCATCGACCCAGCAACCCGCAACGCAACCGATATCCGCCACTCCGTCGTCGCCGCTGCTTCCTCTACATCCTCCGACCGTGCCGCGCAATTCCTTAAAGACTGCGGTGTTTCCTCTACTGCGAAGGCTTACGGATCCTACAAAGAGCTCGTAATAGACCCCGATATCGACATCATCTACATCGCGACTCCGCACTCGCACCACTACCAGAACGCGCGCCTATGTCTTGAAGCCGGAAAGAACGTCTTGTGTGAGAAAGCATTCACGACGAACGCGGCGCAAGCGAAGATACTTGTGCAGATTGCTAAAGAGAAAGGGCTTTTTCTCATGGAGGCGGTGTGGACGAGATATTTCCCCCTCGTGAGGGAACTACAGGCGAAAGTCCAAGAGGGTACGATTGGGGACGTGAAGAGGGTATTTGCAGATCTCAGCTACAGGAAAGATGTCGAGAAGGAGTTTGGGTCGGAACACCGGATGGTGAACATGGATTTGGCGGGAGGTGTTTTGTTGGACTGTGAGGAATCAACCTCCTTAACCCCTAGATCCATCCCTCCTTTGCTGTTTGCTAACAGCGTCGACGGGCAGTGGGCATTTATAGCCTGACCTGGGTATTCCAATTCCTCTACCACCTCCAACCGCTGAGTCAACGCCAAGCTCCCATCGTCGCGTCTTCCATCACGAAGTATGAGAAGACAGGGTGCGATGAAATGACATCAATCATCTTGACATTCCCCGCTACCAACACGCACGGCATAGCCACATCGAACATCCGCGTAGGTTTACCTCCCCTCAAACACATTGCGATACTCACATCAGCAGGTCTCCCACGACCCCGACTCCAATGGCACCGCCGGCGCCCCCATCCGTATTCAGGGCACCCTCGGCGAGATCCAAGTCACGGGCTTCTCCTTCCGGCCCACCACATACACCCTAATCCCAGCCTCCTCCGCGTCACAGGGCTCTCCAGCAAAGTTCAAACAAGAGACCATCACTCATGAGATCCCCGGGCACGGCATGTTCTGGGAAGCAGATGAGTGCGCAAGGTGTTTAAGAGATGGGAAGCAGGAGAGCGAGGGACTGGGGTGGGAAGAGAGTATCGCGATTATGGAGACGATGGATGAGGTAAGGCGGCAGGGGGGAGTGAGGTATCCGGAAAAGATTGAGAGCACGGAGTATCCCCTTGAGGGGTTTTAGGGATGGAAAGGTGGAAGAGCGGATGGCAAGGGGATAAGCTGTATCTATCGGTCAAACTTATATGTGGTTGACTCTGTAAGTTCTTGTGACCGAGTATTTTTGTTATCTTTTGGAGCTACCCAGCCAGTTCATGGAAACTTAATATCGAGTATCTGAGATCGGGTCTGCTGCTTTCGTGGTAAGACTGCAAATAGGGGCACTCTGCGTTCACGCAATGTGCATGTCGCGTCTTATCAGACTCTTTCAAAGCGGATGACTTCGCTAGGTCTTAGTGCAGAAGTGTATTCCTTAAATGTCGAAAGCACCTCAGGGAGCTTCTTACAAGCCTGATATCGTCAAAACGCTTTTGAATCGCTAATTGGGAGGAGAAATAACTACAATGGGCTCACGCTACAGCTACATCGCCATATTCGTAAGTACTGGCAACCTCACCTCACTCATGTCTTCGACTGAAGCTTCTCCGCAGAACCTCCTAACGCGCTTCTAGATCTAACATTCGTCCCTGCATTAGAACAGCGGTTCGTTGCTTCGTTCCTCCTCCCAATGACCGCAACTGCCTCGGTATGTTGGCGATGGCGAAGCGAAAGACGAAGGAGTGCCGCTAGCTGTTGTTCTTCGGTCCTTCAGGAAAGTAAGAGACAAACCAAAACAACTCATCGCTCTATCGCTCATCGCTCATCATACACATTCAATATATTTTTCTCACCGCTCGTCGCTTATCACTCATCGCTCATACCGGGAAGGGCTATCGCTTTAGCTTCACTATTTTCATCTCTCAGACACGCTCAACATCCGTACCTCCTCCACGTCTGCTTCTTGGAGCCTGTGAAGGAACTGCGCCGCTATCGACTTCTACTCGACGATTATCCAGCGCTAGCTCTGAGCAACCAGACACGCTCTCGTTTGGAGCAGACGCCGTTCAAATCCACCAACATGTTCTCATTTGTGCCCACCAGAAACGAGTTCGTCGCCAGCCTTGTCACATTCTCTGGACCTCCCCACCCATACCAAGGACACATTTGTCCAGATTGTTCGCAGCTTTATACCGTTGGTTCAGCCGTCCGCCCAGACGGACAAGCTCACATTGCTACGCAAACTCCCCCTTGCAACTATGTTTCTTGCTAGAATTGCTTGTTCGATAACATCTCCTCGAGGACTCGGAATGGATGGTACTTTTGCCGGAGCTGCCCGAACCGCACAGCACTCTTTAGGCTTGAAAAAGCAAGGCAGATCTTCGACAGATTTTCTTTGTTAATCAACCGCAACCACTTCTGGATTCAGCCAGTGGTTCGAATAGTAGAGCGCACATTTTTCTAGCAGAGTAGTCCTTCGTTCTTGATTATAGACGCGCCGGGTCTTTTGGTTGGAATCGTCCCACTCCCTGGACGAGTACAGGCGCCACAAATAGTGTTACTGCTCATTTCGAACTCCACACTCTGTTTTTTCCAACTTGTCGACTTGTTCCTGGCTATTCAACTACTATTTTCTGTAACAAGTACCTTAATGAGTTGGGCTACTACGGGTCTAGATCGAGAGCTCATCGCTGCTCTCGTGAACGTGGCCCTTAGCATTTACCACATTCTGAATTCAGGGACTGACGTCTACTCCTATGATCCGGTTAGCGTCCGGGGTTATGAGCGCATGGGATTAGTTTTCGCTATTTGCTTTAACTTCTTTATTTGCTGGTGCAAGGACTGGGATATCTTCTCGTTCAGGTCAGCGCAATTTCTCCATGCCAAGTGCCTGGATCATCCGTTCTCAGAACTCTACCCCACTAGTCTCAATGACTGGGCATTGATTTCTGCTGTTGCTCTGTGGGGAGCAAATATGCTGATTTTGGGAACCTGATTTCCGCAGTGCTGAGCAACATCAACAGCCAGAGATCGGTCGACGGCTTCTCTCTTTCTGCTCTCCACAGGCACTCGACCATCGTTACGCGCAATTAATGCTTTTTTTCATCCAGACACTGGCACTGACGCTTGCTCGTGAACGAGTGTGGGTCAAGGAGTGTCATTGGGAGTTTCCAGTTTCAAGTTTCACATTCTATTTTTCTATTCAGTTCGTTTTGTCAGTTTACTTAGGTAAGTGCAATCATCACCTCTCAAAGCCCCGCTCACAATTATTCTAGATACAATTGAGTAAGGCACCTGCGTTCGGGGCTTTTCGTTTTTTTCGGTAGGTAGTCTTGTCTGGACCACAAATGCGCTTTGCGTTTTCACTCTTGATCTGCAGTGCCTTGCTATAGATATCGGTACACTCTCCTGCCACTATTTGTGGGGCTCAAATGTACTAATAGAAATCTGCGTACACCCCGTTGACGCTGTCTGAGGTAGCCTCGCGAGTTTACTAGCTGTCCAAAATGCCGAACTTCCCTCTTATTCGGAATGCTGAAAATACTATGGAGCTCCTCATGCAGCGGCAAACGAGTGCACGGATTTCTATGACGAGGCATTGTAGCCACGTGAACGCAGCCTCGACTCATGAACTCCACCATACGTGGTAGCTCCGCGAGTATACCCACTGTGAAGATGAAGCCACGCCAACATCAGTAAGTACACGTGAAAATCCCATTCAAACAGCATTCGTGCCTCTCCTTCACATCCTACATCACAAACACCTCGTTCACTCCGCTACATAATCTCTCACGCCTCGAACCCCTTTCTCCCCTTAGACTCTCGTCATTTACCACAAATTCCCTAATCCTCCGCAAATTCAACACCAACATCATCCCAAATGGCCGTCCCTATCCACCAACCCGCCCTCCCCTCCAAAACCCACTTCCTCGCCCACATGCTCCAGCCCTCTCTCCTCACTGATCCCTTCCGCGGCCCCAACTGCCCCATCTGCCACGAAGAATACACCGCCGATATTCCGAATATCGCACCCGACGAACCCCCTGAGCAAGCACCAAGACCCAGGCCCCACAACGCCGTCCGCATCCTGCCCTGCAACCACATCTTCGGCGAGCCCTGCCTGCGGCGGTGGCTCGACAGCGAGGCGAGGCCGAATCGGTGCATGTTCTGCCGCGTTGAGCTGTTTGAGCCTGAGAGGGAGGTGGAAGAGGGACTGGCTGTGGAGCCGGTGGGGGAGGCCGGGGAGAGACAGGCTAGGGCTGACCCGGCAGTCCAATTACATGAACTGCGACGCCAGATGGACATACTGAGGGATATAGGAAACGCCGAGCAGCCAGTCGATCGAGAGCGAGAGGCTCGAGCACCCGATGGGCCACCACGGCCGCGGGGGCCGCCGTGGACCATACGCCAGCTGGTGGATCACCTACAAGGGATGCGAGACTTGGTGGACGTGGATGAGGACCGGCGGCTCGTCGAGCAGGCGCTTGAGCGGCAGCGGGAGGCGTTGGGGCAGCCGCCGCTGGGGTTTGGTGAGCAGCTGGAGCAGCGGGGAGAGATTAGGGAGATCCTGCGTGAGCGATTGGGGGAGCGGAGAGAGATTGGGAGGGTTGTGCCGGGACTCGACCGTGAGGGAGGGGGTTTGCAGGTCGAGCAGCGGCAGGATCGCGCCAATGAGGGGCTGCAGGGGCGCATACGCGGACTGCTGGATCAACTGATGGAGCTGCGAGAGGCGATGGATGGGGAAGAGGAGAGGCTGATGATAGAGCATGGGCTTGCTAGGCTGAGGGGGCGACAGCGACAGGAGGTGAGAGACTTAAGGGACGCGGAAGCGAATAGGCAGCGCTTAGAACAGGATCTTGATCGGGAGCGGCAGGTTCTAGGACAGCAGCAACAGCAATTGGATCATGCCAATGAGCGGTTGGCGGAGTTGAGAGAGATTAGAGAGATTATACAGGGGCTAAGGCGGATGCAGGAGGGTATGGTGGCGCCGGATTCGCAGGGTTGGGACCAGACGCGGCTGAGGATGTATGAGACTCTGTTTGCTTTGTGGGTGGCGGCTATGTCCTTGATTGTGGCGCTGGGTTTGGAAAATGTGGTGATGTGGGTAGATGTAGCTTTGAGGGATTGGGGAATGTGGCTCATAGCTGTTGGTATGTGGGTTTTGGGACTGGTGTGCATGGGTTTGATTCAGTATGTCCAGTTGGGTAGATATCTGAGAGATTAGGTATAACGTAATGGACATGTATTGTCGGCGAGTGAGCAGACCGACTTCGGAGTGAAGGTCAAGACGATATTCTGCACTCATCTCCGAAACACCATCTGAGGTAGCGTAGCGAGTGCCTTGGATCTTCAAATATCTAAACTTAGATCGTACTCGGATCATGCAAAAGTAAGTGTGAGGAAGTCACTTGCTTGCGCATTCACACGCTCTAACGCTTCCCTCAGATCCGATTAGAGGAAGTAGCCAACAGTCCAAGGGACAAAGCTAACTTGGCTACGACTCCCGAGCGAAACCTTCTCTCCTCACCGACAATTTCCAATCAGCTCATTTCTGACACCTCGTCTTTTACTTGAGTAGGTCTGCCTACACTTGGGTGTCACTGTTTGAAGTCCTTCGTTGCATGTTCGAATATCTAACGAGGTGTACGCAGAGCATCCTGAACGACTCATAACCTTACCAAGCTACCTCGGACGACGTCATTTGCCAGTGCTCGGAAGAAATGAGCTTCTCCTCTAGTTCTCGATCGGGAGGGATGAGCGTTCCTCTTTCGCTCAGTGCTCTATCGGAAGAGATGAGCCGCCCATTCATTTCCCGATGCCAGGCTTGCGACAAACACCAGACCACAGACGAGGGTCTTCTTCCATGCCAGGGTTGCAAAGTCCGGCTCTATTGCAACCGAGACCACGAAGCCGCTGACAGATTTAATCACGAACCACTCTGCAACGCCGTCAAGGATGCTCAAACAGTCTTTGACACGGAGGAGAACCTGCTGCGACATCACCCGGACTATGCCGTCAAGAACCCCCTTCGTTATTTCGGGGACAGTTCTTGGCAATTCCTTACATGCTCGCACGAAATGCACTGGCAGAGGCACTTTTGAAACTCGATACCCGGGATGCTGTGGAACAAGCTCACGATCACTTCAAAGACATGCTTCGTCTTTCCCGCGATGATAACTTCTGCATTCGGCATCTGCTACCAGCCTTGAAGCTCCGACTAGGGAGGGATCGAGATTGCTACAGATCTGCCGCATGGTACGAGCATCGCAACACTGACTTCATGCAACTGGACAAACATTATGGCCAAGATTGGAGCCTTACGGATAAGCCAGATCTGGATCTCAGAAAGTACAATGCTTTCGCTTCAGTCGAGCTCTTTACCAGCCAGTACTCCAACCTCGCTCACAGCGTAGCCATCATTCTAGTCAAGATTAGACTCCTCCGTGACTTAGAATGCTTGCAGAGGCCGGTCGAACGTCTCATCAGCTCGATCGTTACCAACACCAAATTCATCAAAGTCGTAAACAAGCAGCCACTGCTCATCCCGCTGCTGAAAGCGCAGATCGAAGAGTTGTACTATGCGATTGAGAGGAACAACTCGCACTTCTGGGAAGCTCTCCTTCAGTGCGAACCCGACGTGAGAAAGGACTTGACTGCGCCGCCAAGGGGGTATCCCAAGGGTACTGTGCAAGCGATGCAGGTGGTCCTTAAGTACTTCTATGCTTCTTGGGCCGAGACTCCTGGTGCTATCGATTTCATCCGAGAGCTTCGTTCCCGTGGCTTGAATGGCTCCGAGGTACTTTTTGAAGGAAGCTGAAACCAGACGAGTTCAACGACCGAAGGACATACGAAGCTACCCTAGACACTGGCAAGGAGGTGGGCACGGAATGGAACTCTATCCTCTTACCCGGTCCCCAGCTTCCTATTGTTTCTTTGAATTACCACAAGCAGAAGTAGAATTCAGTAACGTAGTATGCAATAAGCTGTATTAATCAATGGTTCAATGAATGTACAGTACTATGTCACAAGTTTGTGCACCCGGATATACCGCTGCACGGGGTCCCACTCTTGATCGCTCGGCAACACCGTGAGGAGTAGTCCGACTGGCCAGTTGTCAGCCAGTCAAATTGCAGCCTGATTTCCACTGCATCGACCTTTACATCATCTTCGGAGTTTGGAAAGCCCGTAGGTGTACTCCAAGAAGTGGCAAGAGAGTGCCCAAACTTGTGTCGCAGGACTGGTATTAGGTCAAAAGTTTGGGCACACGGATATATCACTACTTCAGCTCTACTTTTGCTCTACTTTTGACCACTGGATAGCACTGTAAGGAGTGCCCTAGCCAGTATATCTTTGATTAACCAAAGGATAGGCCAAATTCCACTCCAGCAACACTTATATCTAGTAATAGGACACACTTTTCTTCACTCTTGTTCACTTGATACTACTATGAGGAATTTCCAGCTAGCAGGTATGAACTTAACCGAAAGGTGATCTAGTTCCGACTGCATTGATCTTCACATTGTGTTCGGCGGTTCAAAAGCCTGTTAGGGTACCCCAAGCAGCGGCCAGAGATGCCCAAACCTAAGTCTTGGTCCTGTAGCATGATAACGACATGATCCAAGAACCCGGCGGTAAGTAACGTGTCGGTCTCAAACTTTCGTACTATTTGCTTGAAGGAGGAGATTTTAGTCTACAATATGTACTCAGGAGCGCGTGATTGCACGACACTTCCATGAAGCTTTTCTGCTTCGTTAGACGATGCATAATCAACATTGAGAAGGGTCTAGTGCAGTGCTTTGCTAGAAGTATGGGTACACTCGTTCACCGCCGTTTGAGGTGCTTCAACGGATTAGAAAACTTCCGATAACTGTTAAAGGCCTTGAGACCCTGAATCGTAGAGATTTCATGCGCTTACAATCGGCCTACTTGGCCCCCGTTTGTGGGGTATTTTAAACATATTATCATACTTCTGGAGAAGATCAAAAGACCACGTGCTCAAACTTGTCTCCTAGTACTGTATCATGGAGGAGAGCAGTTGAGGTTGGGTGCCAAGCGGCTCACTGTCGCCTCTGATTGCTGGAAATTCGAAAAACCCCCCTACGCTCTCCATCCCTTCGCCGATCAGCCTACAAACATCTCGCGACAAAACAAATCCAGCATCTCGGGCCATCCCCTCACCCCACATTCCCATTAACCGTGGCCCAGGTCTGCCCTGCCGCATCCCGTAACGCTTCCCCAGGTCTGACTCGCATTTAGCCTGAGTAGCGGCCTAGTGCGGGCTGGGATTCGCCAATCATGGCATGACATGGTGACAGCCTCCTCTTCGCTTCTCTCGAGACCCGGCTCATGAAAGATGGAATGGAAGAGTCGTGCCGGGCGCCCGGTAGGCAGCGTGATGTTCCGGGTCTTTGAAAAGCTTTTCGAAGGCGGTGTGCTCAGGGACTATATCTAGCCCCGTTTCCTCGCTGCAGGAGCTTTCTCCACTCATCTTTCAAGTCTCATTGACCCAGAAAACAACAAAATTATGGGGCTGGTATTCAATCTCCTCCTGGCTATCTTTGCTGGCACAGGGTCGTTCCTCTTCGGATATGACTCTGGTGTCATGACAGATGTCATCCAATCGCCACATTTCTTGTGGTTCTTCAACACAAATCCAAATTCTGATATCATTGGGGCTATAAATTCGACGTTTAGTGGTGGTGCGGTGTTTGGCGCGTTGATGTGAGTATGTTCTACCTCGCGAAGTCTGCAGAGCTGACAATAGCAGGGGAGGGTTCACGATGGACCGATTGGGAAGAAGACGAACGGTGCAAATAGGAGCTTGCATCAACGTTCTTGGAGCATGTCTTCAGTGCGGTGCTCGCAATCTTGGAATGATCTTGGTTGGGCGAATCTTCGCCGGCTGGGCTGTCGGACTGATGTCCATGTCAGTTCCTGTGTATCAATCGGAATGTGCTCATCCAAACACTAGGGGTATTCCATATCATTCTAGCTAGCTGGAACTACACTAACGAGACATAGGTCTCATCGTCGGTATCACACAACAGATGATTGGTGTCGGATTCATCGTGTCCACCTGGGTCGGCTACGGCTCGTCCAAAGTCCCCAAGACTAGCGCTTTCTCGTGGAGATTTCCTCTTGGCTTCCAAGCCATTCCCGGCGCAATCCTTGTCCTAGGTCTCTTCTTCTTGCCTGAATCTCCCCGATGGTTGATGGAGAAAGATCGCGGCGACGAAGCCATGCGTGTTCTGAGGAAACTTCACTACGACGGCCACAACGACGACTGGATTCAATCCGAATACAACGAAATCAAGCTCACCATTGACGCTGAGAAAGCTCTCACCGCTCCGGGTTGGCTCATCATGTTCAAAGTCAGGCCCTGGCGAGTACGACTAACGCATGCGGTGCTCGTCCAAGTGTTTACGCAAATGACTGGGTAAGCTCCTCATCACACACCACTCTCCTCTACCATTCCACTAACGCTCTCACAGAATCAACGTCATCGGCTACTACCAAACCGTCATGTACAAAAATCTCGGCATAACAGGCGGCCGCAGTCTGCTAGTCACCGGCATCTACAACTGCGTCGGTCCAATCGGCAACCTCATCTTCATCACCACGCTCCTCGACCGCGTCGGCCGTCGCCGGCCCCTCCTCATCGGCACCGTCCTCATCACCATCGCGCTCGTCTGCGAAGCAGTCATCGGCTCCCAAGTCGAACACGCCACGGGCGCGCGCAGAAACAGCCTCTCCATCGCCGGCGTCTTCTTCCTCTTCTGCGTCACCACCATCTTCAGCTTCTCCTTCGGCCCCATCTCCTGGGTCTACGCCAGCGAGATCATGCCGTTCCAGATCCGTGGCCGCGGATCCGCCTTCGCCACCGGTATCGGAAACTGGCTCGTGTCTACGATATGGAGCCAAGTCAGTCCGCGGGGGCTGGGCGCTATAAAGTGGAAGTTCTACTTCGTCTTCGCGGCTTTCAATGTGTGCGTCACGTTCCCGACCATCTTCTTCTTCTTTAAGGAGACGACGCGGCTGAGTCTGGAGGAGATTGATTTACTCTTTGGCGAGCGGGCGAATGGGGCGCTGCCGGAGAACTTGGAGGGGAAGCAAGTGGCTGTGCCGGAGAAGAATGAGGATACGGAGAGGGGTGTGCAGCATAAGGAGACGGATGTGGCTGCTTAAAGACCTACGGAAAAACAAATTAGCTAAGGGATGGAGGAGTAGTTGTAATTACAAAGACGGTAGTGGTTAAGTGTAGGAATGATATGAATGTCAGAACTCTGAAGCGGGGTGTACAGTGCTGCGCCATAATTCGCCGCGTGTCAGTGATTGTTCATGAGCGTGTCCCTACAATATTTCGCTTCCTTTCTCTGGAATATGCTACACTTGCCACTGTATTTTGTGTCGTTGAATCCGGTATGGTTTAGTGGCAGAATTCCCTGCCCTTACAATAATAGGTAACTGGGGAGACCCAAGTTCGATTCTTGGCGCTAGACATGGTGAGCATTGCTTTTTCTTTTGGTATCTTGCTGATATCATCGAGTGGTGCAGATTATCAGGACATGCCTGCGTCAGAACTTATTCAATTCTCGTTGATTCAGTGCGGTTTACGCGGATACCATTCCGCGAGGAATGCCAGAGGTTGTTAAAGAGAACAAGATTCAATGTACAGCGCTGGCCACCTGGAGGAGTCTTCCTCTCTTTCGCGTGGGAATACTGGCGTGTTGTTAGGGCCCTCTGTATCTTATCTCTAGCACCAGCTTTGTGTCTCTATTGAAGTATGTTGATTTTCCATTGTGTGAACCGAATAGACCCCGGAGTCGAATACCCCTTCTCCTATCAGAGAAGAATGGAAAAAGTTGAACCACAAGGCTACATTTGGCCTCTGAACTATCCTTGAAATCAGGGCCTTCCACGAACTCAGGTTGCAGCACTACAACCTAGGATCAACAACTCATATGCCAGAAAGCTACTCTCCGAACATCAGCTGTAGAGAACCCAGCTGAAATCTCAGCTGTAGAGAACCGAGCTGAAGCCTCAGCTGTGCAGGGCTCATCTGAACTTACTAGCGCGCCACCCTGGGGGTGGCCCCCTTCCTTCCCCTAGTATATATACAACTAGCTAGACGTCTATAGAAATCAGAGTTCACATCAATTTAACCTGAGTCACGAGAAAGCACAACACTGCTTTGATAGCTATCGGCACCGGTGAAGGACTTAAGAGATAATTTTATCATTGGCTCTCAATCCGGTGTGGTTTAGTTGGTAATAATACCCAAAGGTCTTTTGGCTGGATGCCCCTGGAAAAGGGCAGGCTTGATAGGGGGGTTGGGTTCCTGTCCGTCAGACCCCGTTCCTCCGTCAAGCTGGAGACCCGAGTTCGATCCTCGGCGCCGGACAGTTCATATACATTTCTTGTTTGGATGCTCTTCGCCGAGTGTTGGAAGTATATAATGTCACCTATTTTCCGGTCCCCCTAATCTTAGGCGGGCGTGCTTTTTCATCCAACACCGAGGATCGGCCTCCTCACACAAGTTCACTCTGTTTAAGTACGCATGGAGCTAATCTAACATCAAATTGAGGCTTTTGGATATTATATACTTGCTTTCAGGCTCTTCATGTACACTGGTCAATTTTTTCTCACCAAACTACCTGCCAAGTTGTCGCACTGAATCCCACAATCTGTGAGAAAGCCTCATCTCTCCGATCCACATTGATCAACACCCATTCCTCGCCCGCCTTGCTAATAAGCCGCAAGTCTTTCCCAGAGTCATTCTTCAGCTTGGGTACGTTCTTCGCCACAACGCGGTCCAATTTCTCAAGATTGCTGATCTGGTCGTAGGTAAGATGCCAGTGGACTTTATGTGCGACATTTGAGACGAAGCGGACAGATGAGGTACTGATGATCAGGCGACCTGTATCGTCGTCGTGATGAGCAGTATAGAAGCCGTAGTCACGTAGATTTTCGGAACCTGAAGACACTTTGATCGGCGGGGCGGATGGCAATTGCGTGGCGTGCTCTACGTAGTGAGTTCCTTCGGCTTGGATGTATTTGATGGTCCATTCGGCTACAAAACGGGACACATGAACATTTTGCGCTTTAACACTTTGGGAACGACTAAGTTTGAGCTCACCATGGGTAGGAATGTTCCAGAATATGCGCTTTGACGGCGACACTAAGAGTCGGTACTCTGGGAAGTTGGTGGCCAGGGGAAAGAGACCAAAAAAGATCACACCTGCACCGAAGGTCGTTATTTTGGCCAACAGCCAAACAGGAGCCACGGCAGTGAAGAGGGTGGCGACAGCGAGTATTTTAAGCGTGGCTATCGTCCGGCTAGGTACTAACCATTCGTAGAAGCTAGGAATACATCAGTCTTGCTGCCAATCGTATCAATTATAGATGGAAGACAGACTTGCGCAAACTCTCGAAGAAACCTGCCAAGTCAGCCAATTGGATCATCAGCCATCGGCCCGAGCCTTCAAGAAGGTCATTTGCCCATTTCTCGTCTCCTCTCTTCTCGATGAATTCGGTGAGAGAAAGGGCTGTTCTGTGCACGTCTTCCCTGTGCTTGATGTCTTCGCGAAGGTCTTCCAAGGTGTTGCGATGGACGCGGCGATCTACGACAAAGTATACGATAGCGGCGAGCTAGTCTTACGTCAGTATCTATTAGTCGCAGCATGAGTACAACATTTATGAGAAGGAATTACGACGCCTGGAAGTATCAGATTTAAATACCACAGCGTGAGGTAGATTAACAGATACTTCGTCGTTTCTGTGCTGTTTTCCCAGCGATATACTCGTCTGGTAGTCATGATCAACTCCTGAAAGGGTGAAGATGCAACTATCAGGCGCTCAATGTTTGGTAAGATGGTCTCTTTGGAAGGGGTTGGTGGATCTGAACCGGAGCCAATATACTGTCCTCCATACTGTTGAGCATAGAAAATCAGTTGCTGCGGCATGTTAGCAGAAGCCTCCGATAAAGTTACCGTTGATGATGATGCTTGCATGTTGTCCGTAAGCCCTCCAATTCATCACTATATCTCCTTCAATGTTCTTTGTCTCAAAGGCTGCTCTAGACTTCCTTGCAAAGGTATCTCGGGGCAATACCCTGACCTTCGTAATATGCCGATCGAGTGTCCACCGGACAAACGTGCTTTGTCGTTCTTTCATTAGCATGGAGAGGTCCTGGATAGCAAGTAGCTTTTCTTCATCTGTCTTCGCGCGTTCGACTGCGGAATGGGCATTGACAAGGTCGACCTCCTTGCCATGAGATATCTCTTTCGAGGCGATATTCGCGGCGAGTTGGTGAGACCCCTGTCCAGAGACCTTGGACTTCACAGTGTCGACAGGATTGGCAACAAAGTCCTTCAGAGTGTGTTTCTCTGGCATAGGTAGTCTGTTTACAAGCCGCGAATCAGACTTCTCGTTGCTAGTATCTGCGAGGACCAGCGATTCCGAACTGAGATTGTCAGAGCTTTCGCTGATGTGAAACGCTTTCCTAAGCTTTTTCGCAGCATCATGTTTGTGCTCTTTGATCGAAGTGAGGATATGATGAGATGACGACTGGTTAGTTGCAGGTTCGGTATGCTTGTCAGCGTCCTGGCGAGGTGCTTTGCTGCCGCTCCTGGGCAGATGCTGTTCGGGAAGCTGAATCTGCCCTTTATGATCGATGGCGGACCGATCCAGCCCTATCTGGAACTCGTCGAACGGGATAAGCTCCTCCCTTGCCTGCATGTTGCTGGAATGAACCTGCGCTAGTTGATTAGGTCGTATCGCCGACTGGCTGCTTGAAATAGTGAGAAGGATGGAAATTGCTGCCGAGTCAAGAAGAAGGCTTCGTTGTTGTCGTTATACTGAGCAGCGCTCTGATCATGTGGTTGCCAATTATACGACGTAGAAGGGTCATGGCACCGTCATGTCCCGCCGCACTTGGACTAGCGCAAACC
Source organism: Mytilinidion resinicola (assembly GCF_010093595.1). NCBI lineage: Eukaryota > Fungi > Ascomycota > Dothideomycetes > Mytilinidiales > Mytilinidiaceae > Mytilinidion > Mytilinidion resinicola. The sequence continues at coordinate 1,207,120 of NW_022985443.1, forward strand.
CCACTCTACTTCGTAAATCCAGCCTTGCAGGATGAATACCGAACCTCAAAATCTAACAGCTTAATAAAATTCGTTTCGGGGTTCCGAAGTACTTTCATCCCTCAACACCTACGAAACCTTCACCACATTCCATTCTCCCGTCAAATGCTCCAACCCCTTCACCTTCCCATCCTTCCCTACCACCAAATCTCCAACCTCCTTCCCCTCCTTATCCACCAAGGCCGTCTTGCTGCCCTCTTGAACCCCATAAAGCCTCACCTCTCCACCGTCATTCAACCAATCATACCCAAACCCGCCTTTGCCCTCTTCTTTACCAAGCACCAATACCGTTCCCTCTCTCACAAACAGCGGTAGCGTCAAGAACCCATGCTGCTCCTTCTTCCACCCCGGCCCCTGAATCACCTCCCCACTCCAATAGTTCGTCCAGCGCCCCTTCGGCAGATAGAACTGCACATCACCCCCCTCCGTAAACACCGGCGCCGCCAAAATCTGCGAGCCGACCATGAACTGCCTATCACACTGCCACGCCGTCGGATCATCCGAGAACTCAAGAGCCACAGCCCTCAAGCTAATCGGCCACCCATTCGCCCAGCTCTCAACCGCCTGTGCGTAGATATACGGCATTAGGCGGCGCTTGAGCTGCACCCAGGATCTCAGTACTGCGGTCGCGTTCTCGGGTTCTTGGGAGTCGTCGTCGATAAACCAGGGCACGCGGTAGGAGTTGGAGCCATGGAGACGGCTGTGCGAGCAGAGGAGGCCGAAGGCGACCCAGCGCTTGTAGAGCCAGGGCGGTGGCGAGCCCTCGAAGCCGCCGATGTCGCAGGACCAGGACGCGAAGGAGGCGAGGCCCAGGGAGAGGCCGGCGCGGACAGATTCGGCGAGGGCGGGGGCCGTGGATTCGGAGTCGCCGCCCCAGCACTGTGGAGGTTAGTATTAGACACGAAAAAGTGGAGACGTTAATTGATTGAGGAGGGGTGGACTCACTAGAGGGAATCGCTGGGTCCCAGCGCATGCTGTTCTTGCGAAGAGAACTGCTTCTCTCTTGCCATACCGTCGTTGGAGGGTTTCATATACGGTTTTGTTGTAGATGAACGCATACCAGTTGTGCATGCGCTCGTTGTCGACGCTCTCGTCAAACCACTTCACGCCCTTTGTGGGTATGCGTTCTCCGAAGTCAGTCTTGATGCAGTCCACACCGATATCACAAAGTTTATCGATGCATGATTCGTACCAAGACACTGCGGCAGGATTCGTGAAGTCTACGAGGCCCATGCCGGTTTGCCACAGGTCCCACTGCCAGACATCCCCGTTTGTGCGGCGGACGAGGTAGCCTTTCTCTGCGGCATACTGAAAGACCGGAGATGCTTGGCCGACATACGGATTCGTCCAAACCGAGATCTTGTTAACCAGCCCTGCTTCCTTGAGTCTCTTGATCTGACCGGCCGGGTCGGGGAACTGTTCAGTGTCGAAGACAAAGTCACACCAATGAAAAGCCCGAAGCCAAAAACAGTCGAAGTGGAAGACTTCGACCGGAATAGCGCGCTCTTGCATTTGAGTGAGGAAATTCGATACGGTGGCTTCGGAGTAAGATGTTGTGAAGGAGGTGGAGAGCCAGAGGCCGAAGGACCAGGCCGGAACAGGTGGTGGAAAGCCTGTTAGACGGGCGTACTTCGAAAGTATTGTCTTTGGATTGGGTCCATAGATGATATACCTAGCGTGTATTAGTTATTGTCTCAAACGACTTCAAAGGTGACTGGAGTCAGTGAAGCCCACCATTTCAGCCTTTGCGCTTCCACAGCCATTTGTACTCGAGAACACCTCTCACTCCCGATCTCCAAGTCGACCTTGCCTGGCGTATCCACGAATATGCCATAGCCAGCCGAACTAAGCCAGAAGCTCACGTTCTTGTACGCTTGGTCCGAACTCGTTCCGCCGTCTTCGTTCCAAACCTCAATATTCTGGCCGACACGGTTCCAGGCTCCAAATCGCTCCCCAAGGCCATGAATACTCTCACCCACTCCAAGTTGAGTTTGTGCAAAAATGTGATGAGAAATTCCGTTACTGCCTAACTCTGAAACTTGTTTTGGATTGCTCAACGCAGGGCTATATGCAAAACCAACGCTTCTATTCAGAAGCGAGGTCACTTCAGCTCCGGTCTCTGTGTCATGGAATCGGATGTCGAACGCGTGTGGGTCTGGGCCTACGGTCGCCCTGAGATTCCCGCTGGTGATGGTTGTACCGACAGCTTCGATCTTGCTGATGCTCGCGGAGCTTTCTGGCTTGCCGTCGGGGTACAGGTCGAAGTTTGGACCAAGCTTTCTGGCACCTGCGAAGTGCGTGACTTCGACGGAAATAACGCCGTCGAATTGAGCTTCAATCTCGACATTCAAAGTTGCCAGATTCAAAGTGTCGCCGCGGGAAAAGATGCGGCGGGTGGGACACAGCAGATTTAGGGCTTTCCCATCAGGCCTTGAGGTTACTGTGTAGATGTCTTCGGCGTATTGGACTGTTTTGCCTTCAGCAACAAGCCACATGCCTGGCGGAAGAATTAGTTGGAGAGCTGAAGGTTTGAGAAGAGTAACAAACCATCGCGGAATTTCATAGCGGTGGTAGTTTTCAGGCTTCGTGTAAAAGGTGTGTGATTGATTGCAGGTTCCTGGATAAATTTGCAGTCTTAAAAGTATTGATCATGCACGAGATCCTTCTCAATGGGATGATAAAAAAGTGTGAAAGCCGACGATGTCCGACGTGGTTGCAGTGCTACCTACAACAAACACCCCACCACAGCCACCAATATTCTATTTAGCCTAAATGCACGTACCCGCGTTGGGGAAAGTCATCCGGGTCGCGACTCACGTCAGCAGGTGATGGCCGGCGTACCGAGAGCCGTGATGCATGACCTCGCTTGGCGGGAGATCTTTGCCCGAGACCAAGGCTTTCCGTAGTGGCGTGTTTATTGTGCTTCTCGAAAAAGGAAGACTAAAAGGCTAGACTTCATGCTCGGAAGAAAGCTGAAAAGGCGGCTAATCTACTGACTTGACCCGGAGATGGGGTTCCGGGCTGGAAATAGCAGCAGCTCTTGAACAGCATGTCCGTGTCCCTAGAAATTCCCTTAAATAATGTGTTACATAGTTCTTCAAAGGCCTATGTACACTTTTCTGCCATTTCTGACAATACAGTGAAGATTATGATTAGACTCGACAATGAATAAATGTATACGATTTGCGGTCAATCGAAATGCTAGCTTTCAGTTCGACTGTTCCATTGCTAAAGGTGGAACAGCGGTATCGTGTTTCTTGTCGATGAAATGCGGTTCTGGAGGAGCAATTTCTTTTGCTCTGGTAGGTTCGGATCCCAATGACGATGTTGTGAGTGAGCTATTTGTTGTAAATGAAGACGTAGTAGACGACTCGAATGCTGCAGCCGAAGATGTGATTGAAGAACTGAGCCCAGTGACCGATGATGCGAGACTACGAATAGATTCAAGGCCAGTATTACTACGCTTCAAAGAAATAGAGTCATCTATCCCTGGAGTGGGTGCAAGGTCTGAGACGGGATATTGATAACAGATTCTGCAAAACGTGGCCGTGGACATATTTTGCGCTTCATAAAATGCCTTCATAGTATTGCTAGTCGTTGTTGCCGAAGGTCGCGCATGGCCAGTGAAGTGAAGCATAGGTTTAATGAAAGCTTCGAATAGCTTACATCCCCAAGCAGGTATATGGTCGTTGTCAACTGAGAACCACGCATCGACTAGATCTAAAGTGGCGTGGTAGGCATGAGTCGGTCTCTCGAGTTCTTCGTCCATTCGATAGCGAAAATCGTGGTACTCTTTCAGCCTCCTGCCACAAAGCACACTCACAATTTCGGTCAAGACGCAACCTAAGGAGAACACATCCGCAGACGTGTTTCTACGCTCCCATGCAATGACTTCCGGCGCGCTATACATTCGAGTGTGGCCATACGCAGGCCCTTCCGTAGAGGCTGCATTCTCTCCCAAGAACGCACGGCTTGACCCGAAGTCCGAATATACGATCCGCGTTCCTTGGACTAGAATGTTTTTCGTTTTGATGTCTTTATGCCGAACGCCGTGGCCATGCATGAATGCCAATGTCGTTGCCAAACATAAGATCCATTTCTCCAGGAGTGGGGAGAGCTTCGAAGTCGCGGTAGTATTGTCTTGTTGATCCAACCAAGTTTCTAGATCTGCCTGGGCTAGAGGCTCTAGAACGATAGAATACTGCTGCTTCTCTTGGTACGTGCAGTAGATACTGACTATATGTGGATGGCGCATAGATTTGATGACAGAGATTTCGTTTTCTATCATTTCTCGAAGTTGCCGCTCACTACTGCGGCGTAGAAACATAGATTTCCTTGCGTAGTGGTTGCCATATAATTCAACGCTCTCGACTTCGGCGAATGCGCCTCTACCAATTCTGTCAATACGAACGAAGGGTGCTGGCTTCACGATCTGGGTTCCGGGTAGCGTTCCAAACTCGAAATGAGTTAAACCGTGTTGTGCAAGTCTTTTCTGAAAAGCGCTCGTAACAGCAACTCGCCCCTCATTGTGAGCTTGAAGCAATGTTTCAGCTCCAAAGAATACATGTTGAGAGAATTCTTGGGCCTTCGACTCGTGACCTTGAATATGGGAGAGATAAATAGCGGTATCCATATCGCACAAAAGCATCATCGTTTTGTTCATTGTGAAGGTGTCTTGGACTACTCTCTCCATTCGTAGCGCAGCTTGATCGGGACGACCAAGCCTGGCTTCGCAGGCAGCGATCGCTCTTTCCAGACGTAAGGTCCTCTTCGCTTGATATTCAACAGATGTATCTCTCGTTCGATGAAGTCTTGGATCGGAAAGCAGTGCAGCAATGATATTCTCTGCCAGAGAAAATATTTCCAAATCGGCCCAGCTCAGGAAGTCCGCTATTGTCCATAATTCCATGTGTTCGTATGCAATGGATTGCAGTGTGTTATAGGTAATGCAGTGACGAAAGAGACTGAGAGAGTCCCGCTGTGGCTGTGAAAGCGCGCATTGTTGGAGAATATGATAGCTATCCAATGTGTGAGGGTGCTCTCTGCCTAATCGATAGCAACGGCCTAAGTAAGCCTCTAGAAGTAGGACTGAAGCTGCCTGCTCTTTGCCAATGGAAAGCAGATGCGCACCATACGTGTGGAAGACCTTTAAGGTAGTATAATGCCAATTTCCTAGAGCTATGGAGCTCAGAACCAGGGCATGGCAGAATTGATAACTGGCTTGATCAAGCTTCCCCATCCCAGCGTAGGCGCGAGCTCGATTGAGAACGATGCTTGCGGATAAGACGTGGGGAAGATTTGTTCCGAACCGGCTATCGAGGGTGTCGAGTACTGTCGAAGCATCCTGGAAACGATCACTGATGTTGAGTATTAGACTCAAGGTGTCCAATGTGAAAGGCAAGTAATCTCTGGGTTGAAGTCCAGCTTGGAAGTTTTGAGGGACGTCGTTTTCGCTCATGACCTGGAGAAGGCTATGGCATAGTTCTTCGGCATGTCCCAGAATTCGTTCGTTGTCAGCCAGAAATCGGGCAAAATCACTTGCAATGCGGACGCGGAGAAGATTCTTTGGAGACAGCGTTCGGCTCGTGATCATAGCAGCCTTGTAAGCTTGTTCAGAATTTTCGTAATGACCAAGGCTTTGATAGACGCGTGCGAGAAGGTGCCAATCCGTGAAGTCATCGCTTGGAAGCTCCGGTGAAGCTTGTTTCTTGATTCGTAGTATTTCCACTAGGGACTTCCGTACTTTGTTCAACTCAGTAGTCACGTGCTCTGCATCTTTCAGATAGTCCGTAGTCAGGGAAGCACGCTGCTCAATCTCAAGCAAAGCGAGGGCATCGTGATGAGTGTTCGCTCGATCGATTGCCCTTTGCTCTTCTTCGGAAACCTCGGTCTGGCGAGAGAGCCATTGGATGGACTCCTCGTGAAGTGAACGGAGCCTTGAAAGCATCACACCGCGTGGCTGTGGATGAGCATGGTCCTGCTGGATACTTTGAGAAGTGGGGCCTCACAGATAGTCCTGTTTACTAGGGCATGAGGCTAGAAAGGGACGGTGCTGGCTGCCTTGGGATTAACAAGCGTTCATGCCCACGAAGGGCTAGTTCCGGCACTAGAATGGATACACATACCTTCTCTTGCAATACTGTACAGAGCTAGACATATAGAGATGTTATCGTTCCAGCTGAAGCCGCATCAACATCATTCAGAGCGTGGCGATCAACATGGAACTCAGCTGAAACTCCGCGGATGAGATGGATGTTGAGAGGCCCGTGCGCTTCCCGCTAAGCCTATTTATGGAATCTATGGATTGAACGTCGCTTCATTCTCAAAACACCACGACGACTGTTCGCCCTGCCATGACCAACGAAGCTCCGGACCCGCGGTCCTTCAAGACGTGGGAAGATGCATTTCAATTCCCGGTGCCAGTCATCCGCAAGCTGGAGCTGCAGCTCCGCGCCAACGCCAATGAGAACCGCGAGAAGCTCCGGACTTTGGTGGGGTATGTTTAAGTAGACATTCAAATCCAAGAACCCATTGCTAATAAAATCCTGTAGGGCGAGCTATCGCGACCTCCTCGGTACGGCGGAACGGATAGTCGAAATGGAAGAGCACATGCAACAGATTGAGACAACCCTTGGAAAAGTCGGGCAAAAGTGCAACTCGCGCGCTGTGGATCGCATTGCAAACAACTACGCAGAACTGGATAAACAATGGAGGGCTCGCGGTTGGTCTCTGCTGTTTATATGATATTGAAGGGCTGTTGGAGTTGACACGAATACACAGACCAGGATAGATACGCCTTCGCGTCACAAATGGCCGTTCTCCAGAGCTGTCCGAACGTAATGACTCGGCTATTGAAGAAGAAGGGCTCATCTCTACTCATCGCCAAGATCCTTGTCATGTCCCGATTGCTGCACAAGTCTCTCTCCCAATTGACGAGCAAGCCTCCATACGTGGACCATATTCGAGATCAACTAGCATCCTTGCGCGGACGGCTGTTACGTCGAATCGACAAGCAACTATCCACCCCCACGGCTGATATCTCTATGCTTGTCGAAAATATGTGCGCATTTGCTCTAGCCACAAGCTCAACCCCGACAGATGTTTTACGGCATTTCCATGGCGTCCGAAAGGATGCTATCGCCGAATCATTCGAGCACGAAGAAAATGTCCAAGAATTCATCTTGAAGGCATTGAAACTCTGCGTTAAAACGCTACAGGATACTCAGGCCATCTTTCCGCGGCGATTGGCAGACTCGTTAGCGAAGCTCAAATTACAGCCGCTCATGCGCGACCCTGAGATTAGGAATATTACCGAACTCAACTTAGATATCCATGAGCGATGGCTATCAGAAGAGGCCCGGAACTATACTCCCTGGCCGCGCCATGATGAGCTTCAACGGGCTGAAGCGGAAAAATTACTCAAAGCTTGGGCTAAGGACGCAATCTCGGTATTTTTAAAGGACACGAAAACGGCCCTTTCGAGCGTGCAAGATCTCAGGGCAGTAGCGGTGCTGAGGAAAGAGCTTTTTGAAACGTGGCTGGCCTCAGGTAATAGGGTACCTGGGCTAAAGTCTTCAGCAGTACTTGATGACCTTCGAGATGTGATAAACACTCAACTGAGCACGATAGCAAGCAAGCGAGCTGGAGAGCTTGAAAGTGTCTCGTCCGCTATCACCAAAATAATGGAGCAGTGGCCCGCTGATGAGGCAAATACGAACACAAGCCTTTGGAATACGACAACGTCCTTCTTGGATATTGGCGCGGGCGCTGAGACATTCAAGAACGGCATTCTAAATAGATCCCATGGCAGAACGGAGCTCGTGCAACGAGTAGTATCGGCCTATGACACCTGGACCGATCAGGTCTTGGAAGTCAAAACTATCATCAAAGAAATGACAGACATCCGGTGGGACGATGATATTGGGGATGATTCTGCTGACTCCGACAACGAGTTTAGTCTTGATTCAAAACAAGGTCTTTTGAGCGACGACGACCCTCGTAAAATCGAAGATGCCATGCAAGAAGCGTTGTTAAAAGCGATGGTCGAATTGCAAAAAAGCATGGGAGGGCTGATCACTGAACTAGCAGCTGATGTGCACGACGACACGATAACGCGAGCCATGTTTTTGATTCGAGTTCTTCGAGAAATCACGGATCGTCATCCGCGATTAGCCCTTCGACGCCTTGGCAAAGAATCGGCATCTGGGCCGTTCAGCTCCAGCTTGATCGAACCTTTGCATTTGATGGTTACAAATTCCATCTTGAGATTTCCCCTCAGCACGTACAAAACTAGACTGGACAAGTCGACTTCTTCGAAAGTTACACGTGGTCGGATTCTATGGGAAGGGAACCCACAGCTGCCCGTACAGCCCTCGCCGAGCACATTCAGGTTCCTGCATGACCTCAATCAGGAGATGGGGCGATATGGAGGTGATCTCTGGGCACCTGGTGCTGTCCGAACCATCAAGAGCACTGGTGGCAAGCAATTATGTGAGCTACTGAAGGCTTCGGTTGATATAATTACCTCTCAGCCAATTCCTTCGCCAACAACGGAAAAGGGAGACACGAACGGAACCGAGGACGCCAGTGCATACACTGATGCTAAGAAGGACAAAGCCGTGCAACTGCTCTTTGATATTCTCTATCTCCAGCGTTGCGTGGGACTATCTGATTATAGCATTCCTACAGATACACAGTTCGAACTGCTGCTGGATACATTGTCGTCTGCAGCGCACCTTGATTCAGTCGCACGAGAGAAGCTTGCGAAGAGCGCAACCGATTATCGGAAGAGAACTTATCTTCTCTTTGCTCTGCTGTCGTAGAAGAAATGAGATTTCACATTAGTTCCACCTATCTTATCTCGAAGTGACTCTCGAAGTTGTATTGTGTTTGAGTACTGCTAATGTTTTAGATATAGATCCAAATAGCAGCAACCGAAGACAATGAATAGCTCTTAGCACCAGTTCATCGCCGCTCTCGCTCCCGTATCATGGCCCCCTCTCCAGCTTAGGATATCTACCCGAGCTACCGAACCTTTGATTCCGCTATTCGGACAGGTCGAAAATTGGAGAAGCTGGATGCATATTTGTCAAGCGTATAAAAGGCAGATACACGATCATCGCGCCTTCACATCGTCACTTTCAGGACAGTAGCTGTAAGGCTTATCAAGTCGTGAAGGGTAGGTCGGCTTCTCATAACATATGGCCAGCTGGAAAAGTACCAAAGATCTTCGTACCAAGGAGCCTTTGGGGAGGGAAATGGATGAATAATTCATGTATTTATAGTTAATGTGACTTGTTTCATAGGACAAAATCGGTGTTGCCATATAAATAGGAGAGGTCAAGGATAGCTAGCCAATGCCCATCGTACCCGCTAGGCGTAAGACACCAATTAAGGCTTGTAATTGAGGCTTGTAATATGTAGAAAGTCGTCAAGATTTGCCTCTCAGAATTTGAGGTGGTTGGAGATCGAAGAACCCCCACGCACGGGGCCCTCGGCCGTCTTGCTATTGGCTACCGCGAAACTCCCCGCCTCCCAAGCTTCTGCCATCACAATTCACAGCTCTCGTCCACAGCTCTCAAACTCTGCCAAACACCATTGCTATTGCCAATTGACCCCGGTTTTGAAGCTTCTCACCCGCCTCGCAATCACCATCCTTACCGCATAGCATGCGCTTCGGCACCACCCTCCGCAAGACTATCTACGCGCCATGGAAAGACAAGTACGTCGATTATGACAAGCTGAAGAAGCTGCTCAAGGAGAGCGATGGAGGGTCATCGGTTGAAGATGATGACGACCAATGGACGGCCGACGATGAGAGCGCATTCGTAGACGAGCTGCTGAACGTGCAGCTGGAGAAGGTGCATGCGTTCCAAGCGGACACTTACCAGAAGCTACGGGATCGGACGACGGCATGCGAATCGAAGCTGGACCCGTTAGCGATTGGGCTGAAGAAAGATGCTAGCGATGAAGGGGAGGTCGATGCTGCGGATAAGAAGCTGGAGGTGGCCTCGCAGGAAAGGGAGAAGATACTGAAAGAGGTGTTGGAGGAGTTGGACAAGATCACGAAAGACGTCAATGAGCTTGAGAAGTACTGTCGCATCAACTACACAGCGTTATATAAGGCCACGAAGAAGCATGATCGGAAGCGTGGAGAAGCGTATAAGCTCAGGGCCTTCCTTGATACCCGCATTGCAGAGCTACCGTTCAACAAGGAGGACTATTCACCGTTGTTATATAGGCTGTCGGCCATGTACTCGTTTGTGCGGCAGAGTTTAGACGGGAAGACGAAGGAATCACTCTCCTTCGCTGACAGCCATACGGGCGGGGAGAGCTTCACATCATACAAATGTAAGTCGAAATGGCATTCTACCAGAGTTAACTTGCTGATAATTCCACAGTCTGGGTCCACCCTGAAAACCTTCTTGAAGTTAAGACCGTCATCCTTCGTCGCCTTCCCGTCCTTGTATACAACCCGCAAACCTCTAAAGTTGCCGAAGGCTTCCAACGCGACCCGACCCTCACCTCCGTATATTTCGATAACCCTAACTTCAAACTATACACGGACAAGGTCAATCAAGCGCCTGATGCGGCTTCGCTTCGCCTACGCTGGTATGGACAGCTTGCAGATAAACCCGACATTCTATTCGAGAAGAAGACAATCACCGACGGGAACAGTAGCGAGGAACAACGCTTCCCTATCAAGGAGAAGTACATTGAGCAGTTCATTAAAGGCAAATATAAGATGGAAAAAAGCGTCCAAAAGATCCAGAACAGAGAAGGAGAATCTAGCGACAGCGCGGATAACTTCCAGAAAGCCGTCGATGATATACAAGCCTTCATCAAGGAAAACCAGCTTCAGCCTGTCCTGAGGGCAAATTACACTCGAACTGCCTTCCAGATACCTGGTGATGACAGAGTCAGGATTTCACTGGATACTGATCTAGCTCTCATCCGGGAAGACGCAATCGACACCGAGCGCCCCTGCCGAGACCCTGAGGACTGGCATCGCAAAGACATCGACGATGCATCCATGGAATACCCTTTCAGTGGAATTCGTAAAGGCGAGATCAACCGCTTCCCCTTTGCGCTGCTCGAAATCAAAGTGAAAGGCTACAAGAAGTACGAATGGGTCGACGACCTCATGGATTCGCATCTCGTCAAAGGAGCGCCACGTTTTTCGAAATTTGTCCACGGTGTCGCCATGCTCTTTGAAGACAGCGTCAACAGCTTCCCTTTCTGGCGCTCAGACGTCGAATCTGATATTCGTCAGGAGCCTCAGCAGGCCTTCGAACAAGAACAGGACCGGAAAGCCAAAATGGCTGAAGAGGAGTTCGCTGTTGGATCCCTATTCGGCACAAGACCAAGTGGCAGCTATAGACCCTCTATCAGCTCCCCCGTTAGCTCGCCCGCGGGCGCCGGTGGCAAATCCCTGAAAGATCGCATTTCTGCGGGACGCTCTTCTCTCCCCTATGCTACGAGCCCCACTTCTAAAGAAGACGTTGCGGAAGAGGATTTAGACAATGAAGACTCGCAAATGCCTACTGCTGGCCTCACTAAGCCGAGTGGTATTCGCTCCTTCCTCCCCTCATTCTCCTCTTCCAAATACGCCCGCGCGCACCAAACTCCCAACGCTCGACTACCCCCGGGCGTCTCGAATCCAACCTCCTGGATCAAAGACCAAGGTCCCGTCCGTGTCGAGGCCAAAGTGTGGCTAGCCAACCAGCGCACATTCATAAAATGGCAGCACGTAGCCGTGTTGCTCGCTTCTCTGTCCTTGGGACTTTTCAACGCGGCTGGACCATCGAATAATGTCGCCAGAGCTCTAGCGGTTGCGTATACGATCGTCGCTGTGTTTACACTCGTTTGGGGCTGGGCGATTTACATGATCAGGGCGAAGATGATCAAGGAGAGAAGTCCAAAAGATTTCGATAACCAGATCGGCCCCATTGTTGTGTGTATCGGGTTGGTGGTGGCGCTTTGTTTGAACTTCGGGTTTCAGGTACGTTCTCTCCCATTCCTTCTTGATGACTTGGGATTTCATAGTAGCTGGACTAACATGCATGCTTAGTATCACGCTATGTTACAGAGGCAAGAGCAAAAACATAGTAGCGCGGTGCAAAATACAACTCTACTAGAGCCGCAGCGGATTGAGTTGTTGTGAGAGAAGACATACTGGCTTTTGGAATTAGTGAAGGGCATAAGTAAGCTCTTTATTGTATTTGGACTCGTCGTGACGCTCAGATGAATCTCGACGACGGATGTCGCAAAACTGGTAGTATAATCTCGTAATGAATATGGGTATGCTCCCCTTTCCTGCCACTTTTAGGTGTAACCCAATGGATTTTTCAAAATTCAAATGCCATGTCAAAGTTGATACAGTGGACATAAGGCTACCTACTAACGGACCGAATACCTTCCTTCCAACGGGGATCATTCTGGCAGTGGCGTCTAGCTTTCGCATGTGGCTTTCAAGCGATGGTATATGCGTGGGTCCAGATTAGTCTGTGCACACTGGCTTGCCACTGCTTGGAGTATCCCCATGGGTTGAGAAAAAGCCAGGCGCAATGTCAGGTTACCCACCGCGGAATCCGAGCTGCCTCTTAGCTGGCCGAATTTCCACTAGCTGGGCTACTCCTTAAAGTGGTATCAAACGAGCAGGAGTAAGTCCAGTCCAGTGGGATATTCGTGCGCATGATTTCATGGCCTGGTACTGTATGATCTAGTAAGAACCAGGCACGTGCACTTTATTCCTGAACAACGGCGAATATGTTTCTTTCATCCCATTTTCGAGTCTGTATTGCACAATGTTGGTTATAAGCCGACATTCACCATTGTTAGTCACTCAACACATTGTGAATTCACGGCCATGACGGATTCACATAGCGCGGGTATTAGCGGTATATGTAATGGCTAGGTAATGCCTTCTTCTTCATTTCGTCACCGCCTTTGGTTATCAGTTTTAAGATTCTTCAACCTCCGACACAGACCTTCTCAAAACCCCACTAAAAACACCACTCTGTTTCCATCAAACCAGAACCACCACAACAAGCTATCACCAAGCAACCAATATGCCGAGCGCAGATCCACACTCTGAGCGCTTCATCGAAGCCCTATTCGCGCAACCCAGCGACCCTTTCCCTGTCGCAATGCGGTTCATCGGCACCAAGATCCTCCACTTGACACGCAACGTACCGCGCACCGAGTGGCAACACGACTCGCAACAAGGATACAAGTACTCGCGCTATTCAGAAGCTAAATCTGTTTTTACGACCGAATACCTGCGAACCCACCTCCCCGAGCAATACTGCTTCCTGCTCGATCTCGCGCAAGAAGGCACGAACGACCACTGGGACGAGTTCTTCAACGAGATCGTCGGCCTTACGGTTGCCATATACACGTGGAAGCACAACCTGTGCCAAGCGTACGTCCAGCCTTTCAAGGCCCCAATCACTGTGGAGACCAGCAGCCAGCCTGTGGATGTTGCGAACCTAAGCCCGGACGATCGCGAGTGTTCGATTTGCCACGAGTCGCTGGTTTTCGCCGGCGCGGAGCCCGCTGTCAAGACACACTGCGAGCATACGATGGGCCGCGACTGCTTGAACACTTGGATCACCTCGGGTGCGGAAAACGCCAGCAAATGCCCTATCTGCCGCCAAGAATTTCTTAGCACCAACCCGCCTCAGCGCCGTCCCGGCCGCCCTACCACCAACGATGACTACTCAGACATCGTCGCCATGTTCCCAGCAGAAGCCCGCGTGCAGATTGCGGTGGTCGAGAGCTGCTTTGCGGCCCTGGGTCCGCTCGAGTCGATAACCAACGAATGCTTGCTTGAGCTCCAGGCTGACCAGGCACGAAGCTCGACGATGAACACGCTGGGAGCCAGGCTGCATGCGCTGAAGTTCCATGAGCTGATTCATCACATCATGGAGCTGCTGAAGGAGCTGCAGCTCCCGAGTGCTATGGCAGGGCGGTTCATCCTCTAGGTGCTATGTGAGCTGGGTTTTGTACGTCTTTTTCTCGCGAAATCTCATGGTCTGGGATCTTCGAGCTGGTCTGGACTGCCGATGGTGCGGTTTGACTACTCTCCGAAATATAACCCATTTGCTCCCGAATATCCTTCTCGTCTTCGAACGTGAATGAATTGAATCGGTTCACTTTTGCTCGCTCGATACCGTTGTGAGGAGTGGCCCTGCTGGGAGGTACCTGGCTAGTAAAGAGGTAGTCTGATTTCCGCTGCTTGATCATAAGAATGGGCACGCGCATATAGCTCTGCTTGGGCTTCAATCTTGGTCGTTCGATACCGCTGTGAGGAGTGGCCCCGCCGGTGGATAGCTGGCCAGTCAAGAGGTAGTCTGATTTCCGCTGCATGAACATGAGGATGGGCACCTGGATATAACTCTACGCGGAGTTCAATCTTGCTCGCTCGATACTAAGGTCAGGAGTGGCTTACGGGGCAGACGATTGGCCAATAGTATGTTTCCCCAGGCTCCTAGATATTTGGATTTTACGTATTCGAAGTATGCAAAGGTTGGTGCAGTGGGAATCAAACTACCCTTTGACTGCCCAGCCACCCACTCTGGGCCCACCCCTGATATTGGTGTTGAGCGAGCAAAACCAGAGCCCAAGTAGCCGAGAGGTAAACCAAATTTCTATTGCATCAACCTCATAGATATATCGCTTCTTAAGGTTCACTCTTGCTCACTTAATACCGCTGTAAGGAGTATCTCGGGCTTTAGGAAGCTAACTAGTCAAGAGGCAGTCCAATTCCTCCTTTCTGGTCTACTCCGTGTTTGAAATCTTCAAGTAGAAAGAACCTTATATGATTTGTAGGTGCTAAATATGCTAGATATACACTCAAATACTCCGACATAGAAAGACCCCGTACCGGTATTTTGCGCCCGGCGCTGCGGTCCAGCTGCCTCGGCATGCTGAATGGCGATAAACTGCGACAAAATAGAACTCATTCATCCAAGCCAAACTTTGTACAAAGTGACCAGGAGGACCAACCCCAGTATACCCAAAATGATCGGATTATTCGCAAGGTCCGTGTTGATGCGCTCATTCCGTCTCTGAATTTCGAGTTGCGTTGTTTCAAGACCTCCGCCTCCACCGCTTTGTTTAGCACCTTCTGGAAAACGGTCGACTGCTGTTGTCTCATGCACAAGTTTCTTCTCAGAGAGCATTTCCGCTTTGATCTGCGGTACTGTTTTGGCTTCAACATCCAGCTCAGCCTTCACATCCTCCTTCCGCACAGCTAGCGGCGGTTGAACAGCCAGCGGCGGCGGCGGCGATGGCAACGATCTTTGCCTATCGGCCTCCACAACAAGATACCGTTCCAAATCCTCATGCTCATACTCCTTCGCAATCTGACTGACAGTCTTGCCCTCCGAATTCTTCAAATGCACCGGCGCGCCCGCCTCCACCAGCCGCCTCGCCGCCCCCAGATCCCCCGCATACGCAGCCCACGCGAGGCAAGTGAACAGCGTGCTCGTATTCGACTTGATCTCGCAGGACGGCTGCGCGAGGAGGTACGTCGTGATGCTGATCCAGTTCGCCTTGAACGCGATCTCCCACGCCGGCTCGTCGCGGAAGATGGCGATGTTGAGGTCAGCGCCGTGCTCGACGAGCCGGCGCACAGCCGCGATGTTGCCGTTCTGGCAGCCAAGGATCAGCGCAGTGCGGTCGAACGTGTCGAGGATGTCTGGGTCGGCGCCGGCGTCGAGCAGCATGCCCACCACGTCTGGCCGGTTCTTGGTGACGGCAAGGTGCAGCGCTGTGTCGCCCGAGTCCGGGCTGATCTGGTTGATCTCGGCGACTGAGGTGCGGGCGATTCGCTCGCGAAGATTGTCGCTGCTATGTTGTTGGACGGCCATCCAGAGGGGTATCTCGCTGTTTATTGAGAAGGTGTCGGCTTTGTGGACCGGTCGAATGCGACCCTCGTCTTCTTCCTTCTTCCGAGCCACTTGCAGCAGTTCGAGAACTGCTTTTTTCCCAGCATCTTTGGCGGATTTCGCTGGTGTTCGGCCGGCATAGTTTTCGATAGTGGTAAGAGCTCCATACTCAAGGAGAACTTGTACAGTCCTAACGAAACCTGAACGCGCGGCATCGTGGAGTGCTGTTTCTCCTGATCTAGACCCTTGGGCATTGATGTCAAGGCCCTTGCATCTCTCGAGAATTACGCGGAGTGTCCTGAACTGGTTGTTGCAAGCAGCGGCGTGGATGATTGTACGTCCAAATAGATCTCGGAAGTCGTACTGAACGTTGTGCTCGAGAAGAAGCTTGACTGCTTCAGTTTCACCGTAGTCGATGGCTCGTTGGATGGGTCGCCCTCCCTGATCGTCTTGTGTGTTGGCATCAGCATTATGATTAAGGAGTAGCCGTAACTCCGGAATGAAGCCACTCAAAGCTGCATATTCCAATGCTGTATACCCTGCGCGGTCCATTGAGTTGACGTTGAGTCGGGGATCGTTGACCAGCATGTCAAGCGCTACATGATTTCGTCCGTCCACCGCAAAGTGTATGGCCGACCATCCTGCCTAAAGGTGGCAACTGAAATTAGTATATGTTTCTAAAACAGAGATGGTGGGGGCAATTCTAACTATCTTCTACTTAACCAGTTCTTCGAGACTAGTGGCCGAATCGACAGGTAAGTGCCAGGCAAAGTTACGAGTCGATTCAGTCAACGGTGGTGTCTCACTGCAGTCTGTGTACAATCATAGGTTTCGAATTTAAGTGTTTGGCTTGTGCTCGTGATAGACGTGGGTAAGTCTCTCTGTTGAGCTGGTAACTTGCCTAGCAAGTCGGTCGGACAATCAACCGGGGATACCGGATCTCGCTTTGAGACTCAAAGCCCGTTGAAGTAGACCGAACAGTTTTCGATGAGTGCACACAGACTGTAACGAGCAAACTGGCACTAGGGAGTTTGATACTTGCAAGGAGAGTTTACTTACAGGCTCATCCGTACACAGATTTACATCAATATCAGATCTTTCGAGAAGCAGTCGCATAATTTTGCCGAACTCATTCGATATGGCAATCATAAGAGCCGACCTGTTAGACCGGGTTACATAAAGCTGGTTGATCGCTATGTCCTTTTCTTTGAGCAATCGGCGGACGATATCTTCATGGCCTGCTGATGTCGCTCGCAGCAATGGAGTCGAACCCCTAGAGCAAACAGTGTTGGCTGAAGCACCCGAAGAGAGAAGAGTTTCAGCCACATCCAAACGTGCTTTAGAGGCGGCGTATATAAGTGGTGTCGTTCCTAGAGAGTCTCGCGCGTCGATTTTAGCACCCTCGGCGATTAGGTGAGCAACAATCTTGTTAACTCCAAAGAAGGACGCAATGTGGAGTGGAGTGACGTCCGCTAGTACGTCCCAGCTCTCACTCGACCAGGTATCCGTGTACCAAAGAGCTTGAACCGCAGAGGCCAGATACTGCTTATTCCGTAGAAACATGAGAGCCTGCGGAGTTACGAGTTCTGAATCGCATTTCCGTGCATGGTGGCCCCAATTTAGAGCGGCGTAGCCAAGGAAAGGGTGATGCAACAAGCGCTCTTCGTATAGGCTTGATTCGTCCAGCCCATGGCAGGGCCCCTCGGCGAAAGTTTCAAGCTGGAGGTACGCAATGCAACATTCCGCGATTTGAACCTCTCCATCTGGGAACAGCGTTTCCCGGCGGTCTTTGAAATAGCCTTCGGCTGTTTCATGCACAAGCCTTACGTTTCCACTTTCGTCAATCTGAACAATGCCGGCACTTAGAGACATGAGGGCCTTTGCCGAGAGGATATGGTCTCGCTGAATATCTCTTACGCCGCGAGATATCGCGGTCGCATGTTCTAATTCAACGACCTTCAATGGTCTCTCAGCATAGGTCACCCACATGAAGAGTTTCTTGACCGCTCGTTGCCGATTTGGCGTCAATTTCTCAATTCGCATCATTGCTTGGTCGTAGATACCGTTGATTTCCTTTGGTAGGTGTTTTAGCGCTTCTTCTAGATCTCTCTTATCAACGCAATCAGCCAGAGCGTTCATGTGGAACGTTGCAAGAAGAAACCTATCGAGTCAGCTTGTTTTATCATTACGGGTAATTCGGGCCTGAACACGGTACGTACATCTTTTTCGCTTTTGCGATAACCGTCTTCAAAATACGCTCTCGGAGCCCCGGACTTCTTTTGACAAACTGCGAGAGATCTGGCTCCATCTCGATTCTCTCATTCACATAGCTTTTCACGTCCTCTGGGTGGGCGGATATTTCTATGTTAGTACTGTTGAACCGCTTCGTTGACGTGTGCCCGCTATTTCCACATCCGATGCCCTTTTGAAGGCAATCTTCGCAGACATCCCAATCTTCACAATCGTCGCAATGATGGTAGACATCCAGGTTCTTTTTCCCGCAGCCGTCGCAAGATATAATGCCATTTGTGCCTCCGAATCGAGTAGCAATGCTGTGTAGTTTTCGTGAAGTTATCATAACTTGGGGATAATTCCCTTTCGCGGCCTTGAATTTGTCGAATTTTCTGAAAGTCTCAAGGAGTCGTAATCGTTTTGCGTCATCGCTGAGTTCATCCAAGGCATCCAGTATGATGAAAACCCTTTCGTATTGGCTGATGGCGTCATCGAGGACGTCTACCAGTTGAGATAGCGTTGGGCTTGTACTGTCTTTTCGGTGCTTCTGATACAGCTCAAGGAGCTGTTTGGAAATAGAATCGTGGGATTGGAAGACCTGTTTTAGTAAGCTGGCGATGAGGGGCTCTAAGAATTGTGTAGTCGGGTTGTCGAAGCTACAAAACGCAATCAAGACGATTGCATTCTTGCCTTCATCTTCATACTGCTTTCTGAGATGATTGACTGCCATCGATGCGATGACGGTTTTCCCTATGAACGGTCAGACTAAGAATCATAAGCCTGGCATGTTCCGCGTTACCTGCTCCGGGGTCTCCATAGCACCACAACCAAGGCTCTGTGCCGAAAGCCCATCGGCGAAATTGTGCACCCTGGAAGAGCCACCCTCCTGTTCCAGGGGACCCAACAGTACTTTCTTGCTTCTGGCGGAAATTCAGTGGAGATAGCCAGTCGAGGATCTCCTTGAACTCGCTATCGGTGGTCTTCCTGACCACTTCCGATATGCCTTCTTGCATCTCGTAGGTTTGAGCAATTTGGGCCTGATTAAGAACAATACTCAAAGAGGACTTCAGACGTTCTATCCGGGCGACTATCTTTTCCACTTGCCCTTGGTCGTAGGGCCATCGCACGGCCTGGATAAACTTGGCCCGGCGTGAGTCCTTTGTAGTCAGCCGGTCCCAGACGTCGCTGATCGCTGTGCTGGTCTGATCAAATATGCCGCCAGGGGCAGCAAGCGAATCGATCGGCTTCAACCATTGTCCATTTTGGTCTGCTGATAATGGCGCGAACTGGATTTCTAGGTTGCGCAGCGTCATCCATAGCAGCGTGAACTCATCGCAGAGTTTGCGGCGGTCTCTACCCCCCTCTTTAATAGTGTCTAGTATTTTGACAATCTTGAATGCACCATCTGCAAGCTGGACGATGCTTGATGCCAAGCCGACCGCCGTGATTGGATCCATGGTACGGGTGACGCCAAGGTACGATGCAGGAGAAAGCTATTTTGGCACATCCAATGACGGGAGTTGGTGTCTGAGATTCAGATGACCATGGATACCGCATAGAGGAAATGGGTTCAGCCGCTTCATGCGATCTCGGAAATGGTTTGAGTCTTCATCAGGGATCCTCCCATGACATCTGAGGCTCCGTCCGTCGAAGTCGTGATGCGCTCTGGGGCGAGTGTTCGGCCGCTGCGCTGGATTCCACTTCGTGGCACAATAAAGCTGTCCGTATCTCGGACGCTGGACATGCAGGAGGTGGCCTCCACGAGGTATGTCGTTGCAGAAAACCATGGTGTTCTACAGACAAGTTTCAAGCTCCGCAGTGGGTGGGGGCTGACTTTCCACAACCCTTGTAGGTGCAGAATCCTCGGCGAGGTAGAGGCACCTGGGATTAGCCGCTGACTAACTATACCACTATTGGCTTAGTTACTGCCACATGCTATCCTTTTAGACAGGAGGCCTGAAAGTTTGATGGGATATGTGTGCTTTTCACTGAGCCTCTTGGAGCTGAATTGATTGTGAAGTTGTGGAACTTCCAGCAATGCTGATAGGAAGCGCGATTATTGAGTTCTCACGTGGCATTAATTTATTTCCTCCACAGCAGGCGTGGGAAATGATTTCGTAGCTTGCAACTGGAAATCTATCTTTTGAGTATCACATGGTCATCGAATCAGCATGCTAATTTCTCATAATCAACTTCCCATACTAATAATCACGTGATTCTCCCACCAATCCATTTCTTACCCACCTCACCCGGTAGCTTTTCCAACGCGCTCCGAACTTCTCCGGGTTCTCTACTAGTATCAAGTTTGGGATCGAAGTCTTGGTAAGTCTGATTCTGACGGAGTACGTATTCCTAGCCAGCTAGCCTACGGAGTGTGGTACGGCTAGCGTCGGCTACCTTAATATAGAACACGGTTCCTATATTTAGCCCTCACAGTTCTACGGTACGGCTACGTAAGCCTCCACACACAGGAGTATATATACGGCGTACGTAGCCTAGATAGATGCTCATCCAATACATCACTTACCTCGTTCAATGCATTGTTTCACCTCCATCCTCAGATTCGACAATGATACGGGACACTGTTACGACTCTTTTATCATAATACGCGTCTACGAAGAAGATTGAGCCATATCCGGCGGCTTCACGATACCTAATCTACTTGCAACTATATGCCTTAATCCATAGCTCCTCAGACATAGGATTTGGCATTACTAGCTGTGCTACAGGCTCCAGGTCCGCCAGGGGCGTCCTTCGGCCCTTTATAAAGCTAAAAGTCAATTGCGCACTGTAGGTCTCAGGACCTTTCCTGTTTCATATTTGTACCTAGTCGCTTTCAATCTTTATCCTATGAGGGTTTATAGTCAGAGATTACTTGTGCCTTTGCGATCAAATCTAGCACACCTACCACTCAGGAAACCACCGCCCCGATGACTACCTCAACCCCACTCTATACTCCTTCTTTCTAACACCTGTATCCTGCTTCCCGTGACCGATAAGCTTGTGGCGAGAGATAGGGCGGCGGCTCTGAGGGAGGGGAAGTTTTCAACGCGGAATATGAAGAAGACGAGTTGAGACTATGAGGAGGCGGCCGACGCGAAGAGAGATACTAGCAGCGGCGAGGGAGCAGACCACTGGCGTGGAGGGCTGGCTGATCAGCTTAATGTGTCTCCTACAAGTCCATTGTTATTCTCAGTTGTCCTCCTCAACATCAGCAGCGGCCTCATCATCAGCAGGCAGCAGCAGCGCATCCCTACCGTCCCGAGTCGTGCTCAGCTGCAGCCCCAGCTATGTCACGGCCTCGACGTCGTCCTCACCAAGCCATCGCGCCTCGAATCGACGCCTAGCCCTTAGCACTGTGGCACACAGTAGCGGCGATAACGTCCTCCCCCGTACACGCTGTCCGTCTTCCTTATGCCGCCGATAACGTCAACCAGACCCTCACCCTCACTCTCTTCAGTATTTCCGGCGCCTGCGTCTTGAAGCCTGCGTCCCTGATCCTCCCACTGGGTGTATTCGGCAAGCTATCGGAGGTTGTTGACGTCGACGGAGAGGCCGGCGATCTGCTGAAGAAGTCGACAAGATGGCGTCGACGAGAGAAAGCGAGCTAGGCTGACGATGGCGTTCAGGTCTAGCTTTCTAGCCGTTGACGTGCTGCGAGAGAGGATAGAAGAGAGCGGATTGGCGGAGCAAACGGGAGGCGACGACAAGCGGTAAGTCACAACAAGGGAGCGAGAAGAATGATTAAAGAAGAGTTGCATTGATCAGTGAGACTATTCAGAGGACCGGTTGAACCACAACAACCATAAAAGAGACCGAGAGAGACTGGCGCGACCATACTACCCTAGAACAGAAGGGAGGGGAAAACACTTACGGAAACCCATGAAGTCATTAAGAACGATTCTTAGCACTTCCATCTCTCCTCTCCCATCGGTCATTCCACACCTATCATGGGCGAACTCCCCGCGCTACC
The DNA here is from genome assembly GCF_010093595.1 of Mytilinidion resinicola. NCBI lineage: Eukaryota > Fungi > Ascomycota > Dothideomycetes > Mytilinidiales > Mytilinidiaceae > Mytilinidion > Mytilinidion resinicola. Next base: position 1,229,257 of record NW_022985443.1, read on the forward strand.
CGGATCTATAGCGTCTCATTTTTTCCCACCTCCCCGGGCGCGTACGGTCGGCCAGGTCATGCCTCAGTGCTTCACTTCCTCAGGTTGATTGAAGATCACGCAGCCGGGAACGGGTCGTCGAGAGTCCAGGAAGCTGAAAAGCTGGAGGGGAGTGTAGGGGAAGTGTAGGGGAAGTGGAAGGGATGGAGGGAAGAGGGGGTGGGGAATGAGTGGGTAGTTGACAGAAGTTGGGTATACAATAGGGCAGTATACGAGGCGGAATGAGGACGAGGTGAGTTAAAGAGAGAGCAAACATGGAGAGAGTCGGTTGTCGATTGTCGATGGTCGAAAGCTAAGACGAGAGTCGTTAGCTGAGATCACGATGGGAGCGAGACGACTTACTGGGGCAGAGGAAGTTGGTGCGATACACGGTGAGCTAGGTGAAGGTCAGCATTGATGATGCAGAGAAGACCCATGATCCATCGCAAGTCCCAGCCAGTTCTCTCAGTCTCGTCGTCGTTGTTTTCGGTTGGAGGAAAACCAGGAACGGGTGGCGAAGGCTTGAATTTATAGTCGGGCGTGTGCGGGAATCGGCCGCGGCTTGGCGCGGTTGCCTGGAGCCTGCCCGGCGACAGAACCTCAAGAAAGTCAGCCCACGTGTGAAATCCATGTGATGTTAATATTATCGAGGAAAAGAAGGGCACAGGAGCAAGAAAGCAAACGCGCGAGACCTAAGCGAAAGGCCTCACAGGAGTTGGGATGGGAAGGACTAAGAGAGACATTACGGGAGTAAGTGAGCCCTAAAGAAACACAATTAGGGTCTTCGAATTGAAGCAAATTACTACAGAGTGTCTGCTCATCCATCCTGGCTTACTGCATCTCAAATTCCGTCACTCCTCTTGGATGACTCCAACACTATCACAATCCGAAGCAAGGACGAGTATCAGTCTCACCATCGAGGTCTTGAACACTTCTCGTTTTGTATCATACAAGTTTGCGCCAGTCTTACCGGGTTCGTTCGTTCTTTCTTCAACTACCAGATCTCTTTCTCACCAATCGACAACTGCAGTTCACAAACTCCTCTAATCATTCCTCAATCTACACAGAAATAACTTTCAAAACAGCGTTCAACTATTCTCGTCTCTCTCTCCGATTTCCAAGAACAGATGAAATGGGCAAATGAATTTCTTCCTCAAAACCTCACATATCACGTGACCCCTACCATCCACTCCCCCTTTCCCTACCTCTCCCACCCCTTCCCCAACTTCTCCACCGCCTCCTCCTCCGCCACCACATCCGCAAACAAACTCTCCAAATCAAACAGCGTCGCCTGCTGAATCTCCCGACTCCGATCCCCACTCCCCTCATCCACCACCACACTCCTAAACCCCCACCCCACCGCATCCACCGCCGTCGCCCGCACACACCCACTCGTGCTCACCCCACAAACCACCACCGTATCCACCCCCATGCCCTGCAGCACCCCCGCCAGATTCGTCCCAAAAAACGCACTCGGGTTCTTCTTCAGCACCACCACGTCGTCCGGTCCGGGCGTCAGGCCCTCGAGCCACGCGTCCATGCCCCGCGTGTCACCGTCTTGCCAGATGCTGATGCCCGGCGCTTTGACGGCTTGGATGGCGCCGTCGAGCATCTTGGGGTGGTTGTAGCGCACTTGGGCCCAGAGGACGGGGGTGGCGCCGGTGCGGGCGGCGGCGAGGAGGCGGCGCATGCAGGCGGGAGAGGTGGAGCCGGCAGGGTCGGCGAGGAGGGAGAGGGGGGAAGTCGGGGACCAGTAGGCGCTGCAGACGTCGATGAGGAGGAGGGCGGGGGAGGTGCCCCAGCCGAGGCGGGTGTGGAGGTTGGAGGCGAGGGAAGAGGCGTAGGAGGGGTGGGATGTTACGAGGGGGGCTGTCATGGTGGTGGCTAGGATGTAGTAGGCTAGGAGAAGGGAATAGATGAGAGGTGTGTATGTTGCAGGTAGGTGAGGTGTGTTGGGGCCTACTGTTTATGCATGAACAGATGCCGGCCGGCAGTCTGGAATCTGTGCCGGAAGCTTTGAGAACGAGTCACTAATATACAGAAAAGTCAGGCTTGAAGCTTGAGTGTAGCGAAGTCAGATTTATGGTTCGTCTATTACCGGGTATTATAGCTAAAATGTGCGCCCCATCAATCTCATCACTCTAACGACAGACGAGATTCCTCAGACGTGTTCAGAGCTTCCCCCTAATCTTGATCTCCAACATCCTCGTAGGGATGTAGATCATAGTTCCAAGGACGAGCGCAAACTCGAATCCCAAATCTCCTGCTTTCTCTGCTATTGGGCCCGTATACCAGGTCTGCGCCATACTCGGCACTACCAGCGCAAACGGGATGATCAGCGCGGCGAGGGCTGCAAGTCCACTCGGGAGTTCGCTGGCCACATTCCAGATCTTGTGGTCATACGCTGCCGGGTCGGCCTTGCGGAAAATGAACCATTCGCTCAGCAAAATGCCCGTGAAGGCGGCAGCCCAGTAAGAGATGACGCCTAGGAAGCTTTCCAGGGACTCGAAGAAGGATTCTGCGGCTTTGATGCCAACGCCGAGGTCAATGGCGGTGATGAGGATGACGAAAAGAACACGCGGCACTTTGACAAATTGCGGCCAGATGATCTGGAAGTTCAGCGAGACGGAGTAGAAGCCTGGCGAAATTTGTGCCACGACAGAGAGGGCGAGGAGGACAGCAACGAATTTGCCAAAGCCGCCTGCTGGGTGCAGCATGACTTCGAGAACGCCGCCGACGGAGTCGCGGTCGTAGGCATCAGCCCAGGATGGGACATTCGGCACTGCACCACCGATTGCTGCACCGAGACACATGAGAAGAACGGACGGGAGGCAGATGCCCATCCAGCAGTACATGAAGATACGCCACCTATAGTGACACTGATTAGATATGGTCACTAGACAGTACGGACTGGAAATGCCTACTTCGGTGCCTTGGGGGAGAAGTAAACAGCAATATCTCCCACCGTCGAGCTATACGGAAGCATGTATCCAGCGATAAAGCTGATGAAAATCATGACAGTCTGTCCACTTGGCGCAACTGGTGGTGCCTGCTCCTTCAACTTATTGCCGCCGCATCCAACAGCTACGAGAATGGCAATCAGAGCCGGTATCCACGCATATCGTTCATATTGATGGATGAAGTTGAAGCCGAAGAATGCAGGAACCATGGCACAGATACCAACAACAACGATTCCGACAACCTGGCTGATGGAATCGTTTGATACAGCTGCTAGAGTTTGTCCGGCAGTGACTAGGCAGATGATTTGGTAACCGCAGAGAGAGCACATGTTCAAGATGACGACGAGAATATTTGGGTACATGCTATGATGCGTTAGAACTGGACTCGATTGAAGGAACACGATATAAAGCATGCGACTCACCCAAAGCTATATCGGGCCTGAATCATTTGACGCATGCCTGTACGCGGCGAGATAGTCTCAATGTACGCAGGTGGTATGCAAAGCAGGAAAGAGAAGAAGAAGATGAGAAGACTGCAGTCTCTCAAGCTTAGTCCAAAGGCCAACGTTCCGAGCATGCCGGTGACAAGGCTGATACAATGTTAGCTTCAACTCTAATGTGTATCGAGAGATGCAGACTTACGGTAGAGGACAAATCAGACTGGTGAACCACACAGTGAAGATTTTGTTGTATTGCAAATCGGTTCGTTGGTCTTCGGGCACGGGCTGCACACCACGAAGCTCGACACCAGTTGCGGAGAGTAGTTTCCAAAGTTTAGCAAATATCCCTTTGCTCATAAGAGGTGACTCGGCTTCGATGATCTCTACGTCCCCGGAAATAGGAGTGGAGGTATCGACGACATGGCCCTTCTCAATGTCGGATCCGGCCTTTTCGTTAGGAGGTGTATTTGTTGATGCTCGTTGCATGGCTGCTTGATCGACCAGAAATGGGCTTGGTGGAAAAAGCGAAGGATGGTCCCGGTTACCAGTTCGTTGGGTGCAACGGGAGGAATGGCTTCTGCATGGCCTTATTTTATGTTCTCGCTAATAGGCCAACGCGGGAGCAATGGCAGTTGCCCGGGACCGCTATCAGATATGGGGTATCTTGTTTTGCCGGCCGCTGCTTGATATACATGATAGGACCCTGGGAATGTATCGGCAGTTCCACGCGTAGCACAGCGCTAAGAGATTCTCGACTAGCATAGGCCTAGTGGCTATCGAATTAGCGTAACGTTGCGAACACTATCATTTCTGTTATCGTGGTCACTCACTCAGTCGTACGGGTTTGACTCGGAACACGATCTTAGGTGTCGTGAAACATGAAGGTGTTGCAACATAAGACACCCGGAAGTGCGATGCTAAGTCATTATCGTAGTTCGGAGATATCCACGGCGAGCTCAGTACTTGCAATTCGGGGATAGTCGACCTTGTGTAACACGTGACTTTCCAGTCACTTGCCACGTTGATTATTTTACGAAGCCTGGACGCTTCCAAAGTATATACTGTTGCGCTGTAGAGACGGCCGAAGAAACGCGACATTTTTCGTCGCCGACTACGCTGGCCGAGTCCCAAGAGCAGGTAGACCGCTCTCCGCGAGCGCTTTGTTCACTTCGGCAAGATTTTCCAAAAAGTGGCCCTTCATGTTGTCCCAGAACTCCGGCCGTTGGATCTTGATCGTGTTGTGCCTTTCCATGGCGAACTTTGTCACGGAAAAATGAGAGCTGAGGTGTAGCATAAAACCAATGCTGCCAACCCCCACTAGCATGGGCTCCAAAGGCGTGGTGGTGGCCTTCACCCACGCCTCATACGACTCCCCATGTGGCATGTAGCTATGCTCCAGAGTGAGTCCGCCTGCTTCTTGTTCTCGAGCGCTACCGCCGTATTTTCCGCAAATGAGTCCACCAATTTCGGTGGCCATGTTACGATGATAGTACTAGCGTATCGGTGATCAGCAATAATTGACTCATAGGCGTGAGATATACGTACAGGTGGTCTGAATGTGTTTGTTGCTGTGGCCCACTTGGGAGTGAAAACAGCGAATTCGGTGAGTGATACTCCGTCCCATTTCGACTTCGCCATCAGGACTGTGTAGATGGTGGGGTCAAGTTGCTCTTTCATCGATGACGACAGAGCAACGAACTTCTCGAGCAGGTACTTGTACGGAACATAGCTGAACTGGGGTGAGCGTTCTTCCACGTACAAGAAAGATATACATTACTTACTTTCCATGCCACGCCACCACATCAAATGGTGTCCATGCTTGGTCATAGCAGTAGAGCTCTCCGGTAAGCTTGTGAACTATAGTCCACTTCGATTCGTCAATATCAAAACTGGCGACTGGCATCTCGAAGTCTCTAGGATGCGCCAGACCATTCGTTCCAACGGGTCCCATTTCCGGAAGCTCGTAGTGGCTACCGAATATCTCCTGGATATAACCATGCACTGCTCCATCGGGCAACAAAACTCGGAAGCGGATGCCAGCTTGCATGACAAAGATCTCTCCAGGCCGTACCATTACCCGGCCTAGTTCTGTTTGGACGTCTAGCCGGCCAACTTGTGGAATGATCAACATATCACCGTCGTTGTTGCAAAAAGCCTCGTTACCCATAGATGTATTGGCAGCATACATGTGAACCGCGACACCTTCCCTGATGGTGGGGTCACCGCGGCCACCCATAGTCTTGATTCCTTGGTAGAAGTTGATACTCTGGGAGGCTTCTGGGATGTCTAGTGGTCCCCAAGTATACGTGAGAGGAGTATAATGAACGTTTGGATTTTGCGGGGCGAAGCATGCTTCGAGGTCTGGTGACAGTGCCATGCGCTCGAGTGGTCGATGAGCGACTGAGGGTCGAACCCGGTACATCCAGACATGCTGTAACGATTGCCGAGAAGAAATGAAAGAGGTGCCATTGAGCTGCTCAGAGTACAAATCGTACCGGCATTTCTGTGGTACGTTCTGACCACCTGATGGTAAAGCGCCAGGTCTACGAAAGTTGTTAACGTGAGTCTGATGCAATTGCTCGTCGAACTACTTACACAGCTTCTGTAGCAAACCGATTGCCAAAGCCAGTCTGGTATCGATACGGATCACCCGTCCTTGGCTCGGTGGTGAAGGACCCAGCTGCAGATGCTCCGAAAGTAGGGCTGAACGGTGTGGCTGCTGTCGTAGCTGGAGCTAGGTTGTCCAAGCCGCTAATATCTCCCATGCTTGCTAATTCAAAAGAAGTGGAAACTGGCTTCGAGAACAAGGAAAAGATAAGAAGACGTTTCAGTGGCTACAATATTGCAGCAGCCGCGTATATAGCCCATATGGAGCCCCATTTCGCCACCAGACGGTAATGTAGGCCGCGGTCAATGTTTGCGGGGACTTGTGCCGGAGCCTGCAGTCTGCCGGCCGGTGATACTGTGAGGCCAGCCCCAGATCGACATGCACATAAGTCCCGGCACAGCCTGTCGCACTTAGTGGTGAGAGTCAGGGAAACGCGATAAGGGTCCAGGCCATGGATCAAACAAGAGTGGGTTGCAGTTCAGATAAGACCGATGGTGCCGGGGCTGGATAAAACCATCGGCCGGCCAGCAGCCGGCAGTTGGAATTGTGGAAGCATTGTGGAAGCATTGGACATGATGAATGAATCTCGTTTGGAGGAGAATCGTGCCAGGCTGAGCAGGGCCAGTGTTGCATGTCGAAGGTGTGTGAATTGAAGCTTGAGCGACGTTGGACGGAAAAAGCTCGGGCCGGCTGACTTGTTCTCGTCCAAAAAGATGCCGGAGACTTCGAGCCAAATGCCATCATGACAATGGAGTGCCTCCGTGTACTGGATGCATCAAGGCAGGCCCTCAGGAAAGAGACTCATGGTAGGTGCTATATTCCGGAGTGTTTCACGATGTAAAGGTCCTAGTGTTGATTCTAATCAATTCTCTAGCTCTTTTCCACCACGAGGTCACAGCCATCGCGATCGAGAGTTTCGAGCCCCTCGACGGAAGTCAAAGACAGATGCCCCTTTTGTACCACAACCACGTCCTCAACCGGGGTCGAGACGTGCCACAACCCCCATCATCCTCGAAACCCCACAGACGCTATCTCCAATCGGCTCGAATACTACCAGTAGTCCAGAAGCTCATCCTTCTTGGGAGCTATTACCTCCTCATGATGAAGTCGTTGAGGGATGCAAGATATTCTGGACATCTTTGATCCAAGTTGGCTTCATTCCGAAGCGCCTGTTTCTCGAGCGTCTGAGTAAAGACCGCTCGTCGATCAGCCTGTTCTTCATACTCAGCATCTTGAGCGTGTCTGCCAGATTTACGCCTAGTCTTATCAGACGATATGGAGACTGTTCAAGTGCTGGTGACTACTTCATCCGTCATGCGTCGCGGTTGGTGGGCCAGGTCCTTTATGAGCCTACTCTGGAGAACATCCAAGCGCTATTCCTCCTTGCACTAGCGCAGTACGCTCAGGGAGATCGCACGCGTAGCTCTATGAACATGGGCATTGCTGTCAGGATGGCTGGCATTTTGCGTCTGCACCGAGAAGAGACCTACATTCTCCCAGAGCACGTTTCTACGGATGAAGCGGTGCAATCAGAGATGGCGAGAAGGACCTTCTGGGTCTTGGAAACTCAGGACCATCTGCACTCCGGGCACGCTTCACCCTTGCCTTTTGCACCCTCTGACATTACCGCTTTACTTCCGTCGGACGAGAGTGACTTCGCATTCGGAAGAGTCCCCAAGCAACGTGCTGCGCTCGCTGGTACCAAGGCCGCAGAACTAAACCCACAACTGACCTCTCTTCCTTCACGCTCGTTGTTTGCGACTCTATTAGAAGCTCATAGTCACTGGGGCAATGTAGCAAGAAAAGCGTGTCGGACTGATCTTTCCAACGACTCGGTAAAGCCTTGGGACAGCGGTAGCGACTTTGCTCGCATCATCCAGACTCTAAATGATTGGGAGGCCGGTCTACCGGACAAGCATTGCTGGTCAGTCTGGAACCTCCGAGGCTATTGCGCTGAAGAGCTACATTTGGCGTATATGTCAGTTGTCATGGCCACCAGGTTGAACCATGTAGTAATTCGAAGGATCTACCTGGATGACATTCTTGCTGCTGCTTCTGGGACCTCACAGGACGATGCTCCACCAACTTTCTGGCGCAACGTCGCAGAAGACATGTTCACTAACGTGTGCGCTCTCCATGAGCGTATCGGTACATTCATATCTCTCCGTTCGGAAAACGAAGGGTTCCCGGCTATGCTGTTATTTTCTCTTTACGTGTGTGGAACTCTCGCCATCCAGCTCCTGAAGTGGCCTCATCTGGCCCCTCGGCATGCCCCAAAAGCAGAATCAATCGCAAGTGGCTCCCTGGAGATTTTGGGCGATCTGCAGCATATATGGCCACTAGCATCACGATGGACAAATTCTCTCCGCAGATCAGCGGCGTGTCTCCAGAGCAGAGAAGGTATTGATCTACCAACCTTTCTACCGTCCACGCAGTTCGAAGATCGGATGGCGAGCTCTGAGGATTTACAGCTTCCAGGCATGCACGTGGCCAACTCACCAAGAGATATCGACACAGCCAATCTTGAAGTGCTCAGCATGGCTGTGTCATCTCGGTCGCAGATGGAAATGATGGGTAGCAACGAAGACATGATAGATCCGTCTCTCACCTTGACACCCACTATTCGTCCCCTTGGTGATGCTTTCGAGACAGAGCTCGCAGAATTTCTACTCGGAAGAACACATATGGGAATGATGAACGATTGGGTGTCTGAACGTTTCAGCGTCACGCAGAGCTTTTGATGAAGTATCCCCCAGAGTATCGACCCACACAGCGGTCAACCAGAAGCCCAGCACGCATACTGGCCATTCCTACATACCTAGCATAGATCTACCTTTAATAGAAGACTCTGGCGTTAGCACACCTATAGTGCTCTGCGTAATTACCTTCTTCCAAGTACCTCTTCGGTGGCATCCTTGAAATGACCGTCCATTTTTGGAGAAATTCTATGTTGATCTGAATTGTTGAGAGGACGAAGATCAAGTTGGAGTTGGGAATGGACTCATAAGCCCTAACCGCTTTCAGATTAGCGAATGGCTATGGATTTGACAAAGGGTCACAACGAACCTCAGCACTCCACCTTACACCGACGCTTTTCTTCTTCCCCAACACTCGAGATCCAAACCGCTTGTAACTACTCAATATCAAAGCCGTGACGTCTGTTAGTCGACGCTGATTAGGGGCACCACTACTGATTTCGGTCCATCGGGATGGCCAGCCTTGTTGTCATGTAATAGAACTCGGACGCGGAGACATCAGTCATCAGTTGCTACACCATCCCCAGTTACACCCCCAAGAACGGCTCTCGCCAGAGTGAGCTATGCCCGCATCTCCAACAACGTTCACAGTACCGCCCACTGGCCCTGGAGCCCCGAAGCTGCGATCATCTTGCGATAGCTGTGGAACAGCCAAGGTCAAATGCGATCGTAATCAGCCCGAATGTGGGCGCTGTGCTACTCTTGGCCTGGCTTGTGTATATGGGCTATCCCGCCATTTTGGCAAACCACCAAGGAAGAGGCCTGCCATAGTTCTTGATGAAGGGGCCGCCAGATGCAAGAAGCGTACGACACATATCGACGAGAGCCGCAATCATCACATCGCCTCGGACTATACACAGCCCCAAAGTTTCAACCAGTCTGGGCAACTTGAATTCTCTAATTCAACGCCTGACATGCATTCATCTACTTCCGGCCTCGTGAATCCGTTACGCATGGACGAGCAGGATCAATTTAGCTCAGCTATTTTCCCCTCACTGTTCCTTGATGAATGGCCTCAGATGGATGGTTTCGGGTTTGGTCTAGAGATCCCCTCCGTCCCAAAGAGTTCTGCCACAGAGGGCCGACTATCAGCTTCCGCATTGGAGCCCGTTAACTCCATGAGGATGGACACCGCCTCTCACAAGTCCCATAGCTGCCCACGGGAGTCGTACGAGGTTTTTCGGGATTTGATCTGCCCGGCACCTGATCTTCACGTACCCGAAGCACATTCAGATCCCGTTTCAGCACAACTAGATCAGGTACTCTGCTTCACCAGAAACGCCATCGATCGTCTTACCCAAATTCTAAGATGTCCATGCGCCAGCTCCGGGCACCGGGTCATGGTGCACGCCTCTACTATTTCCCGAATACTGATGTGGTACCAACAGGCTGCGGGGTGGACCTGCAGACCGTCTCAGCCGTTAGGATTGGTCAACTCGCCAACGTCCAGCAGTGTGTCTCCATATTCGCCCCCTTCATATGATACAGCAGCCGACACAGATACAGTAAGCACACCCACACTGGCTCAATGTACTGGATTTGTCGTCGAGCATGTGCCTGTTTCAATGGGGACGTTCAGCATTGAAGATCAGAACATGCAGGCTGCTATCAGGACCCAGTTGGTCTTAAGTGAGCTTAAGAAGATGGCTAATTTGATTGACCTCTTCACATCGCAAGACTCCTGCGAATCCTCCGCCAGTGGCATTGCTGGCTTGCATGCACATCTGGGAGCATGGCTCCGGAGTGAGCATTCGCGGACTGTCAGAATTTTGACGACGAGGCTCAGTGCTTTGAACGATATTTAGATTTGCTTTAACCTAAATAGAATGTTCCGGCTTTGGAGCCAATATTTCAGTTATTCCTTAATTTTCGGCCAATCAAATGTGAAATTTGATTGGCGAATGAACACGCATTGGCTTCGGTTTTCGGGAACCGATAGAGAAACCCCATTGGCTGGGTTGCTGGTATTCAGGACAAGCGACCCTAGATACATCAAAACAACAGGTGAGTTTCTTTTTGATTAAGCTTGGGTCCTGAGCTAGATTATCTATATAATGCGGAGATCGCATTCTCATTTCTTAGTGGGAAATAGAGCTCGTCGGCACACATTCCTCTCCTCATCTACCTTTGATACCTTACCACCCAAGCACAATGGTTCATATCGCAATAGCTGGTGGCTCGGGTGGTATGCAACTCTGTATTCCAAATGAAGTAGCAACTAGAGCTAATTTTCCCTTCTAGAAGTTGCTAGTGAGGTCATCGACGCTTTGGTAGCCGCGAAGAAGCATGAGATTACTATCCTCAGTAGGAGAGTGAGTATTGACCCTGGCCCTTCGTCTTTCCGCGGTTATGTTACTAATGTGCGCAGGAGGCGCCTACTGGAGACAATAGAGAGGGATTGATATGGCGAACTGTAAACTACGACGATAAGAGCGAGCTCGCCGAAGCGCTACAGGGAATCCACACCGTCCTGTCTTTCATCCAGCTCATGACAGATCCGAATCAACAAGCCCAGAAGAACCTGATCGATGCTGCTATACTTGCCGACGTCAAGCGATTTGCTCCAAGCGAATATGGAAGGTGTGTTATCGTGTCGCCCTGGCGCTAGGTCAGTATTTAACGTCTGCAAAGTTCGACCACAGTGGATATGCCTTGGTGGGCTAGAAAAGACGCGACCCAAGAATATCTGAAACAAGTCAACGAGAGTGGAAAGGTAAAGACCAATTCCACTTGCTCTGACTGTCGCATTTGTGCTAACTCCGCAGCTCAGACTATCGAGTATACTTTGTTCCAACCAGGCATGTTTCTCGACTATCTGGCATTTCCATACAAGACAGCCAAACACCTTACTCCGCTAAACACGATGATTGATTTTGAGAACCGGCGTGCAGTTGTCGTTGAAGGCCACGACGCCATCATGACTTTCACTACAGTCCAAGATCTTGCTGCAGTTGTGGCGAGAGCAGTTGACTACGATGGAAAGTGGCCCGTGATTGGTGGTATCAGCGGCAACAGAATTCCGGTCTCACGAATTCTCGAGATTGGGGAGAGAGTTCGAGGTTTGTCTCACCTCCCCCATATCCTCGAGCTGCTCTCATAATATCACAGGTCATCCATTTGTTATTGAGAAGGTCAAACTGGAAGATCTTGAGCGTGGAAATCTCAAGACTTCGTGGTCGCTCGAAACGAGCCATCCAAGCGTTTCTGGAGAACAGGCCACGAGTTTATTGAAAGCTGTTCTCATTGGAATTTTGTTAAGCGGCGCAAAGGGTGCTTGGGATGTGTCGGATGAATACAATCAGCTTTTGCCAGATTACAAGTTCACCCAGATCGACGACTTCCTCGCCGAAGTCTGGAAGGGAAAGCCGTAGTCTTAAATGTTTCTTGGGCGAATTCGCTCACAGTGCCGGCCGGCGATGTTGCCGTGGTGGCTCCACATATCACCAACGTCACACATACTTTCTCATGTACAACCCCATCAACAACATCGGAAATCTCATATATTTGTCGTAGAGCAAGCATATAAAGTCACACCTTAGCCATGGCTGACATCTCCCCCGCCGATTATCCTGAGTACACCAAGAACATTTCCAACAAATCTCAGCCTCCCCTCGGCTTTGGAACCCGTCCAGCCCTGATCATTGTCGATGCTCAAAAAGCATACTGGAATCCCGATTCGCCTCTCTATTTCAGTCACTATGAGAATGCCGCCGCTGCACCCGCCTACATCAAGACCCTCGTATCGTCCGCTCGATCTGGAAAGTGTCCCGTAATCTGGTCGCGAATACAATATGAAAACGCGTCACTAAGGGACGCAGGGTTATGGGCGAAGAAGAGGAACCACCTAGACTGTTTCCTGTCTAGTGATTCGAGGGGTCTAGGAGACTGGATTGAAGGGCTTGGTCCCGAAGGAGACGATGTTTTTATCACGAAGAAGTTCGCGAGCGCGTTCTTCGGCACAACACTTGCGACACAATTACAGATGCTCAATGTAGATACTCTGGTGATTTGTGGTGCTCATACCAGCGGGTCCATTAGACAGACAACACTGGATGCCATGCAAAGCGGATTTAGACCTATCGTAAGCTATTACTCTATCTTCTTAACTCTTCACGAAAGCTGATCCACAATATGAAGGTTGTAGCAGCGGCTTGTGCTGATCGGACTCGAGAGACTCACTTCGCGAATCTGTTCGATATTCGCGCAAAGATGGGGGATGTGATTGCTGTCGAAGAAGCTTGCAAACAGCTGGAGAAAGGCTAGTAACGAGCCCTCAATCAGGCGATGTTCGAGAATGTAACCTTCATTCTCACATAATCTTGACTCAATTTGCATTTGCTCGACATGATGACTGTGCTACAAGCCCGCCCGTGGAACCCTTGTCTCGCGCAATCTTTGAGCGAACACACGAATCCACGAACTCGCCAACAATTGGATATACATCTTCTTGAGGTCATCCACCCCCGCTGCCCCACCCTCGTACAGCAGCTTGATGCACCATCGGAGATAGGCGCCACCAACCTGATCCGGCGCCCAAAGTGCCGGCCGGGAGATACCCAGCAGTCACTCACATCTATCATCATGCAACGAATGCCTAGAAATACTAGCCAAGTACTATCATATCGTCGTAGCGACGAATTTATTCCACCAAATTTGTCTCTGAAATGGTGTTCCCTCTAAACGTGCTGTCTTTATCAGCAGCTCTGCTGCTAGTCGGCGTCTGCTACAAACTTTACACCAAGCTCTTCGCGGGCAAGTACCCGTTGCCGCCGGGACCGAAGGCGCAGTTCCTGGTGGGACACTATGGCATCGTCCCAGCTGAAGGACCGCAGTTTCAGTATGCCAAATGGTCGAAGGAGTTGAGTGAGTACATCTTTAGTCTATGTCACGTGGTTTGCACGTGATGCACAGAGCAACGACTAGTAAACAACATATTATGAGCTTGTGAGGTAGTTTAGGAGCTGACAACGAAGACAGATACCGACATCCTGTACTTCGAGTCATTCGGCACGAAATGGATCGTTCTTAACAGCCTCCAAGCCTCTATTGACCTCCTAGATAAAAGGGGGAACAACTATAGTGATAGACCGCGCTTTATCATGAATGACCTGTCCGTCTTCTCTCTCTCTCTCATACCTCAAATCAATACAGTCCCCTTTCTACTTCCAATAAAGCCTCATCCCCACACCCAACATCCAACCCCCTAGCTAACCTCCCCATAGCATGGGCTGGGCACCAACCCTCACATGGCTCCGCTGGTCTCCCAAAATGCTGCAACACCGCAAGCTCCTGCAACCCCCCTTCTCCAAATCCAAAGTCTCCCAATACTGCCCCCTCCAGCGGCGCGAAGCCATCAAAGCCGCCCAATCCATCCTCCGCACCAACGCCGACCCTATGGCGTGGAACAACGCCATCCGCCGCTTCGCCGTAGCCGTGGTGATAAACATCGGCTTCGGCGTCGAGATCGAAGACGACAAGAGCCCCTTCATCAAGCTCGCAGACGACGCCGCGATGGCGATTAGCAACGCAGGCGCGCCGGCGAGTAGCATCGTCGACCGATTCCCCGCGAGTACGCTGCCCCTATCCCGTTTACACTCCCCCCCCCCCCCCCCTCCTCTCCACAATACACCCCCTAACCCTCCACCTAGCCCGCTTCCTCCCCTCCTCCCTCCCCTTCATGGAGCGCAAGCGCTACGCCGAAACGTGGCGCTTCGCCATCCAAAACATCACCAACATCCCCTTCGCCGCCACGCAGTCCGCCATGGCCGCGCAGCGCCCTCGGCACTGCTTCGCCGCAACCCGCCTCGCCATCCACGCCGCCAACGCCGAGAAGGGCATCCCGAACGACTTCTCCCTCGACGACATCAAAGGCGCCGCCGCCGCCATCTACATCGCCGGCAACGACACCACCCAGACCACCATCGCGCTGTTCGTGCTGTATTTGATGCAGCACCCGCCCGTGCACCGCAAGGCCACCGCCGAGATCGATGGCGTGGTGGGTAAGGACCGCCTGCCGGAGTTTAGCGATGTCCCGAATTTGCCGTATCTTAATCTCGTGCTGCACGAGTGTTATCGCATGAACCCGCTCAGCCCGCTGGGGATCCCGCACGCGAGCGTCGCTGAGGACGTGTACAGAGGCATGCGGATCCCGGCGGGTACGATTGTGTACCAGAACGTGTGGGCGATGACGCACGACGCGGCGGTGTATTCGCGGGCGTTTGAGTTCTGGCCGGAGCGGTATCTGAGTAAGGAAGAGGGGGGAGCGGGGGAGCCGTTCCCGGTGGGGAATTTTGGGTTTGGGAGACGGGTGTGCATTGGACGGAACCTGGCGGAGAATAGCATGTTTATTATGTTTGCGGTGCTGTTGGCGACGGTGGAGTTTGGGTGGCCGGTGGGGCTGGGTGGGGGGGAGGAGCAGTATGAGGTGGAGTGGAGTTTTAAGGGGCAGGCGTGAGTTTCTATTTTTTTTTTTTTTTTTTCTTGTTTGATGGATGAGGGGATGATGAGAGGGGAATGGAGAGAGGAAGTGAAGGCTGACGTTGACGCAGACACCCGTTACCTTTCAAGTGCAGGATGGCGCCGAGGAGCGAGAAGGCGGAGGTTTTGTTGATGAATGCGGATTTATCGTTCTAGGTCTAAGGAGGTGGTTGAAAGATTATAGAGGCATGACAAGAGAAGAGATGAGATGAATGACACGATGAAAAGCGGACATAAGATGAGAAGAGGAGGATACGATGTCTCTTACAATGCCAGTCTGCGACATGATTCCCTAGACGTATGAATCGAAGACACTGATGGCTCTGTGCTCGGCAAGTTGATTGCAAACCCCCTTCAATTATGCACCATTACCACCCCTCTCCATCCTATCGAACCCATCTCTCCCGATCAATCCGAACTCTTCCAGGCTCCCGAACTCTCCCCTGCCCTCTCCTATCGTGCTTCCTTCCCCCTCAATAACCCCTCTTCTTGCTATCCGACCCGGGCACAAACCTCACAGGCACGAAGTACTCATACACATCCCCGGCAGTATAGTACCCACTCGTATGATCCAGCACCCCAATCGCCCACTGCCCAGTCCTCTGACTTCCATCAATCGCGTAGAGTGTCACGTTCGTGTGGTAGCCTGCCGTTGTCAACGCTAAGTCTAGCTTGTGATTAAGGGGGAGAGGGGTAAGCGGGCCGCGGACAGTGCGCTTGGAGTGAAACAAAAAAGACGCGGGCGACTTACCGTACGAATCCTCCGGCGCAAGCGCATGCACCGCCTCTTCGCCGCCGGTGAACGAGCCGCAGGGGCTGGTGGTGCACGGGTAGACGACGACGTCGATGTCGATGGTGTGGGTTTTGAAGTAGGCGCCGGAGCAGAAGGTGAGGTTGAAGGGCTGGGGATGCCGGTTAGTGTATGCTTATCGGAAAGCAATTGGATCGGGATAAAGCGGGGGAAGAGAGGGATGGGGAACTAGGCACGATGAAGAGATAGAGATGGCATACCTGGCCAAGCGTGAGAGTAGCGTTGGACGCAGGACTATAGATCCCGCTACGGCCGACTTCGCATTGTGTGGCTGCGGCTAGGGCAGCGAGGAAGAGGGTCGCGCATAGCGAGCGTATGGAGAGCATGGTTACTGATTGCAGGTTTTGTATGTTGAGGTTGTTGGTTGTAGGGTGTAGGTCGTTCGTTGTCGAAGAGTCAGAGAGCACAGGTATAAATAACGTCCGTTCCTCAAGTGAACGAACAAACAACAATCCAGGAAAACGTTTCTCGGGCAATTCCTTCTCTCTTTATCTACGAAAACACAACGCGGCCCCACCCGCGTAGCTGCGCTGATCATTGCCGATCCTGCAGGCACGCCCCTGAGCACCGCGTGTCGATCACATGGGCCGCGAGGGAGGGATCTTCAGGTACGCCCGCCCGGCCGTCGCATTGCAGCTGTCCCTCGATGACTCCGTGGGGTGGAGTTGGTGCGATTTGGAAAAAGCTCCCGGGACGATAATGTGGATGCGGAGCGGTGTGGGCGGGTTGACGGGGATCGGATCAGGGGTGAGCTGTGCGGTGGGACGTGAGCCAAGAAGATGGATTGGGGGCTATTTATGGATCGGTATGAGAAGTAGAGATGTTGGATTGTGTTCGGGTGAGGTGGATGAGGTTGTATGGGGTGATTCGGGAGGTAGGATGGAGCGGGAGTTGTAGGTATGTCCATGTCGGTGTGGGGATGTGAGACTGTTTCTAGGATTTTAAGGACGCGTTGAAGGACCTCAGACAGTGGCTACCTAGGGTAGTTACCCTATTCGTGGAGCGTTAGATAATGGGTATGAAAACACGACATTGTCCACAGGATCTTGAAAATATACTGAAAGACCTCACACAGCGGTTTACGAGCACAGTTGCTGTGGTTATGTAGCATCGTTTAAGCAGGGGTGTTGAACCATGATATCGTCTCCAAGATCTTGACGATCTATCAGAGGACTTCACACAGCGCTTTACAAGCTCAGGCACTATAGTCACAGAGCAACTTTCAATTGAGGATCTAAGGACGTCAGATCGTTTTGCGATGTTAGTAAATGCACTGAAGGACTCCACACAGCGGTTTACGAGCACAGATAGAACAATCGTATAGCAACGGTCAATCAAGGACCTAAGAACGTCAGATCGTTTCATAATATTTGAAAATCCATCAGAGGACTCCAAGCAGTGGCCTACGCGTACAACTAGAACACTTTTAGAGCATCGTTAAATCAAGGCTGTGAGCACGGAGACTCCATTGAGGGACCTCAAACAGCGGCCTACTCTTGCAGATAGAACAATTTTATAGCATCGTTCGATCAAGGCTGTGAGAAAGTTGTTCATTCGGAAATATTTGAGAGTCATTGAAGGACCTCAAACACCGGCTTGCGTGTGTAGATTGAATAGTCCGATAGCATCGTTCAATCCAGTATTTAAGAACATTAGATAATTCACGATATTTAATAATCCCTTGATAATCCCTTGACGGACCTCAAATAGCGTCTTACTCGTGTAGATACATACGTACTAGAGCATCGCTCGACCAAAGCCACTCAAACATGACATCCTTCACAATATCCCAGAACCCATCAACGGACCTCAAACAGCGGCTCAAGATATGCAATCAACAAAGCTTCAGAGCCTCATATAGTCATTATAAACTAGCCTAACCGCAATTAGCTCCCAATCCAGCTACCGCTCTAAGAAGCCAGCCAGCTAATGCATGCATTACCATACCAGTCGTAACCCCCTTTTCCGCCTCTCATTGACCGCCTACGGCAGCATAAAGCCGTCCCCGCTGAGCTTATTCTCAGTCTCAATGCTGAAAGTCTTCTCCAACGCCTCGAACACCTTCGCGTCGGCCACCCCCCGCTTCCTCAGCCCACTGCCACCCAGCGTCCGCGTAACGTCGCGCTTTTCGCGATATCCCTGTGGGCCGTAGGGCACACACTTCCCCTTGCCGCCCCACTGCGCGTCCGCGACGCCCTTCCAGATTTCCGTCACATCAACCGTCATTTCAGACGTGTAGTAGAGCCGGCAGTCGGCCTCCTCGTAGCGGAACTGCAGCGGCGTTCCGCTATCATCGCCCTCGCGCAGGCCGTCGCGGACGTTGACGCCCGGGGCCACCGCCGCGCGCGAGAACGGGGTGTCGGAGTAGTAGTCCTTCAGCACGCTCGTGTTGTACCGCTCCGCCTCCTCTGGGGCCGCGAGCATAACCGCCTCCTGCGCGAGCGACTGGATGTAGCCCCACTGGTAGTTGTTGGTGCCCTTGACGCCGCCGACGGCCTGGATGGCGGCGGCGTTGGCGCGGCCGCCCATGGCGATGGCCTTGACGCCGGCTTGTTGGCGCATGAGCTCGGAGAAGATGGTGCACGTGGACGCGCAGTAGCCGTCGTAGACAATGACGATGTCGGCGGCGTCGAAGGGCTGCTGGGTGAAGTTTGAGCGCGGGCCGTAGCCGGTGATGTTGATGCCGCCCGAGTTGTAGGTGATCAGGACGTCGGAGAGGTTCCAACGCGCGATGCCGGTGTAGTTGTCGCCGTTGTAGACGCGAGGGGAGTACTTTTCTGGCCACGAGGTGAAGGGCTCGTAATTGACGTCGGCGTCGGTGTGGTAGTCGAAGTAGGAGGACTGGACATCGAGGACCGTGCTGTTGATTGTGTGCAATGTTCTGGGGTATTTGGAGGCCAACGCGCTGAAGGACTGGCCGACAAGGTCAGCGGCTTCATGGGCACGGAACCGGGTGGCACCGTAGGGCAGAATTGAGGGAAACAACTGTTTGAACAGATCGTAGCCTTGCAGGATGGTACCACCGCCGTTGGCCGAAACGTCGACGATCAGCTTCTTCTTGCCGTCTTTGAGGGCTTTGGCGACAAAGTTCTGCGTTGTCTCTTGGAAGGGGATTTCAGCGGCCTCGTTTCCGACAAAGTTAGGGACAGAGAGAACAGCCACGTCTTCGTAGTCTGGCGAGTCGACATAGTAGCCGTTTATGAGGTTCAATGGACCCTGGACAACGATTGGGGGGTACCCTGGAGGTGACTCAGGCGTTGGTGTTGCTGCTGCTGCTGCGGTCGCCACGGCAGCACTACTGGCGGCTTCAACCCCAGGAACGGCTTGGATGTTGCCTCCCGCAGCTTGGCCGGCATTGGCGTAATAGAAGTAGGTGTTCTGCAACTTCTCCCCTGAATCAATGCCTCTCATGCTAACCAAAACACGGGCGTAATTGTCAATAGTTCTCGAAGTCCCGTTCGCGAAGGTGAAGGTAGTGGTTGCACCAGGCCATGCCCAACGACCACGACCTCCCCCTGTGAAAGTTCCAGTACCACTGCCAGAAGTACCAAGAGAGACCTGGGCGAGTTCGTAGAAGACGTTGTTGTACAGCGCGTCACGGTCCTGGAGAGATCCCCATTGGCTCCAGTCCTCAAGAAAAGTGGCTGCGTCTTTACCGTCAATCTTGACAATGGCAGAGGGAGTGTACGAGATGTTCTTGAAGTGCTGGCCCAGCACGTCGGCGTAGGCGAACACTGCGGGCACCTTCAAGCCATCTTCAGAGACGGAGACCAAGGGGACGGTGCGGCCGAAGTTGAAGATAGCACCGACAGAGTCTGGGACAAGCGAAAAGTGGCCATCGTGGGCTGATTGGACCAGCTGGTACAGTGCAAAGCCAAAGTCGTACTCGCCTGTGAAGGCTCCACTGTTGACCTTGGCTTCGATGTCATCTAATCCGGCGATGATGTCGACTGCGTCCTGGACCTTTTGTTTGTACTCGGCAGGCGGGTTCTTAAGGAAGGCTAGGGTGCTCTGCCAGTTGATATACGGCCGAATGTCTCCTAAGAGCTTCTTGGCGGAGGTGACATTGAGAGGTACGCTCTTGATGCAATCGTAGGCTATCTGCGCCGGGACCGTGGGGACAGGGTTGGTCTGGGCAAAGTAGGCAGAGGACACAGCAGCACACGGTGCCGTGCTGTTGGTAGGAGTCGCGCGAGTGTCGAGGATTGGGCTCGCAGAAGTGATGGAGAGGAGCCCAATGACGGCGGAGAGGGAGGTGAAGCGCATGATGAAAGCGGTGGATGAAGGAAAGGAAGAGGAGATGAAAGGTAGAGAGGTCAGCACGCAGCCATGGACTGTGAGGACTATATGAAAGGCGGAGCGGAAGAGGCACGCCAAGAACCGTGTTAGGCAGCCCAGTCAGATGGGCCCGAGCACGGGACAGGTCTGTGGCAGTGGCAGCAACCTCAAGGTTAGGAAGATAGTGAGGTTGATTGAGGACGTGAGGGTCTCTGGTGACGCAGGCGACTGTCTTATGGAGAAAAAAAGTGAACTAGCTCGTCGACGCACCGCCTCGGCGGGCCGTGCTGGTTGTTTAGGGGACCAAACAGCCATGTCCAACCGCCAATCGGAAGCACAGCGCAGCCTAATCCCGCCCCATGACGGTTGGCAGCGGTGGAGCATCGATCGTAGCTCAGGGTGGAGCTATGGGATCCCAGCACCGCAGCGGTGCATGGCAGATGTCATAGGGCGAGCGGAGCGCACCGGGGGGACGCATTAGGGACGACTTTTGGAGCAGAGGGCCGTAAGGGGTCTACAGGGCAGGACAGCGCCTGTCCCAGCACCCAAACAGACGCATGAACACGCTGGACTTGGCTTCCCCGTGCTCGTGGAGTGAATTGTTTGGCAGCGAGGTCGATTCGCGGTTGCGGCGCCGCCACGCCGCACCGCTTGGCGTTTCAAGTGAGGGCAGCGGAGCCCCTATCAACGGCTCTCTCTTCCCTGCGAGACGCCGTCGCTCGACCAACCGCAGTTCAACCATGGCACTGTAGCACCACCCATTTCAGCCGCCAGCCTGCATCTCAACCCGCTCGAGGTTTGCCCGAGCACGATTCACGCCGCGTGCGCCTGTTTCAGACACAGCAAACCCAGACTGCCGCCTCGGTGCATCCCTGGCTGGACTTGATCCCAACCACCCGCGCCGAAGCAGAGATTGAGAGTCTCGCACAATTGCACAGGTACCCGTCTGTTCCGACCACCTACCGTGCCGGTACTGTCTCCAAGCGCCCGCCGACACCGCTTCGGCCACGCACAGCTCGTCACGCATGTCTTGGATACGACCACGGCGGTGCACTATCGTACGACTGATCAAAGAGGCAGGTTGAGGCTGGGTGCGTGCGGCTCTCATTACCTAAAGATCGTTGCCTGTGACGTCGTCTGCGCCTTCGTCGATCCTCCCCACATCAACACACGAGATTTCGACCATTGCCAAGCTTCCTTCGGCCTGAGTTGTGGCTGTACTCACTTCTTCCTTCAGTGGAGAGTACTGGGTTGATGCGTAGTATCGTGTGTCGAGCCGTGGCATGGCTGATTTACTGCTTCTGCATGCTTTGAGTCTTGTGCGACATAGACTTTAGTACAATTTCATTCATGCTTCAAATTCATCAGATATTTTTTCGGAGAGATTCCACTTCAGTAATGCCGAGCCGACTGAAAAGCCCTCAGTAGCATGAATTCGCCTCTAACTACGAGGGAAGTACGATTTTGGTGTGCTGCTATATTTTCAGGTTAGTTCTTTATTTGCTCACTTGACCTACCCGCTTAGCGAAAGGATCAATGAGGTTGAAATCCAGGCCTTTGACACAAGATTCTCGACAACCTTAAATCCTAACCACCACCGAAGGATGCGGCTGTGCACAGCACTTCAGAGTCTACACCTAACACACATCTCCGATCAGCATGTCAGCAGGTTTGCAGGGTACACACCATTTATTACTTCATTCGCACTGTTTCGCAGCGAAGCCATTCTGTATACGTACTAAAAGTCGGAACTTTGATCTTCCACCACCTTCGCAAACCCTGTGCACAACCTTATACTTCCCTAGGAGTGAGGATCTGGACACAAGCTTGCTATTCAGAATCTGAGGTCCTCTCAATTCTCATCGATATCACAAGGTCTACGATAGTCACAGCACACAGCCACTATTGACGGAAATCGGCATTGGCGTTTGCGGCCTTACCGTCGCAACGGCCGCCGATCGTCCGCCCCCAAGCCAAGGCTGAATTGAGACACCGGATGTCAGCAGCCTACCCGGTCCGCACACACGTACGCTTTATGGCTATGCACTAATTATCAGCCTTCTTTGCGGTGGCGTGTAAATTGTTTCGCGACAACTGTATCTGAACTGTTTGCAAACTTTCAGTTGTGGTTTTGAAAGCATGGCCTAACTCGTAGATGTCACGTGCAACCAGCACTGGATGCGATGTTTCATGCGAATTCTGACTGGTTATTCGTCCACTCACTACCTACCCAAACTCTCCGATAAATTTCCGGACGCTTAGACGATTGCGTCTATCTCAAACTAACCTTGTTTCGCAACAGGCATGTCGGTGTCCCTCCTCTTATCGTAATTTACGACGCTCCCAGGCGACTGTAGAAAGATAGGGAGAACACAAGATCGAAGCATACCTCAATTTTGTAAAATCTACAGCCTTTCCTTCGCAAGTCTATATTGCTCACCTGATATAACAACGCCCTGTTCCATCGTATGAGCCGTTTCATCGAGAAATCTCGGAAGGATTGCTGCAATCCTGCTTTGCGTTTAGAGTAGTTATTCTAAGATCTCTCTCCATCCAACGCATGCAAGGTAGGAACTGCTAACGCTACAAAACCACCGTTTGCATCGGGCGATTGCGATGCCCGATTGACAATGCGACAGGAACAGCGCGTCGGGGAGCAAGCGCGCGGGGTGCGTGGATGAGGTTCGTCTCTTCGGGAACACGCTCATCTATCCATTCTGACGACCAATATGCCACATGCATCCATCGCCCCCGCTGGCTATCGGCAGCAGCTAGACAGCTGCAGCGCGCCCGCCAGGCCCTCAAAGCTATCCAGATCTCTCCCTTCAGCTCGTGCCCAGCTCGGCGTGAAGGAGGGACTCCGCAGCTGAAACCGCACTTTGGCGTGGCTGACATTGATCGCCTTGGTAAGCAAGAGTTCATACCTCCATGTATCGGGGTCCCAGAAATTCTATATCCGCAATAGTCTTCCTTCTGTATCTTGGCTCCTACTTCGTTCGCTACGTGTTGATACCTATATCTGCGCTCTTATTAACTACCGTAATGTTTGTTTATCCCGGGTATCCATTGTGCATCGTGACGCAAAGACGTGGGGTTAGCATCTTTTGTTGCAAACGGACTCTGCTCTGACCGATATCTAGAGGTTCTGTTCTTACGAGAAGTGGATGTTTTAACATCTTAGTACCTACCACAGAGCGCTACGCACTAAGGAAAACGCCGCTATCTCGGCCAACGTAGTAATGAGAGGTAAGTAACTTGGGTGTAGCAGGCATACAGGCATACAGGCCCCCAAAAAAAATAAAAATAAAAATAAAAATTCAATTTCACCATCTTCTACACCTCAATCCCCCCGCGCAACCCACCCACCCACCCACACCAAGTCTCTCCACCAACCAACCTCCAGCTCTCAGAACACTCCACTACAATACCCTTCCTACCAAAGCTACGGTACTAGCTAGCCACCCTTACTCCCGCCATCAAATCACCCACCACCACCACCACCACCACCACCATCGCGAAACCACCTGCACCATCTAGATAAACCTGCCAAACGAACCTGCATCTGCACATCTCCCTATCCCAACCTCTCCCCCTGCCAACCTCCCCGCAGCAAGTTACTCGGGTATCGGCAGCACAGGGCGCGCCCGTGTCCAGGGGAGAGGGATAATTAGTGGGCCGTGAGGAGGCGAGAGATGGAAGGGCATGGTTCTTAGAGGGAGTTGGTTTCAGAGCTTGGATCGTAAGAGTCACGAGTTTTTTGGACATAGAATGGTGAGGGGGTGGGTAGTTTACCACGTGTTTGATGCGGTGAGAGGAATAGGGAAGTGGCGCATTGGAGAGGGGGGGAATGGGGCGAAGAAACGTTATGATGACGGTAGAGGCGTGACGGCAGAGACGTGGATGAGATTCCATCGTGAGGAGGTGGGAAGTCGGTGTTGTTATATCCGCCTACCGTAGCACCCACCTACTCAAACCCTCCCATCATCACCCCCCCCCCAACCCTACCCACTTCAGAAACCCATCAAACACATTTCCATACTCATAAAATGGATCGATATACCCGCACTGACTATCCTTTATTTCCTTCCCAGTTTCCCAACGCCAAACACCACTCAAATCTCGCCTACTAAAACCTAATAACTATCATCAAGCACCCCCAACCCCGCCCCCATGCTCCTTAAGCTCCGCCTTACTCACCTTCTCCACCTCCCGACTAAGCAACTGCCTCAGCTCCGGAGAAATAACTTTCTCTTTATCGGCGCCGATCCCCTTCGCAACCACATCGCCAACGCTCTGCCTCTGCTTGCCCCTATCCGTGCCTGTTGACGTCGACGCGGCGCCGGAGGCCGCCCACGTCGTTTTCGGCGGCGGAGAAGCGGAGGCAGATCTGGTGGATGAGATGCGGCGGTGAGCGGCGGGCGGGAGGGGGAAGTTGTCCTTTTTGTCGATGGTCTCGACGGTGCGCTGGAAGCGGCGGTAGAGGGATTCGGCGCGCACGAGGGTGGATTGGAGCTCGATGGTGCCGGAGAGCTCATTGACTGTTTTAGATTAGCAACCATCTTGATACTACTCCAGACATCCGGAAGAGAAAACTCACTGTACTTCAACACCTCATCAAAATGCTTGAGATGTTCCATAATGACATCCCGATGTCTCTCCAGAATCGCTAGCGCGATGAAGATGTGGTAGTTCGAGGACAAGTAATCTGTCCACAGCCCCTCCCACAGCCTTAGCACGTCGACCCATTCGAACTCGCGCTTATACCACACAAGCAGCATGCGGAAGAAGAAGAAAAAGTTGGTCGAGTCGGCGGATTGTAGGTGCAGGTAGAGTTTGGGATCCATGAGCTGTACGAGGTGGTCGAGGGTGAGGAGCTGCTTGCGCATGCCGGATTGATCGCGAAGGAAGTTGCGTTCCTTGGAGGTTATTAGTATTAGGGAGTATGAGGAGAGGGGACAGTGGAGTTACCATCCGTTCCATAAAGCCGACAAAGCCCCAGAAGGCGGCGGCGTCATCTTGCATGACAGCGTAGATAGGCGAGAGGAGATCGCTCATGCCTTGTACGTAGCCAAGGTCTTTGTTGTACTCATTGTACGTCAAGAGCATGTCTTTCATCTGCTCGAGATGCACATTCGTGCCAACATCTGCGAATGGTGAATCGGGGTCTGGATGTGGGATGTCTTCTCCCATGAAGATTGGGATAGTGCGATCGGTTCGGTGCACGTCCTTCTCTATAGCACGGATCCCATAGAATGGGACAAGTCAGTCTCGTGATCTCCGGAAAGAAGTTTTGGGGATGTGTACCTATCCTGTTCTTCTGCTCTTTCCACCACTCCTCTTCTTCCGCGGTGCTGTGTCCCTCGATCATTCGCTCCCACCAGGCACCCTTGAGTCTAATATACTCGTCCCGACGGCTGTTCATGTTCGCATGGCGTTCCTCGGTTGAGCTATCCCATTCATAGACACCAAGCAGGAACATCCATGCTTCTTTTCGAACACCGTCATCCGGATGTAGGCCACCATGGAAAATCCGCTCCTTGACTTCATCCGGCGTAATCTGCAGCCTTCCGGTTTGTGCATCGAAGAAGTCCTTCCATTCTTTCAAGGTAACTGGTTTCCTGAGATCGCTCATCGACAGTTTTCCAGCCTCCATATCGAGAATCTCAAACTCGCCAACTGAGCTCTCCTCCATCTCCAGCACGTCATTTGCTGTCCATATCCTTTGATTTCTTTCTCTTTCACTTTGCTCTTGAATCCCCATTGCCCATCTCGCCAGATAAATCTTCGCACTGTCGAATTCCTCTTGCAACACCTGAACCTCAGGATTCTGAATCAACCGACGAACCTGCGGCGGAACCTTCGGATTCTCCGCAACCGCCTGCGCCGTCCTCCTCGTAAACGTCGTAACCTGGCTCAACTTCTCCAAGAAATTCCACTTCGCCTCCTTCAGCGTCTTCGTGATAGGATCCATCCCCCCATCCCTCTTCGCCGCAGGCGGCGAAGCCGACGACGACGCTCCGCCATCAGTGCTATTCCTCGGAGACTTCGACGTCGTCGCCTTCCGCCCAAACGACACCTTATCCTCCTCCGACGGATCAATAAGATAAATACTCGGCTCCGCCCCCGACCGCTCCACATTCACATATCTCTTCAACCACCTCAGCACCTCATCGCCGCCCCAAAACATCCCCCCGCCATCGCCGAACGGATCAAAGCTCTCCCTCGCCAGCTTCTTCCTCTGCAGAATTGTCGACTGGCACTCGCTATCGTGGAAGAACAGCGCCGGGAAGCTCTCCCCCGCTTTCGTATTCGCGACCAAACTCCCAAACCACCACCCGATACTCGGCGGGCGCACTAGCAGCGAGTAGATCTCGCTGACCGGCACCGCAAACGCATACGTGCCGACGGAGTTGGCGTGCGTCGTGGTCGTCGGCGGGGGCGGGACGAGGTAGGATTGCCGAGGGGGCGACGACGAGTCTGACAGGTCCACCTTCACATATGTGTCGTAGGAATCGCCGAGCGACGATTCCGGGACCCAGGCGAGGAGGAGGGATGAGGCGTGGACGCTGCGGGCGGAGGAGGATGATGTGGGGCGGGCATCGTTCGATTCAACGGGTCCCTTTTGCTGGACTAGAGCTATGAAGCCGGGGATGTTGTCTTTGGCGGAGGGCGTGGGGTGCACGTAGACCTAATTTATGATGGTCAGCTTGGAGTCTGAGCTGGGCTATGTGATCTCTAAGGCGCTCTCGCCACCGGCCCGGAGCTCACCTTGCTCTTTGTATACAGCAGCTTCACACCCCTCCCGCTGCTGGTGTGTCTGATGGTGTTGTACTCGCCCTCCTCGTCGTCGCTCATGTCGTAGAAGGAGGCCGTGGGAGACGGCGGGCTGTGCGGCGGTGTTGGAGAGGTCATGGTGAATGGGGCAGCTGGAAGGCGCGAGGTGGGCAGGTGAAGTCAGGAACGAGGCTCGGGCAGCTAGAGCCAATGTAGCTACAGGCAGAGAAGGTTGCGAAGCTGCCTCGAATACACCTCGTATGATTGGTGATGTGGGAGGATGGTGAGGAGAGCTGGGAGGCGGGATGACGTTGGCTCGTGACGCGGGGCGAGGCAAGGTGCGTGGCCTGCCCCTCAGTACAGAGGCACCAGCAATTGGGATATCATGCACATAAGGGAAAAAGTCAAGTAGGAGGGTATAGTATGGCTCTTATTACTTATTAGCATCCATAGGACAGATATACAGAGCCTTCGAATGCACCGAATGAGCACCTGAAGCATGCAGCTGTAACAAGCCACATATCAAAGGAAACCGGAAACTGTCCGAACAACTTCAAAACGCCGTGAATGAATATGCTGAACGCTCCATAGAAACCCAAATCCCATAAGAAGCCTGAAGTAACAGTTTATCGCGGCCGTGGCCCATTCGGCAGCCCAATTCTCTCGCGGCCTCCGCCCCGTGGGCCTCCATATTGCCTTCCCGTGTCGTAAGCTCCACCACCGAACTCGTCATCAGCCGGGTTCGACCAAGGCGAGTTGGCTGATACGTTTGAGCTCTGATTCTGCGTTTGCCTGCCCCCGCCGTATCCTCCTCGCTCCTCTGGGTATGGTGCTGGTGCAGCCTGTCTGGCCGATCCAGCACTATTGCTTCGATCGTATGGATTGCGCATCCCCGCTGACCCTGCACCCGGCGTCGACGCAGGACTGGAGTTAGCAGACGCGCCCTGCAATGGGCTGTTCGACCGTCCAGATCCCCACAGCCTCGCCTTAAGTCTCTCTTGTGCGGTCGCTCCAGATCCACTGCTTGGCGGCGGTGATGGTTCAGCAGGCGGTCGTCCAAATGCGCTCGCCGGTTGGTAGCTTCCTGCCCGCTGGCTTGGGAGCGGTCGTGGTGCCAGTTGCGGCTCCGCAGAATACGATTCGACGGCACCTGGTCGTCCGGGCATGCCGCGCCCACCGCCACCTCGTCCCTGTGCTCGTCGCAGCGACAGCGGCTCCTGCTGAGGCGGCGGCTGCTGTGGTTGCTCATCCCATAGACCACTCAATCCACCGCCGCGGCCCATGGGGGGCTGCTGTCCGGGCTGTCTCCCCAGCGAGGAAACGAACTGTGTGGTGGGCGCTTGTTGCGGTGTCCCTTTTGGGTCTGGGGGCAGCCATGGCGGAAAAGGCCTGCCCTTCTCGATGTAGTATGCCCTCAGCACTCGCGAAATATGGGAGTCATCTTCGGTATCGCCGTCGCCTTCGCTGTCCAGGAGATTTCGTCGTAGAGAGGTGTATCGTGATGTCGTGGTCGTGAGGAGGTTCGAGAGGTATGACGACATGTTGGACGCTGAGGGCCGAGACCTCACGGTCGAAAGAATTGGGTTCTTTGCTGGCGATTGTAGGCTCTCGCAGTGAGAGGTGTGCGTTACGTGGGCGATTGTGGACGTGGCGGTGGGGTCGCAGGTGAAGATGAAGGGAGCGCTGTTTGGAGCGGCCAGGGAACTTGCAAGCGAAAACCACTGCGGAGCCTCTCGACCCCTGCACCGCCCTCACAAATTCAACACCACATCACGTTTCAAATTCGCATCATGTATAATCGTATTGGAGAGAGATACTGTTTACTCGCCTAGGGGTCCATTCATATGTTTACTATGCTATCAAAACGAAAGGCAAATCAGGCTGATCTGCAGAGCGTGGCAGAGCGTGGCAGAGCCGGGCTAGAATCATAATTCACTTTAATCAGGCTAAAAGTATATTTCTTAAAATTGTGCTCGCAATGACGAAGATATGTATACTGAAGCAAGCTCGTTGAGGTGCTTCGAACGGTGGCGTTGAGCCAGAAATCTATACTTAATGTTGAACTAATCCACAGTTACCGCCCAATGCAGCCTGATATACCCAAAACTCCCAGTCACCCCCAAATCCATGCTATGCAAACATCAACCTACTCCATGGGGTACGCAGGGTGGCCAGGATCTGCCGCGAACGCCCCCAGTGTGGCCCCAAGTTTGACGAACATCTCGTCATACTCTCCTGAAGGAGTACTCTGCGAGGTGACGGCACCCCCCGCACCAATCCTCCACACCTCCCGGGCCTCTTTGCCCTCTCTTTCCACTCTCTCCTCCTCCCAGCATACTGCGGTGCGAATGACCACCGAAAAGTCTCCTCCGCCGCCTACGTCTAGGTAGCCCAGCACCCCAGCGTACACCCCACGGGGCTCATCTTCCTCGATCTCCTTCAACAGCTCACAAGACCGCTTCTTCGGGGCCCCCGTCATCGACCCCGGTGGTAAGGAGGCAGCCAGGGCGCGGATACCATACGCACCGGTATTAGCCCTTGTTTTGACCGACACGTAGTCCGGCGGCTCCTCCCAGTCCTCCGGGGTGCGGGCGTGGTCGACGCCGGGAGGCACGCCTTCGACAACAGATACCAACTGATACACCGTTTCGTACTCTTCTACCTCCATAAGATGCGGGACGGTGACGTTGGCGCCGAACACGCCGTGCATCTGATGACGCGTGAGGTCGACTATCATTAGATTTTCGGCGCGCTCTTTGGAAGACTGTAGGATCTCGTCGGCGTGGGCGCGGGTGACGTTCGGCCCTTTCCGTACGGTGCCCTTAATGGGCCGGCATTGCGTGCGCCCTTTGCGGTCCCAGGACATGAAGCGCTCCGGGCTGCTGCTCACGATGCTCACGCCGCTGCCCATGTCGCAGTTGTTGAAGCGGATGTAGGCCCCGAAGGGCGCTGGGTTGCGGTCCATGATGTTACGGAAGAGCGTCCAAGGGACATTTCCCGGTGCCATCATTGGATTGCCGTGGCTTTTCCAGTCTTTAAGGTCGGTAGGCGGGAGCAAAAAAGTCGTCTGTTGGGTTAGACACAGCTCGTATGAGTTACCCGCTGCGATCTTTTCCTGGCAACTTTCGACCATTGATTCATATCCTTTGCGCGGTGGCGGAGAGCACAGCCCGTCTTTGATCTTTTCTCGAAGTAGAAGGTGGTGAAGGTGCTTGGCCTGAACGTCAGGTGGATAGAGCTTACGAATATCTGACACTATGGAGTGCAGTCCCAAAGCATAGAGCTGAGGTTTGGGCAGTGGAGGGTATGACTCTGATAGGGGCCTGATACGATTGGGGGCGACGAACATGTTGAAGAGAGTCTCTTGAGTGTCGACAACCCAGCGCATGTCGTCAGCCGAGCGGATGCTCTGGACGTATACCTTCTTTATGGCGTGATCGATGACAATGCTGCGTGTGATGAAAGCAAATTGGAGGTCGGGGTTTGTGTTTTGGCGTGGCGATGGCTTGACGCCTATCGTATCGAGGCCAGCTTCGTATGATGCATAGCCCATAAGGCCGCCCCAGAAAGGGGCAAAACGAGGTCCAGCAGGCTCTTTGATCGGTCTCAAATCGTCCATTAGCTCTCTGAGGTACTCCCAAATATCTTCGACACGGTGATGATAATAGGTCTTCCCTTGGCCTGTCTTCCAATACAAGGTTTTGCTGTAGACTGAGTAACTCAACCGGATTGTTTCGTCGGGGACGAAGACGCCGACGATACTGTATCGACCCGTGCCAACTTCTGATGTTTGGAGTCCAGGTTTCAGTCCAGATTCAAGAACCACTGCTTGACTCTTCGGATCATGTATACAGACTAGGCCACACACTTCAGAGACTCGCAGCTGTCCGCTACCGCAAGTCTTGACATGGACAGTGTCAGGCCGGAGCCACGGCATCGTTGATTTGGTGCCATTTTGCGCCATGACGTCTTCCCCGAAATATTTTTGCGAAGTTTCGGAGGTTTTCCTAGAAATGTCGTACCCCTTTTTGAGAATGTTCAATTTTGACATATGCGGGTATTTTGGCGCTAATTTGATGTTCGCGGTCTCTTTCTCCCACTCTTGACGCAGTGCCTTCTCAGCCACTTCGAGGCGTAGCAAATTCGCACTTTGAACCTTGGTTGTTGATAGAAAAGAGGTACCGGGGCCAATTCTAGATTGAACAGCATCGCCGCAGTTATCCAAATTCAGCACCAGGCGGGAGCCCGCCATCGTGTCGGTCTCTTTGCCATCTCTGGAGTGCTCCTCTTCGCTTTGGTTCGTCTCCGTTAGAACAGGTGTACTGGAATTCCGAATCAATTGCTTCAGTCGAAGTATCTTGTTATTTGCAATCCAGCACTGAGCCTCTCTCCACCAGTTACCAACCGCCCTCGCGCCCTCCTCGTTGGTGCAGATTGATTCCGGATGATACTGAACGCCCCAAAATGGCTTATGCAAGTGTCTGGTTGCCATGAGGACTGCTTTGTTCGGCGGCACATCCCAGTCCCACGCCAAAGGCTCCAGGTCAGGACACTGTTCCGCGGGTTCCCAAAGTTGCTTCGGATAGGCGACTGAGCTCTGGGTCTGAATCGAGTGGCCGATATTGACGCGCAGGGAATGGTACTGAGTTGCCTGGACTTCACCTATGCCTTTGAAGATGGAGCGTTCATCATGCAGGAATTCGGTAGTCATGACACCGTGCCGGGGCTCTGGCAGTCGCTCGATGGTTGCTCCAAAAGCTAATGCCAGACTCTGATACCCTAAGCAGACCCCAAGAACAGGTAGCATATCTTTCTCGTCGAGGCTCCATAATTTTCCAATAAGCCCAACGTCGTGTTCAATTGATGGGTCTCCCGGTCCAGGGCCGGCGATGACGGCATCGAATGTAGAGAGGAATTCCAAGAAGTCGCCATGACCAGTGCCGGTATATCTCTCATCATCAATGTGTATAACAGTGACATCGGCTCCGAGGCTCTCGCGGGCATGATTGACAATGTTGTTGGTGAAGGAGTCATAGGCGTCAAGGAAAAGGATGCGAGCCGGGGTTGGCACTGCTGTGATGCCGGGTGCCATTTTACGAAGCTGAGAAAGTAAATGGCTTGAAGCGTGCTACTTGGAAGTTTTCCGAGGTCACCGGAGTCGGCGGATCTGGTTGTCTTGACGGATATTGTCGGAGCGGAGAGAAAAGAAGACGGCTGAGACCGCCCAGATTCAATTTCGCCTTCAGATCCACTCGAAGCCGTTTTTGGCTACTCTTGACGACTACTAGTAGTGGTTGTAATCCAATCTGATGAAGGAATGAGAGGTCGGATTCAATAGTCAAGCGGACAAAGATCGGGGACCTCGCATCACGGGACTGGTGTAACCGAGGGATATTGACGCCCAAAGAGCGGTTCTCAGCCCAGATAGGCTTGCAACGACAAGCGCGCTGCTTGGGCTATTGTGAGCTAGGTGGAGAGATGGATATGTAGAGGCTTGTGGTGTTGCGGACGGGAAGGGGAGGGCGGACGTGGAGGACTATTTTGAGCAGCAAAAAGGATCTGCAGGGTGAGACTATCTAATGCAGGGTCTCGGGCCTGGACCGAGCGTTGAAGAGGCCAAGCATGCCGAAGACCGCTGTGCCGGTCTCGAGAGTGCTCAACACCATCGCCGACGACACACCTTGCCTCATACTTCACGTTTCAACTTTTGTCGATATTCTGCAATTGGCCATCAACACTGTGTTTCTCGTCATCTACATTTACACCAGGGTCACTTCTGAATGTCTATCGACGTGCTATACGCAAGTCAGCATCGTGTGCGGACTCCGGCCGCTCGGACATCTACCACTCAATCATGACCGTAAGCTTAGAGGCTCCATCTAGGGCTCTTAGGCCATGCAGGACCTCATTTGCGCGGTAAGAAACAGGACTTTACTATGGTGAGAGCTAGTAAGCTACAAGAGATGTTTTGGTGCTGGACATGATGGCTGCCTCAATACCTGTCCACGGGTATGTTCCCTCGATACCTATTTCACGAAGCTGCCACCGAAGAAGGGGCTACAGAGATACACGCAAGACAATTTGCAGCCTTTGCAGCTACAATATGACTTCAAGATGCCCCGCCAGCTCCATTACGATTGAGAACGTCACGGGATTACCAGCTGGCAAGCCACCTCAGCAGTGCCACGAGCACCGCTGGCGACTCCTACCGACGCATGATCTACGTAGCTCTCAATATGTTACCACCATAAATCCGGGCTTGAAGGTTCTACTACTTTTCCTAGCCTTTAACTACAGCCCTACAGCAATACTTTCAGCGAACAGATCCACCAACTAAGCATCATATCTGTGAAGACCGAGCGCCTCAACAATGTGCCGCAAGGCTCATAGATACTTTTCCTGCGGCCATCGCGACCAGCAGTTCCTCTTTCAACACTGTGGCCAAGCCCGCCGATTGGGCGTTCGATGCCCCCGACCGGAAGAGAAAGAGCAGTCGATTCCTGGCCTTTGTCCGGCTTGTCGCGAGGACCCAAGGGATCGTCCACCATATTAACGAGCAAGTTCCTCCAGACAGCTTGGACGAAGGTCTCACGCACTAGTTGATGAAGAGTCGACTGCTCTACACTGAGCGTGATTGGTAGCTTCTTTCTTGGAACAATAGGATAATGAAATCATCTCAACCGTTTGTTTGCCATGTGAGTCTTTGTTTTTTTCATTGGTAAAGGCCGATTTGAGTGGCATGACTACGTTGTTCTCGCCGCTCAGGTACACGAGGAAAGCAGGTAACCGCATGGCTATATGATCGTGCCTCGTGCTTATTATTAATTGTGCTTCTGAAGAGAGTGATATTCACGCAGACCGGCGCTTGTGTTTCCCATGCATTGAAATTTGTCTGCTCCCATGCTCGCAAGAACCCTTTAAACCCTAACAACAGCCCTTCTTTGTCTCCGAACAAGGAGTATGCGCTTGCCAGGGCCAATGGAGGCGTACGCTTTTAGCCGTTGCTGAGAGTAAGGTCGATCATAAGTAGTGATGGACAATAGGCATTGTTCGACTCCGATCATAGCCGTTGTCCTATCTATGGACTTTCAAAGTTTCATCTACAATAGCCTATTGTCGCTTTCTTTCTCCCCACCTTGTTCGAAATACAATGCCTTTGTCTTTGTAGGTCTTGTTGTCTACCAAACCGTCCATCAAAGTAATCTCTTAACCTCGCCATCTAGCATCAATCGTCGTATTGTCCATCTCAAGTCGAAACTTTACGTTCCCAATCACAAAGAACAAAAGTACTTGCAGTTCTACAATTTCAACCGATCTTTTCATATGCGTCTTCTAAAGAAATGAGCGCCCAAATAAGACACTTCCTTAATGGAGCCCCTCTGGAGATACAAGGTATGGTATTGGCCTATCTAAGTTATGAAGAAATTGCCGGCTTGAAGCAACTAGGCGATCTCACTCTCCCCCGTAATGTGGGATACATGGAAGCATTAAATCGCGAACCTTTTACCTATCGAGATTACAGCGCCTACATTGAAGACTGGCAAGGCGAGGAAAATGCTATCTTGAAGTGGACACGAGGGGTTGCGGTGGAGCATGCACAAAATCTGCGAAACAGGGATCGTCTTGCCAGGATCTACTCAAACCCGGCTGCATGCCGTGCGGTTCGCAGCTATACTCTAAACCCGACCTGCAGAAATGCTGATATCATCGAAATGAGCCGTAGGTTCTCGCACCTGACATCACTAGACATTAGCTGCGTAGCCCACAAAGGCCAGAAAGATTACGTAAGGCTAACCAACCGGCGTGTTCTTGACCCAGCTGTCGAAGCCGCCGTCCGCCTGATCAGGCCCATTCCTGAGGTAATTGACCCAGCTGACGTGCCCATCATTGACCCAGCTGTCGAAGCCATGTTCAATAGGCTCACAACCCTCACTATCCCAATCAATTGGCACTCGAACCACATCGAAGCGGAAGATGGGAGCCTCCAACGTTGTGTAGGACACCGTCAGTTCCTCCAAGATACATATACCCACACTGATTGGCAGTCGGACGCCCTTAGTGCTATTATTATGAGACATTGTAAGTCCCTCCAGACTCTAAATATCGTTCCTCCATTCCACTATCAGGATGATCGGACAGCCACGGGAATGCTACGTTACAATCCGGACGATTCTTTCGAGTGTTATGAATGTCTTCATATGACAGCCTTACTAGGTAACGAGCTCACAGATGCGCTTCAGTCATCGCGCCGAACCCTGAAAACTATCAATTTTGTAGGAGCTCACCAGTCCGTCAGGAGCTTGTACGTGCTGCTAGAGTACTTCAACCCTCCCGGGGACTGTGGAATTCGGCTTCCCAATCTCCAAAACGTTGGCTTTACGTTTGGAGCGTGGATAAAATACCTGCTCAACGACATAGACTTTGAGAGCACGGAATGCGTGGGGCTTGAGGCTGAGGCCAGGGCTGAGGATTTTGGTCATCCAAGATGGGACCAGGATTGGCTGCGATCTTCCACTCCTATGGATGTTATTTCTCTCTTTCAGCAGATACAGGCCGTGCAAGCACGCCACCATGGCCGCTTTAAAATCACTTCTCTAGACGACATCAACGTCGTGCTTGATCCGGCAAAGTTGCTCAAAGCCTTTCCCGTCGAGACCACATGGGAACATGATTTCACAGCTATCAGTCAGCCTAGAACCATCAGAGACGCAGTCGGAGCCCTCCAATGGCGACCGAGATTCACTCTTGCACAATCAGCAAGCACTGCGCACATGTGGGCATTTGATGCAACAAAAAGACAGCTTCGTTTCGACGAGGTCCACGCAATTTTCAGGGACATGCGTTCTGCTGGAATCCCGCTCATCCTCCAACTCGGCCAGTTCGGCGAGTTCATTACCCTGCCGTCGCCGGACTGGGGCTTGGTTAAGTGGAACCCCGACGAAGCCCTGCGTGGCTTCTTCACCAATCGCCTTTTTCTCGACGCCTTCATACATTTGGTAGACGAGTTAATCATCGATTACGCAGACGGCATCAATATGGGCCCTAGCGGCGTTGGTTTAGGGGACGGAAACGTTCGCCAACTACGACAGTATGGTCGAGACGGACACATCGCTCCGATCGCACAGCCACGACGCCTTGCCGGTGGCGAGGGAACCGTTGATCTTGTTCTTTGTGAGTATGTCGAGAAATCTCTGAAGCGCCACAACAGGTTGTTGTCGTACTTCTTCAGGCATCACGGCGCCAGAATGAAAAGCCTCAAGCGCATCCGAGTTCACTATCCTCTCGCTCTCGATAATTTCAGGAGGAGAGCTACACCACAACGAAATGCTAGACGAGTGGTTGAGCACGGTCGTGTGAAGCCAGCGTGGGAACTTGATGGGTTCGGAGAGCTCTTTCATAACAGCGATAGCTGGCATCCAGACCGGCCGGTGCTCTGGCCCGGGGGTGGGCAACAGGCGGCGCGAGACGGGTTTGATACTAGGCTTTGGATTCGGGGAGATGTGAGGCTTGGAGATGCTCCGCTTGAGTTTGGCGCTGGGCGGAATAAGATGGTTTACTAGTAAAGGGTATGTAGGTTAACACGAAACGCTTCCGCACATCGCATGTAACAATAACCGGAAAGTCTCGGGACAGGCCACTTCGAACGGCCACTTCAATAATAACGGAGCAATTTAACTTACTCACTAGGCTATTGCCGAGCCTGTGGCTGACCGATTCAGTTGTCTTTGCGTGCCGGAACAAAGAACGAGGGGCTGGATTACCCATGGTGCGGGCTTGGTCGATGGCGAGAGAACGCCCAACCAGCGCCAACAGCACGCAGCACAGCGACGACGGCCACCACAACCGATAGAAAGCGCCTCCAACGACGCGCGCCAACCTCTCTCCCTTTGCGCCGGATATCCCACTGTGCCGGAGACGACAATCGACTCTATTTATATATAAAAGTACAGTTGACGCTCATACATTCTTCGCCCTCCGCTGGAGGTGACCTTAAACTGGGTTACGCTTGACTCTGCCATCTCCTCTGTCAGCTTTGTCATCGTGCCAAAATCAAGACGCGAGGTCAACCTATGTGGATTGACTGGCAGTCCGCTTCAGACCACACTTCTCCTTTCATAATTCCATGGACATATGCTTCTCCAATCAATTCCCACGATCCAGATTCGGATGGCCGTAACAGGAAAGGCACAGCACCTCCTTTCAGGACGAAAATGCTGTCTCCGGGTTCGGCTATAGAGGGTGCCAAACAAATATACCCTGTCTTAGAAACGCCCATCCTGCGAAATCTTTGAATTGCCATGAGCTTGTTGTGGCGGTGCAAATTTCCAGTGCCATTGCTTAGATATTGGACGGCAGAGTCGACAAAGTTCACCGCCTTGTAGAGGCCCATGTAACGAGATAGGCCCAGTCTTAGCCAGAGGTGGTTTCTTGTAAGCCGCCTGTAGTGTTCGAAAAAAAGAGACTTCGCTTCCTCGTAGCTTATGCCGTAGTGGCCTCCATAGAACGTTTGCCAGTACGCGTCGAGGCGAGATTCTCCGGTCTTGTACAACTCATTCGATTCCGCGTGCGTGATATCCATCCAAGCGAGCGTCCTCTCGCCGTCTATCTTGGCTTTCTCTGTCGCATCGTTGACTTCTCCAAAGTCACACGAGGGCCCCAGTTTCTCCATGCAGTCGATATAGACGCCTGAGACTATCAATTGTCTTCCATTTGCTGTAAGCAGCAGCTCATAGTCGGTCGAACTCGAGGCCGCGAAATCGTTCTTGGGCAGTGAATCCGACGGCTGTCTGAGATTTCTCTCACATAAAGCGTATACTTCGTGATTTGACGACCAATCAGGTACCCAAGACGGAAGTCCAAGAGGGTTGAGCTTATCTGAACGCCGAGGGATTGTTAAAATGTCAAGGTTCCTTGAGTGCCTTATCATTGCCACTGCTGTTTTTTGGAATACGTGTAGTGGCGTCTGTGTTGGAGAGTAATTTATCTCGATGTTGAGCCCAGATTGTGCTGCATTTGAGGAGAGCCCACACAGTGCGAATATGCGATCTCGCGGGTCGGTTGCTAGGGATTCTTTGGATAGCCACAAGAGGTCTAACAGCGGAATATCTTTCCCTCCTTGAATAACCGCCCTGACTGCAACGATAAGTGTCCAGGTGCTACGGGATCCGCCCATGTTCGTAAATATGTACTCAAGGCCGAATGTACCAATGAATCGCATCATTTCGACGAATTCATCCCATCGGATTGAATGGGAGCCACATAGAAGCTCCACTTCTGATGGTACTGCAGCCTCCTGAATGATCCAGACCCGTTGAAACCATGGCCGATTCAACAGGGTCATGAGCGCCCTGAATGAAGTATTCGCATGTATAGCAGATATGGGTATCTCATATCTGGCGACATCGTTTGGCGACATCTGCTCAATTCTCCGATTGTCTCCGTTGGCGGCCATCAGGTATGCGGAACGAAGCAGTTTTGCCATGAGCGGAATCACGATATCCATCTCATCGCCGTCTCCTAACCAAACGACTGTTCTTCTGGACTTCTTATATATGGTACGCATCTCGCGAACCTGTTGAGCTTTCTCGACGCCGTCTTGTTGATTGATGCAAATGGCGTCTACCCAAAGGACTCGAATTTGTTCATCTAACCGTAGCCTCTGCAGAGCATGCAGCAGGTTCGCCCCGACGTCGAATCGGCACCCATCACAGGAGATTGCATATGATGGCTCTTAGGGCCCCCAGCAGTATGAAAGCGCTTCGTATATGGGTTCATCGCAAAGCTGGACGTGGCGAATGTTGCATCTTATCTGGTTCGGGAACAGGGCTTCGGGTAAAAGCTCGATGATTCTGATCTCCGCCGACTCTCTATCCGTCGACAGAGGTCGATAACAATATCTGGCGTCCTCTGGCATCATGGACCGCCAAGTTAGCCAAAATAGTGCGTTTAGAGTGAAGGATAGGAGGGTTTTCGTTATCGAAGCGGGGGAGACAGCTGAGGCGCGAACGGTCGCCGCTAATGGAACGATCGACAACAGGTGGTTTTCCGCCCTAGGCGGACACATGTTACTAGACTGCAATGGTGCCTTTTGATAGCATCAGGTAGCCTTCATTAATCTTCATACCTCTAGAATTATTACCCCTTTTTTTCCAGTTCTGATTTCGTTGCGTCCCTATACCCTGATCGCATTATACCACTATCTAGCAGTCAGTCCGCCAAATCGCTCCGTCCGCTTTGCACCACGTTGAGGATCTCGTAGGTCGATGGGTTGTTCGATGTTCAAGACAGTCTTTGCGTGAGTGCCTCCTACGTCTACCCATCAGCACTTACTTCCAGTCAACTTCCTCATAGTACCCATATAACACCTCCAAACCTCTTCATGCTCCCCTTTGCGCCGCCGCTACCCTATCCACTAACACCTCAATTGTTCCCCGCAATTGTCAGCCTCGCCCAGCCAGTATCACCAACAACACCGCAAACACGCACCCTCTTCTCCCTTATCCTTTCCCTCCATCTCCTCACCACCCCCCGCGTAACCCCAACCGCACTCTCCCTTGCCTCGAAGCAAACCCTTGCAACTCCACTCCAGGACCCGCCACAGAATCCACGCGTCGGTAACGAAGGGGCTGCTTCCGATCCACGAAGACTCAACCCAGAGGATCACACTCTTCAGCACGTAGCAATAGCCTAGCCCGATCAGCATATGTCTCGTTGGTCCACTCGAAATCATCTTGCTTCACTCAATGTTCGACTGCTAGGGAGTAGCGGTGAAGGTTACGGCAGGCACGTGTCATCTCTTGTATATAGCCCCACCTTCCTCAGGACCTCTCTCTCTCTTCTGCATCATCATCATCCAATGCATCACGTACACGGCATACAGATCCTTGTTCCATGACAACGACGGCACTGTCGTTGCTAACACAACACTTTAGTACAGCTTGATACTCGAACTTCAGCGTTCTCCGCCAACAGCTCGGCGACGTGGGAACATGGTCGCTTGATCTCCAGCTCGTGTGTCCATCGCTTGGTCGTCTCCGTCCGGGTGCGTTTGAAGATCTCTAGGTAATAGCTGTCGATTCTCGCACGAAAGTCACGCTCAATCTTTAGCTCGCTCTTGGTTTCACGGGACCTGTCGCTGGTCGCTGGAGGCTCCCCAGTCCCAAGATGTCAAGGTTTTCTTCGGCCCTGCTCGGCAGTTCTCCAGTCCCTGGTCAATCGATAAATTTTATTCATCCCCGAATTTTCCGCAAGCTGAGGGCCGTGATGGTGGGATTGTGGTCTGGTGACTATTGGGCTTTGCTCATCTCCTCAACTCAGGTTGCAGCACTACAACCTAGGATCAACAACTCATATGCCAGAAAGCTACTCTCCGAACATCAGCTGTAGAGAACCCAGCTGAAATCTCAGCTGTAGAGAACCGAGCTGAAGCCTCAGCTGTGCAGGGCTCATCTGAACTTACTAGCGCGCCACCCTGGGGGTGGCCCCCTTCCTTCCCCTAGTATATATACAACTAGCTAGACGTCTATAGAAATCAGAGTTCACATCAATTTTCAACCTGAGTCCTCACGACATGGCTGTTCAAGCTAAAGCTTGAGTTCTGAACACAAAGGATTCGGGATTTTTAGTGATGGCGGCTTGGGATTGATGTCTTGCAGTTTCCGAATTCTCTGAGGCGACAGAGCGTAGGTACTGTCTCGCGGAGTCTGAATAGTCAGTAAAGGAAGCTAAACAGAGCGAGAGTTGCGTACCGTCCGAGCCACAGTCCCTGATACGGTCCGTCTCTTCCTTCTGCAGCTGAACGAACTCTCGCCCGCCGAACCGCTCGAAGACGTTGTTGAGGTCTGTCTCGGTGATGCTAAAATGAACATTGCCGACACAGATACAGTGGAATGGAACGCCACTCACATTGCTGGGAGGCCCCTCAGCACGCGCCTGGCGATTCCTCTCCGCTGAGCGATGTTCGGAACGCCTGCGAGCCTCTGGCCCGCCGGTCCAGGAGGAGCGCGTTGTGAGCGCGACATTGTCGACCCCGGGACGGACGGCCTGAAGGACGAGGCGGGCTGGTTTGTGCGGTGGCAAGGAGGGCAATATAGCTTTCCGCTGGCTTAAGGGGAGGGATGACGCAAGGCCGCTGTGAGCTGGGGAGCTCGTTGCCGTCGACACCGGGGCGGTCTGATGAAACGGGCGAGTTTGTGCGCTGGAAAAGGAGGCTGACATGTAGTTTCGGTAGCTGGTGGGAGGCAATCGACGGGGTGTGTAAGGGCTGTGAGCTGGTGATTTGGGGAGGTTGTTGTTGTCGATTCCGGGGCGATCTGAGGAACAATGCGGGTGGTGTTGTGTGGTAGAAACGGAGTTCGAGATTGGTCTCCGCCGGCTTAAGAGAGGGCTGAAGCGAGCTATTGGGCGAGGCTTTCGAAGATCTCTGTGAGACGGCGAACTTGGTGTTGTCAACTCTGGGGCTAACGCGATTTGAGGCACGAGGCGAACGGTGTTGTGCGCTGGAAAGGGGGCTTCGAAGTGAGGTTTCCGGCGGCTTGTAGAAGACATTCGGGGAGACAGTCGCTGAGGCGTGTGAGGCCGACTGTGGTTTCGTGAGATTGTCCTCCTGGTGTTGAGGTTGTCGCAGCTGTTGGGCGGGTTCGGGAGGAGATTGGGCGATGGGAGGTGCTGCTCACGATGTCGCAAGGGGCGAGGGCGTACCTTTCGCCATGGCCTATTGATTTATAGTGATGCTTTATGAAGCTGCTCGGCTGTGATATGAAGTTTTCGAAGTGGCGGACGCAAACTG
The DNA here is from genome assembly GCF_010093595.1 of Mytilinidion resinicola. Taxonomy (NCBI): domain Eukaryota; kingdom Fungi; phylum Ascomycota; class Dothideomycetes; order Mytilinidiales; family Mytilinidiaceae; genus Mytilinidion; species Mytilinidion resinicola. Next base: position 1,271,167 of record NW_022985443.1, read on the forward strand.
CTGAGGTTTCGCCGTGGTCTGGCGGCTGGAGGCCGGGGAGATGGGAAGCGGCCGGGTTTACGATGTCGCCATGCTCAATGCCGTGTGTTTGTTGATGCTTTGATGATATATCCTGCTTGCTCATGACCAGCTAAAGACATGCCCGATGTTCCCCGCCATGAAGTCACAAATTGCCTGCCCGACAGCGATCGCAAGCAGAGAACTCAGCAGTAGTCCAAGCCCTCGACCGCTCCGCGCCAGCCAGTGTGCATCTATTACCGTTATGCAGATTCCCGGTACCTTCTAGCGAGTGTCTACACATCCACAGAAGGTCTCGCACAGTGTCAGCCTCCCTTGCCGGTTTTGCGGTCAGGACTAGACGGCGAAGAGCTCACCAGTAACCCACGCCCACGACACCGCAGCGCACCACAACATGCCCCTCCCGACAGCTCAATAGTCTTTACTCCTTGTCCATGAGCCTCCGTAGCTGGGGGGCAAGTCCTGCGCAGTGAGGGCCACCATTTTCAAGTTGTGCGCGCGGGACGGGACGGCGAAGAGATCAGGGATGGGAAACGACCACGGTACCGCAGCGGACGACAACATGCCATTTCCAATAGTCCAGCAGCCTGTGACATCTGTCTTTGAGTGCCGGTAGGCCTACAAGAACCCTCATGCAGTGACGACCCCCGATTTTGACCGTTTGTGGGCGAGATGGGACCTCACACTACTCAGCGGCGGTCAACGCCCACGGCGCCACAACGCGCGAGGAGACATGTGTTTTGGCCCTTTTTTGAGGTGCATTATGAGTTAGAGGATACAGCGTTGCTTGCCAAAACATTTGGGCAGTGACGGGCGCGCGACAAGGGCGGGTTTGGCCGTCTCAGTCCGCCAAACTGTCTGCGGCGTCTCTAACGCCAGAGGCTTCATGGGCTACAACACCACGACGACGACGGTGAAGCGCCCTAAGCAAGTGTCAGAAAGGAGTAGAACAACTTCAGTACTATTGCTGGGTAACTACACACATGCATGGCCAGCCCTTCTACATTGTGCGCCCGAAACGCGTCTGTCGCACTCAACACCACAAACCGCCTCACACAACTATCACGACGCATCAACAAAGCGTCACAGCAAGCAAGTCACAAGCAGAAGAGGCAACCAAGTCAAGTTCTTCTTCCAGTCCCCGCACCAGGCGAGGAGATGAATGAAAAACATCCGATCCAAACAGCATGAAAGCCGATGGGATGCTGACCAGGCATCTTAACAGGTATGTGCAGAACCACTACTGCCTGTGTGCTTCGGGGTGTCAGTCCAAGTCTTTGAAAGAACAATCTACTGAAAGATGATGTTAGCTGTTTCAAATGGACGCAAAAAAGAGCAAATGGCAGCGACGGCGATGGCGATGGCGACGGTGGTGGCGGAGGCATCCCCCCCAGTCCCCATAGGAAACTGGGGGAGATGAAAAAAGAGAGAAAGAGGATGGAGGAGACAGGAAGGACGGGGGGTGGAGGGGTTCTTATAGGAAACGAAATGTCGCCAAGGCGCTAACGCGTGATCCAGCCTGCCCACTCCGTCGAGTGAAGTGTGCGCGCGCGCCGGACTGCGCGGGTGGTTGCCTGGAGTTCCAGGAGGTTCCATGGTGATCTGGGGATGGCTGTGGACGGTCTGCAGTCTCGTCGACGGCCAGCCTCTTTTGATCTGGGAGAAGGACAGCAGGAATGGGTGGATAGCCCATATTGGGTGTAGGTCTAGCATCCAGACAGCTTCGATCCCAGGTACCCCCATCTGTGCTAGGTGTCGGAGTCAAGTATTGTTGTTCAGTGATCCCGCTCCACCACCTGTGACCTGCCGGCCTGCCCGGGCAACGATCGTCCGATTGTTGATCCGATCCGGTAAGCGAATTCCTTCTGCCACTATAAGAGGGCCTCCTCGCACTCTCCTCCTTCCTTTCTCCAACGCTAACGTGGCCTAGGAATCACCGTCGCCGTGCCGTCGCCTTTTTTGGTGTTGTGTTTCTTCGCGGTTGGTCCTTTGGCCTTCGTTTGCCTTGCTTAACAGCTTGGCAGGCTTCTTCGGAAGTTCAGCTATACCTCAGTCTTTGGAAACCGTTCCTGGGCCGCTGGGCTTGCCTATGTCCAGGAGCACTGTGTCGCTCGTATTGCACTGCCTCGAGCTGACGCGAAACCTTTTTTTCATTGATCTACTCAGCTTGTCTGGGTCTTCGAAGAAGAAATCATCCTTGCCTTCCTGCGACTGCTTCTTGTGACCTGCTCGCTGAAGTTCGTGATGTTGTTGTCAGGCAGGCGAGACGGAGGACGGCTGCCCGTTTGGTGGAGGAGCAGTGCGAGCGGCACACCGTCATGTAGCCCTACCCATATGACTCTTAGATGTCAAGCAAGACGTTCTATAGATAGGAGACTAGCTCTCTCATGCGTGTAGAGCATGGTGTTGACGCGGAGGGCCGCGGTGGAGGCAGACTTTAGCGCAACGGCGTCGTACGAGGGCACCATGTGTGCTACACTTCAAGCCAATGCAGTGCTCTATTACAGTATGTCTTCCTATTACCTTTGCGTAGCTTCAATGTCACCGCGTAGAGCTTGGAGAGTCTGGACGGTTGGCCCTGGCCGGCGACGGGCGCTGGCTACGGGCGACAGCGTGCCTTCATCCGCCATTCTCCAGGCCCCCGCAGCTTCATTTCGACTTTCCAAAGTAGTTTGCTAGAGGCCGTCTCTACTACGGCCTGAACTGTGTCCAAAGAGCCCGCATCTGTGGCGTTGTGACTGCGGGTGTGGATGCTGGCTATGGCGACAGCCTTCCTTCATCAGCCCACGTCTAGACCTCTACAGCTTCATCCTGACTTCTGATAACATCTTACTATGGGGGCCTCTACTATAGCTCGCCCTATGTCCAACGAGCCCACATCTATGGTGTTGAGACTACGGGCGTGGACTCTAGCAGCGGGTGGCAGTGTGCCTTCACCCGCCCTTGTCTTGACTCCTACAGCTTCATCTCGACTTTCCAAAGCTTCTTGGTTAAGATGGGCTCTCCTGCGGCCCACCCTGTGTCCAACAAGCACGCATCTATGGCCTTGTGACATCGGCCATGGACGCTGGCAACGGGTGACGGCGCGGCTCCGTCTGCCTTCTTCTACGTCTCATATAGTTTCTTATAGAGCTTCTACAACGTCTTAGTCAAGGGCGCGATCATGACGGCCCGCCCTATGTCCAACAAGCTCTCCTTCATGGAGCTGTGACCACGGGCGTAGACGCTGGCAGCGGGCGACAGCGTGGCCTCGACCGCCATTGTCCAGACCGCGCACAGCTTCGTATAGCATCTTCATCAGGAGCGCGACCTTGACGACCGCCCCAGTGTCAAACAAGCCGGTCCTCTTAACAGTGCGGCGACAGGCGCTTAACTCAGCGCTCTGACGGCAGTTGTGCGCCTAGCTCTTGAAAGATATCGTGCCCCCTTTGCCTTGAGACAAAGCCCATAACGGCCTTTCTAAAGTGGTCCTGCTCTCCAATAGCCCCTCTTCCTCTGGCCCGGCGCGGCGTGAACAGCGCTGGCCGCATTCGCGCTCTCAAGGGCACCAAGATGGGACTTCGACAGGACCAACAACTCGCGGAGGAACACACTTAGAGCACACAGCCTACAAGACACTTGCGAGACACTGGCTTCGCGCCGCACTGCCTTGGACAACAGGGACAACACTTAGCAGGCTTCCACAGCTGTAGTAGCGAGTCTTACGCCTCCTAGAACGTGAGCCAACACTTCCGTGGACAGCGCATGCCTGGAACGCCTGGCGCTGTCGATGGATGAAGCTGGCCTGCCACCGCGTTCTCAGCGGGCTAAACACCATGCAGTTACCCCTTCGGGATGGTGAGCTGCTTGTCCCGGCCTCACGCACACTTGTGGGCCCTGCGCGGCAGCTGGGTACTACCACGGGGCAATTCTCGGGGCGGACAGGGTCTGTCCACGCCCGCGGGGGTGCCCAGAGAGCGTTCGTCTCAGGGAGACGCAGAACAAGACGCCTATGTGGAACAGACAAGCCAGAGGAGCATCTTCTGCATCTGAACTCATCATCAGACGCACTGCGACCCTCGAATATGCCCTTGTCGTGGCGGGCACACAATTCGAGCTCGTCGTCGACGGCCGCGTTGGACTCGCGCACAACCAACCGCCTCACCAGCTATCGCGAGCTTCAAACAACTTGACAGCCGCGACCAACATTCCACTGGATTGACAGATCGTCATCCGATTCTTCCCCAAGCTCCTCTGCGGGCGCCAGATCCAGCAATTCTGTAAGCCCAACTTCCGCTAGTCCGCACACTTCCAGATCTCTTCGACGGCCAGACACACTCCGCGGCAGCTTCGAAACATTGACATTGCGACAGACCATCATCCGCCACTTCTCAACCTCCTCCGCAGCCACCAGATTCCGCAATCCCACAAACCCAAAGTCCACAGGTTCGCAGACTACCAAACCTCCTCAACAGCGGCCAGAGAAACTCCATTTCAGCTCCAAACACCTCCACCACAAACTCTTCTCAGCAAACAACACGCCCTCCCAAACCGCTCTCACAATCCTCACCGTTCTCCTCGCAAACCTCCTAAACACGCACCCGCCACGAGCCATTTTACGCACGAGACGCCAACCTGGCTGGCACGGTCCGACTCCCCGTGAGAGGGCTTCTTGCGCCTCCTTCCAGAGTTTGCCATGCGACGGTGGAGCGACGGCGACGGCCTCTGTGTATATTTTCGTAGCCTCGACTGCGGCAGCCGCGCCTACGCTGCCCGAAACGCCCCGCGGGCATAGCCTCCAACGCCGCAGCGCCAATGGCGGAGAGAGCTCGCCAGACAACGAGGATTGGGCCTTATTGGGGGATCATCTAGGCTGGAACGGGAGAGCATATGGAGAGGGGTGCGTTTCCGTCTGTGTCTCTCCGAACAACACACTTGCTGATACACAGGCGAACGGAGACGTACGGGGCCGGGCCATAGACAGCCAGGAGACCGCATCCAAGAAACGACAAGTCCAACGCCGACAACTGCAGGAGGCCAGGCGATCTAGGCCGAGCCATATGCATCAAGTGTTACCAGCAAGATACCACTGCCTGGAGCGGACAGGCGGACAGCCAAAACCCAGGATATGGCGACACAATTGAGACTTCGGATAAAAGACTACGAGAAAGCGCCGGAGCTGACAAAGAGATAACAGGGCATCATCTCCATCCAGCACGCAACTTAACGGAGAACCCACTCGGCTTGTCGCCTGGTATAACACCACACGAGATATCCATCGAGACGGAGAAGGCAACAGACAGTGTGTAGCCCGCAGCCCGACTCGATGGATTTTAGCGTAGTGACCCGAGGCCACGACACTCGACCCGTTCCAGTGGATATTGGCACATCGGCTTGGTCGTGAAACTGGTTGTGTACCGTCCAGCTGAGGCAGAATGACAAGATCCGGGCGTATCCACAACAGACAAGGATTCGGACCGCATTACAATCCAGGGCGGTGACAATTCTCTTCCTCGTTCTCCTGACGGCACTTGCTGACAGGGCTCCAGATATCCGAACGATTTCGGGGCGACGTATAAGGACAGACCTTTTGAGCATGAGCCTAGGCATCCATAACACAGGGACCGATCGGTGGCCTTCAAACTCGAAACAACATTGTCAGAGATTCCAGTTCCGTAAACAGTTTGAACAGTTTGCTCCAGCCTGGCCTGCGCATCACGCGGCAACAGCCTATGGACATCATAGGTTACACGCGGGTTCAGATCGCTCATCCACCGTGAGGAGATTGATCACTGGATAACGCCGCCAGGGAGGAGGTAACGACGGTCGGACGATCATAGAAAAAAGGATAAGACTTCTGGGCTCAGAAACAACATTTCAAAACCACTACAAAAGGGGCCTGAATCTTGATGTTGGACCGAAGACAAGAGAAACAAGCTTGATTGAGAGATCCTTTGACTAGGCTGATAAACATTGGAAGACGACTTGGACTGAGGCTGATAAATCTTTTACAGGAAGGTACGAAGACTCGAACTTAGAACGACAGTTCGTTGAGGAGACGAACGATCAAGTGACGTTGAGAAAACTTCGAGTGGAAATCCATGGGCGACCACCCGGCGAGAAAAGAAAGACGAATTGAGAAAGACACCCCAAGAAACACGACTATTGAGAAGAGCGTTGAGATTTTTGGGGTGGAAGGCCATCGGCGACCACCCATCGGGAAATGGAAAGCAAGGAAATGGGTTGCACCCAGAGGTTCATGAACTGTGTTCTTGAAATATGAGTGTGAACGCTTATCAAGAAAGTCCAGCTAACCGTTTAGTAGGCTTGACTGGACATATCGAATCCCGCCTTGGCCAGATTTACATGGAAAAAAAGGTATAGGGGTCGCAAAAGACTGTATGAATCGAGCTCACCTGAAGATATTGATTATTGACGAAGAATTAGGACTGGAAAAACGAAAACGAATGTACCAAATCGAAGCATTAATCTCCATTCGACCTAACGGGCTCGAGAGCCAGGATGATTTCTCAGAAATTTGAGCAAGAGAACCGTTGATGTAAAAGAAATACTGCAAAAGAAGAGATATTTCAAGACAAAAAGCATGTTCTGGCCAAACTAATGATCAGACCGGATGAAACCTTTCGAGACGTTGATCAGAGAAGAGAAATCTAGATTGATTGAAGATATCGTGTGAGAACGAAGACGTGCAGCAGTAAAGATAAACAGATGCGAGGAAGAGCGCATCAAGCAAAGAGAAGGAGATACTGGACTTGAGTTATGATCGAGTCCGTACGACGAAAGAAAAGGCTGGCCTCATTTGATATTCAACTATACGAATGGAGCGGAATGATGTCAAGAATGCTTTGTTTGAGAAGCGGACTTAAGAACTTCAGAGGGAAATCGGAATTGAAGACGTGAGAGCGGACAAGAGACGGAGACAAACTTCGTGTTAGAAAGGAAGCGAGCAGGATGAAGCCAGGAAAATGTTACGGCATCTTGAACGACCTACCTCGAGTACAAGGATACCGAAATTACCAAGTCACGATGCCAGGGATGGCATCGGCGGTATACGCACGTGCAACATCCCCAACGGCTATAAGCGTATCTCGAAACATTGATGCTCCGATATTGAAGTCGAGTCCATGCTATCATTTAAAGCATTGTCAGTGGGATAGATGAGCCAATGTGTGCATAGATGTAGTCAGAGAACATTCTATCATTAGGTTAGCATGTCCCCTCCAGCGTGGAGAAAATACTAACCTGCTGTATTCAAGGAACCCCGTAGTCAACGTACGTCTAAGAGTCAGCAAGAAAGTATAAACAGTTTTCTTAAGAAGTCCTCGTATCAAGGGGTCATGTGACCCGGGGAATATGCTACATTGCCTCGCCTTATCTGCTGAGAAAGGAAAAAGAGGCTGAAAGTAAAGGGCACTATTTCCAAAATGGCCCGTAGACTCCAAAGAGTAGACTCCAAAGAAAAGAAGAGATCCTGAGCTCCGACCCATGCAGCACTAGTACTCGGACACGAATACTTACCAACGGAAGAGAAGGAAAGAGACGGGTCTGGTTCAGAAGAAGCGCCACCAGATGAAGACGAAGATGATGAAAATAAGAGCGCCGACTGGTCCGTACTATCAGAATGTTAGCCGCCATCCCATGATTAAATCATGGCCATGTCCCCCGAGAATCCCGGCCATTCTGGAGTCAGGTTATCTCCGCTTACCTGCTTCAGCAACAGCTCCCAATTGATCCTTACGGCCGCCCGCTTGTATTTCCTGCTATCCTCCTTCAATCTTGCGCTCTGTTCGCCCATGCGGTTCAAGCTATCGCCTCGGTAGAGAAGGTCTTCGATATTCTTCGTCATAACCTTGGTCACGTCCTTGAGTTCGTCGTTGAGCTTGTCCAGGTTCTGGGTTGCGCGGCTATCCTGGTATGTCTTCTTGGTACGCTGGATGAAGGTATCAAACTTTACGAAGGCGTATGGGCGGCATGACGCCGACAGGTACTCGGCGGCGGGGTAGAGGGTGGTGAACTCGGATTGGAGGTCGGCGAGATACGTGAAGGCGAGCTTTCGCGGATACGACCTGTCGCAAATACAAAGGAAGACTAATGAGTCCTGGAGGAGGTAGCTGTAGGGAAAGAGTTCGCCAGTCAGCGGTGTCGTTGGTGGGGCTCCTCCGCAGCCAGCGGCCAGACCGACCTCGACAGGAGGTGAGGAGGAGATCTACTCACTGGTACACGTATCGTCCGCTCTCTATGCTTGCTTGCGGTGCAGAGTTACGGTCCAGACGGCGCAAGACAAGCTTCACCTTGCCTTTGACCTCACGGAACTCGGCGTCTGTCTTCGGGGGTGTGAGTGTCTCTGAGCGGCTGCGAGGCAGGGAGAAGGGGACATCGTACCTCATCTTCGTCTACTGAGGCTGCGAGGATCAAGCCTATCGCGGTGTCAGCCTACCAAGAAGCTCCGTGGTCGAGGATGCGAGGGTACTGACCGTCAAGCCTCGATATGAGGGTGTGGTTGATCATGGTGTTGAGGCACGTCTGTCACCGCCGGATGCCCGAAGAGCAAGCACGATGGAAGAGGAGGATGGGGAGACCCTGTATGAGAGGGTGCGAGGATTCGGAGGAGGCAATCCACGCGATGTTGTTGTCGTGATGGGGGTTGGAGGGGTGGTGTTTGGCTGTTTCGAGAAACTTTGTGACGAGGGAGCTTTGACGGTTGACCCGCTTCCCGGAAATCTGGCTTCAGGCGAGCGTTGAGCCCAGGCACCGCATCATCATCGAGATACGTTCACCCAGGAACGCGTCTGCATCGAATTCCTTTGTTCCTTAATCGGCCAGCAGCTACAGAGGACCGCCCCTTCTATAGCTGGTGAGCGATTCGAAGAGGCAGCGACGGCCATCACCATTTCCGCAGCACAGCCGGGCCCCTCGAGACTCACCAAACAGCATTGCGAGCATCCAATATTCTCGAAAGACGTTTCTAGCTGAGCAGTTTGTCAGAAGCCTCAAGAGTCGACAGTTAGATGCCAACATGAAAGGGGGCTGTGCGTATACGCCATCACGACAGCGAAACTTCCAGTACGAGGAACAAACTGATGGTGAAGAGACGTCGAGGAACCGCACCCCGGCAATGCTATTGTTCTTATCCCTTTGTATGTTCTCACCCTCAAAGAAATCTGATGGAGGACAATAGGATTGAGATTCCTATATTACCAATAAATTGCTAACGTCTGTCCAAGCGTGCCGGGACGCACAGCGTAACGGGACGGGTTTGCACTTTGGACCTTCGCTATCTCTAATTCGCAGGGTTATAGACCTATAATTGACGTATAGCGTATGGATACGTCCGGTGAACTAGCGCGGATACAAAGGTATCAAGCCACAAAAGTCAGCCGCAAAAGCGGGATAATCATGAAAGTAACGCCTTGCGGTACCGTGCTTTTAGCGGATCAATCTCAGCCTTGGTAAGAATTAGTCCAGAAAAGGGCTTCCTCCGTTCTAATCCCACCTATCCCATCTGTGGATTGATTTCCGCGCTAATTCACCGGACGCATCCATACGCTGTATTAATGTTCTGCAGCCTTTTCTGCCCAAAAGCACTAGCCTCCGACGAGGGTTGCCGCAACGTCAGTCACGCTGTCGATCGTTTCGTCAACGCCGTCAATCGACCCTTCGTCAAATGACACCCTGTCCCTGAGCGCTTAAGGCTACTTTGAGCTAAGAAGGATGTAGTCCGGGAGTTTCGCCGGTTAAAACAGAAAATCGCCAAAAGCGTTCCAGCGGGGATAGCATTCAGTTAGCCTGCAGTAGCGTGCTCAGATGTCTGTGTATTGTACTCTAACAAATCGAAGCTATGCCTAGGAGGTACAGCAGGTGAGCAACTAAGAATAGCTGTGGCGCATGCTAGCGACATTCTGGGAGCATCTACGATCATATGCTCGATCTGCCCCACCGTACCTCCCCCTACCCCCCTTACAGGCGCCCTTGCGTGCTAGAGAAAAACCTACAATCAGCGAGAACCTAATTCTTAGGATCTACTTAGTAACCTAGCATAACGTGGCGACAGTCACTTTCTCAGCGATTCTCGAAGCTTCGATGTCGCAATACATAGCCTATATATTTGTGCGCATCCCCGTCCCCCTCTATGAAATAGAGATAATAAAGAGATAAGGTATAGAAAAAGAGAATGAATAATTGCTTATTATGCTACAAACACTTACAGACATGTTAAAGGTCAATACTGCAAGTCCATACTCTTCCAGACCCAACACCTATACCTACTCTAGTCCCGCACACAGACAAGCAAAACGGTCGATACTCTGATGGGACCCACAGCATGTTGTTGCCAGCATGCTGAATCCATGTGTAGTCTGAGCTGAGGTTTCTGCCAGGATACAGGGGGCGCTCAGGTTCTGCCATATCTCTTGTACTGGAGAGTTCTGAGCTCTGGATAACGATAGTACCTATATTAGTATAGAGACAAGAGCCAGTAGAGTCAAAAGATAATGTGGAAAGAGCCTGCTCGGTGTTGAGAGTCTGCAAACACGCGCCGCTGCTCGCATCCCAGATCTTGACGGTGCAGTCGCCCGACGCCGACGCCAGCTGGGCCGAGTCGTGCGAGAAGGCCACTGACCTGACGATGCTGCTATGGCCCTCGAGCGTCTGCAGGCACGCGCCGCCGCTCGCATCCCAGATCTTGACGGTCCAGTCGCCCGATGCCGACGCCAGCTGGGCCGAGTCGTGCGAGAAGGCCACTGA
>NW_022985443.1:1282041-1521874 GCF_010093595.1 Mytilinidion resinicola
CAGTCGCCCGACGCCGACGCCAGCTGGGCCGAGTCGTGCGAGAAGGCCACTGAGTTGACGATGTTGCTATGGCCCTCGAGCGTCTGCAGGCACGCGCCGCTGCTCGCATCCCAGATCTTGACGGTCCAGTCGCCCGACGCCGACGCCAGCTGGGCCGAGTCGTGCGAGAAGGCCACTGAGTTGACGAAACTGCTATGGCCCTCGAGCGTCTGCAGGCACGCGCCGCCGCTCGCATCCCAGATCTTGACGGTGCAGTCGCCCGACGCCGACGCCAGCTGGGCCGAGTCGTGCGAGAAGGCCACTGAGCTGACGATGTTGCTATGGCCCTCGAGCGTCTGCAGGCACGCGCCGCTGCTCACATCCCAGATCTTGACGGTGCAGTCGTCCGACGCCGACGCCAGCCGGGCCGAGTCGTGCGAGAAGGCCACTGAGTTGACAAAACTGCTATGGCCCTCGAGCGTCTGCAGGCACGCGCTCCAGCCGTCACTCATAGCTGGTCTAATCGTGATTCCTTTCGGCTCTTCGTGCTGAAACAGCCGCTTAATCAGACTACCTGTCGGACTGAACAACAGCGCAGATGCATATGTTTGAAGAGGATAACTCTCGATAGCCCGTTTATGATACATAACGAATCGCCGTGCATCATAAACAAGCCGAGTGAGTTGATCTTGGTCCTGCATCTCCTAATTGCGTCAGCATTTAGATTATGTACTCTATACGGACATGCAGTTTCTAGATGCCATACCTGCACTAGTGACCACAATTTTGCCATTGAGACTACACCTCTCCCTAAGCTCTTGAACAGACTGAGCCCTTCTAGCCAGTAGAGATACTTCTTTCTTAGAAATTCATCGACTACGCCTATAACCTGCAGGTCGCCAACACTGTTTGACGAAGACTTAGGTTTCGAGTCGTGCAGATGATCAATCCAGTAGACGCACGGGTAGCGTGACTCTGCTAATGGGTCTGTATCAGGCGGTTGAACATTCTCGACAGGAGATCCTAGAGCTTTCAGGCTGTACATATCCCTGTGCAATGTCCTAGACAGAATCGCCAGCGACTTCGAAAACATCACCCAATGGACGTCCTCAGTTCCATCTGGAAAGACCTCATTAAACGCCTTTGCAAAGAGAAAGTCTTTTGCGGACTGATGCACAAAGTAGACTGTGTCTTCTCGAAGAGTAAGGAACGATCCACAAAGGCTGACAATCTGCCGCACTGACTCTAGGTCGTCGACAAAGTCCTCAAGCGACTGCACAAGCGCAATCAATTCGTGAATCGTAACAGGTCGATACAAGATCGCAGCCGAAGCCAGCACCTGCCGACAGATCTCGGCGCTGTCAGACTCGCTTATCTGGTGCATCATCCGCTTGTACAAGGAGTCTAGCCCAGGTGGGAATAAGGCTAGCTTCTTTAGCACGTTCCACTTTGGTGTCGCTTTCAGATCTTGACACACTAACGCTACCCAAAGAAAGGTATCGTTCGCGTTTAACGTTAAGTGCTGGAGCACGGCGTGTCGAATCTCTGCTTTGTACTGCTTTTCCTGCGCTAACCGATCCACCTTTTGCTGGATAAAGACGTCAACCGCCGCCGCAACCGACTTTGCGTTCAGCTCAAGGCTCAGTCTCACTTTGTGCCCTGCCCGCTCTAGCTGTGCTTCAATATCTGGCCAGTTACGGCTAGAAACAATCCACTTGATGCGGTCAGCCGTCGACGACTGCTTTGCGACAAATTCCAGCAGCTTTGGTAACTCAGTAACGCACTCATCCAGCGCGTCGATGATCAGATATGTCGGGCGCAGGCTTGGGTCTCGTAGCACATCCACGAAGATTTCTGTCAAGGCTACCCAGGCATTCGCGTCTTCGAACAAGGTTTTGCCAGCGTGATCGTGTTTTTTGCGGACGTGCGATACAAGTGACGGTTGCTGATTCACGAGCATGTACAACAGCCCTCGTAGCACGGCCGTAGCGCTGTTGATGCGCGAGTCAGTCGCTTGGCAGAAGAAGTACGAGAGAAGGGCAGTTCTAGGCATCGAATTTTGCAGCTCGTCGATGATGCCGCAGAGCAGCATCGTCTTGCCTTTGCCAGGATCACCTTTCACCCATAGCAGTCGGCTGTGCAGGTCCTTCCGCCATTGTTGGAAGGTGTTGTTTTCAAGGATCCAGTGGTAGGAGTCTGCTAGCAGTCCGCCCTTCGTATCCTCAATACGCTTCTTGTCGTCACACGGATCCGTGTGGCGTAAGTCTTGAGTGCATCTTTGTCCCTCACGGACCTCGTCCATCAGACGCCTAAATGCGCTCGCCGCCCCTTCGCTGTAGGCAGGCGCTATCTCAACGTCAAAGATGCCTGCCAATGAATACCACGCATCTTCATCGCGTTTGGTCTCCCTGTCACCTTTCCACCGCAGCCGCTCGTCGACGCTGAACTGAGAAAGAGGAGCTCCGTTGAGCACTTCGTATGGGATGCTAGTGGCTTTGTAGACCAATGACTTTAGCGATATTTTGTCACCAAGCCTCTCCCATTCTTGAGAGAAGAACTCGACTGTACTTGGGGCAAGAAGCTCTTGGAGCGTCCAACCACGTGTGAACCAGCGACTTGACTTAAAGGCAGGCTCCCAAGTGAACTCGGCTAGCATGCTACTGGCTTTCCGCTTCCTTGTCGATACGTCTGATAGATATACATAGCATTTGGTCGCGTTTTGGTACCAGCGAAACATAGACCGGATAGCCAAAGAGAGCTCAGCCTTGTCCGTCTTATTGATGCAGCATGTGTCGATCCAGAAGTACTGCAATTTATCTTGCTGTGCTTGTTTTCCACAAAAGCGAATCTTCTTGTAGCCAGGCTTGTCCTTGCCGCCGCCTTTTATAAGGTCCGCGAAAGTTACCTCCTCTGCATCTTTGCCCCAAGTGTGTGAAAGTATCGCATAAGGAGGTATCGCGTTATCGTCGAAGCTGATGATCGTGAGCTCTCCATCTTCTTTGTACTTGAGAAGACGCATCGACTCGTGTGGATATGTGGTAGGCGCATGCGGTAGGAACGAAAGGCTCGACGCGGCAGCCTAGTGGGACAAGAGTGTGGCAGCGAGCTGTGCCGTTCACTGTACAGGTTAACGTAAGAAGAGGAGAACGAATAGCTGTACAGTTCCAGATATTTTGATAGAATACAGCGTTCTAAGAGCCGTGAGCTGAGACTGGTGTTCTGTGTCGCAATCTTGGTTTCGCGTTGGCATCGCACCAGGCCTTAGGCGGAGTAGACGTGGCTCCATGCACGCGGCTGTAGAGCGGCTGCAACGATGTTGAGTGGCTAGTTACTTGGCGCTACGAATTCAGCAGGGCGCGCTTCTGACATTACCTAGCCTGTAGTGATACAGGGCGGAAGAAAGGGAGAACCTAAGCGCGACGGCACGCGCAAGCGTTAGTCAGTAAATCACACTAATAATCAAAAGACATAAGTTAGTTCGAATCAACGCTCGCACATATCCTTCCTCTCTATGCAGCTCATGCAACTCCGAGATCAGGATAATAATAGAAAGCTCGAGAGCATTCTCTAATACATTCGCGCTACAGGGGCACCCCATGACGATATCGCGGCCTGTATTGGCTCCAGCACTTCGCCTATCCGCGCCACTTTGTGCTTTGGCTCTACTGTATTGCGTCTACCTCTAACGTTGCTTTGGTTCGCTTTCGGCCTCGTTTCCCCTTGACCTTAGTCGCCTTGGCAGCGTCCACCTCGGCACGCTTCGCTCGCGCCTCCTGAAGCTCCTCGTAGCCCATGACCTTGGCCGTCCCCAGTACCAGTGACTTCGTCGAGCGTCGAACTTTGGCTTCGTTGTTTACCTTCAACAAAAATCGAATGTGGTTCTGTTGAAGGGCTTCTTTGGCGAAGGATAGTTGGCGGCGTTTGAAAATTTATGAAGATGTCTCTGTAAGCTTTGTTTGCTCTTCTCGTCAAGAGCATGAGCGTCCTGCTTGATGATCAGATTCTGTAGGGACATAAGACCTTCTGCTGACACTGGTGTGACAGGCGTTTGCGGAACTTCTTCTTGAAGACTCAGCCCTACGATAACTTTATCGGCTTCCGATGCGGTCGATTCAAGGACAGGCTTTGGCATAGAGTTGAGCACCCTATCTGGGTTGAATGGGAATAAGCCACTTGCCGCGAAGCCGCCCTTAATGTTCTTGGCTGTAAATGCCTTTTCTCGTGCAGGGCTGAATAGAAAAGTGAAATGCTCCTTGCCAACACCTCCGCGCTCTAGTCGTTCGACTTGTTCACGATAAGCTGTCTTTAGCGGAGCAAACACAGCGACGTCGCAGGGCTGGAGCTTGTGAGAAGTGTGCGAAGGAAGTCGACACAGAATAATGTTGTTTGCGAAGCAATACTCAAGAATTTCTAGAGTCTCATGCGTGCCGAAGCCATCGCAAATCAGCACCCGTGGCTTACTATGAGCTCGCTCTTTAGTCTCAGGATCAAATATACGCTTGAGCCACTGCAAGCTAATGTACGAGTCGGTGTATCCAGTGTCAGTGCACGCGTACTGCCACCCAGGGGTGGGAAACGTAATCCAGTTGCTCCGGTGAGTGGTCGCTGGCCAAATGATCATAGGGTTCAGATACCTACCGTCACCGCTAATACATTCGATGGCGGTGACCATCGTACGCTTCACACGTGCGCCTCTATAGTCTCGCATGTCCTTCTTACCTACTAGCACTTTTACCGAACCTACCTTTGTAGCATCGATAGCATTACGCTAGTCTCGTCCATGTTATACACATTCTCTGCTAAGATGGCTGGATCTTGTAACAGCCTTCCGATCACCTCAAACCAGTGAGACATTTTCCAATAGGTGTTCTTCTCGTGGCGGTTCCAGTCAGCGCTGTGACTCTTCGCGCTTGTGTGTCTGGATGGCGTTTCTCGAAGGCCCGGGCCCAATTCTTATTCGGCGGCTTGGGCGGTCGGTCTTTCTCGGGTCGCTGGCGGGTGACGCAGAAGGCTAGAAAGGGTATAAACTTGATTCGCACGGGCTGCCCAAGATCAGACATCTGTAGGAGAAACTTAAGCCCGCCTTCTTGCGCCACAGCTATTCTTAGTAGCCGACCTTATGTAGGTATAGCGTCGAATTTGTTACCATAGCATACAGCAACATCTGCGCACGCTACTGCATGCTGCCGCATGCCAAGGAGCGCTAGTACATTCAAACGCGCTGGAACGCTTTTCACGATCTTTGCTCCCGACCGGCGAAACTGCCGGACTACATCCTTCTTAGCTTGGAGCGGCGTTTAGAGCTTCAAAACATAACCTTTCTTGATTGCATTTTACGTCAGACTCTCCGATTCCTGCGGGGAGCCTTGTGGTCGTGAATAAACAGGGGGGTGTCGACGAAGGGTCGTTTAACGGCAGTAATGAAACGATCGACAGCATGACCAATATTGCGGCAGCCCTCGTCGGAGGCTGGTGCACTTAGGGAGAAAAAGCTACAGAACATTAATACGTCAATGATGGGTCTATAACTCTGCAAATTAGAGATAGCGAAGGTCCGAAGTGCGAACCTATCCCGTTACACCGTGCGTCCCACAATTCAAGGTCACGGCAGGCCTTGGCGTAGAATATCGCAGTACCTAGCACTCCAGCTTGCTCTCATGAGGAACCCCCATTCAACACTCTAGATTCACTGAAAACTGGCTGACAGCAAAACGCCTTGGTTTCAATTTTCAAACACTTCTAACGAATGTAATTGCAGCAGAGCTGCATGCCAATCCAGGAAATCAAACGCCTTGCCCCCCTTTCCTCTCTCTACAGGCTAACCCCCCATCTCTCTTACCTTCATCTCTCTACCCCCATCTCTCTAACCCCCATCTCTCTACCTCCTCAAATACGTTCCGCTTAGTTGTTGATAACCATAAAACTACCCAGCGCGCATCCAGAAGTCGGCAAGTAGCAATTGGTCCCCTGCTGCTTGACCGAGGCTGCACCGCCGCAACCGCTATTGCAGAATCCCTGAAGCCCAAGCGCCCCGCCATCCGCGAAGAAGGCATCGATCTCGACCCTGTTCCACTGCACGCCTTCGGGGGCGCTGTAGCAGACCCCGATGGAGCCATCGCCGCTGCAAGGGGTGCGTTAGTATGGGCTCCTTAAGATTGAAAGAGCGTGAGGGAGTGGAGCATACGGCGGCGATCCACCCTCGGGGAACGAATCTGGGGGCTGGACGTCATGATCGCAGTTGCCGGTGTCGTAGAAGCGCCAGTGGAAGTCGGTGCGCTTGAGGAGGGAGCCGGGCGTCCCGGAGCGCGTGTCCATCGCCAGGGCGAACTCCGCTGCCTTTTCGATGGGAGAGGCGAAGACGGAGGAGATGGCGACGGCTAGCATGGCTAGGGAGGTGAAGCTGGGAGTATGCATGATGAATGGCAAGAAGAGGGGTGGTGGAATGATTTGAAAATGAAGGTTGTTGCGGTGTTGGCTGGTGTGGAGATGCTTGGATGAGGATGGTGCGGATATCGAGGCATTCTGTAGGTTTTTATATCTTTCGATGGCCCCTCGAGATTGAGCTTTGCGGTGGGCTTTACTCCGCTGCTAATTGCCCCCATATCTCTCTACGGTCGAGGAAATGAGTTAGGTGTCACGGTAGAAGCCTTTCCCATCTCGCCATAGGTGACTTGGAGTTACGCTGCGCAATTTCCGTGTCTCGAAACTCGGTGAGGCGCTATTTTTGATCTTACTGTACGTTTGATCGAGTGTGGTACCATTGTTTTCGGGCATGGTTCTATTCTCATTCGCTGCGTTCTATACAGCCCAGACCTTACCCTATCGCCAATCCCCCTAGCTGAGCTGGATGAAACTACTTAGCGCTAGCCCCCAATCTGCCACGTTAGAGTACAGCCCGGGGGCTCCTAGAAATGTCACGTGATCCTCATCTTTAAGGTCCAATACGAACACTCGCAAACGTGACATTGGATTCAGTAAATTTATCGTAAGCCCAGGGCCGCCAATCACTACCCACCCACCTCCCAAAACCCTAGCGCACACGACTCGAATTCGAGTGCCCTTGAACTATGCTAACTCCTCACCCCCCAAACCACCCCCTCCCTACTCCCCTTTCCCCTCCATCTTCTGGCCCCAGAATCTCTCCGTCTTCTCCTCCTTCCACTCATCCATCTCCCCATTCCGCCTCAATTCCCCTGCCTCCTCCGCCGCCTCCCGCCATCCGGGCTCCAAGAACCCGTTCCCCAAGTCCTCCTTCCACCGCCCCACATCTCCCACCAGCGCCGCATTGGCTCTGCTCAGTGCCGCCGGGCGCGGAATCCCCTTCGTAGCGCCGTCCAGCTGCGCAGCGAGCGCCTCATTCTCCGCCGATTTTGGCAGCAGCAGAATTAGGTCGCGCTGGGTGGCGGGCGAGAGGCAGTCCCAGGCGCGGGCGCTGAATAGCGCGGTCTGGAAATGACATCATCAGTACAGTATTCTTGATACACTTGGGAGCGGAAGGAAGGGGTCTACGTGCGGTCAGATCAGCGGAGACGAGCTTCGATTTTGGGTGCGTCAGGAGGCGTTCGACGTCGGCGAAGGGGTCTTTGCGGGCGCGAGTGGGGCGTTTAGGCGCGGTGGGCGCGGCGACGAGGCGCTCCGGGGCGCGACGGACGCGGGCAGGACGAGAAGACGTCGGAGCCGGTTCAGGGGCCTGGGCAGGAGTCATGGCTCGGGACGCTGGTTTCGGAGCTGGAGAGGATGTCTTTTGACGAGCAGGCTGGATCTTGGCGCCGGCGCCGGGATGCTGCGGTGATGGTGGAAGGCTTGAGGCCAGTTTGGCAGCGGTAGAAGAGGGTGAATGAGAGGCGGGACGTGACGCTGATTTGGAGGGTGTCGCAGAGGCGTTGCGAGGGGACGTGCGTTTCGGAGTCGTAGTGCGAGGGTTTTGCTTGCGGATCGGCGAGGATGAAGTGCTCCTGGCAGCCTTCTTGGTCGTTGCAGCGGTGGTGCGTTTCTTGGCCATTTTGAGACGCTTCGGTGAATGCGGTGTAGGAGAGCGTGATTCAGATAGTACTGGAGATGCGGACGGCTTGCGCTTCGTCGATCGGAGCGGTGAGAGCGAGAAATCTGACGGTACTGACGACAGTGGAGAGGAGTCTTGAACGTCGTAGGTGGTGATGAGCTTGTTGGGCTGGAGAGACATGTTTGCGGGCGATGGGTTTGACTTTATATGAGAAGGGACAATAAGCATGGTTTCCTATTGTCCGGAGAATGGTATTGTCTGAATAGCGGCTGCCTCACGCGTGAATCGCCGGTGAAGATTGGCGCTCGGGCCAACTTCGCCAAGGCGTATCACGTGAAAAGTGATTGGTGGGGTAGTGTGACGTAGAGAGGAAGGACTGGAAGTGGGGACTGAAGGAGATGATTTACCTTTGGGGTGGTGCTGCGCTGCGAGGGTCGCCAAGCCAACGCGTCTTGTTGTGAGTCGCGATGTTGGTCTGACATCGTGTAGAGGTTGATGAAGCGGTGGATTCGAAGACAGGAAGATCAGGTCCGATGCGCGCACTTGATGTGCGATCAGGTCCGATGCGCATACTTGATGTGTGATCAGGGGAGTGAGATTTTGACAGGAAAAAGAAAGCCTATCTCTACGTGAATACACGGGGTGATGAAAATCAAGGTAGCTTTGATCTTGAACGCCGTTTCGTTGGGATCGACTTTTTATCAAATCAGAGCACAGAAACACATCAGACCTGCGTGCGATAGTTTCACGATGAACACGAATAAAGATGGGCTTTGGTGGGTGGAGTGCTGGTGCGAAGTCGTGGTGGTGTTGGAGAGACTGCCGCCTGCTTGGAGCTGACCTGCTAGCCTAAGGCAGCCTAGTCATCGTGCCACAAGAAGTGGCGTAATCCAGTGTCCTGCGATTGACACTCTGGGTAGGTAACTTAGAAGAAGTGTTGTGTTGCATTGTCTCGAAATTTGCCTACGGTTGGAACGCTGGACACGTCACCGTGTAATGCGATGACAGGAGGTGAATAATATGAGGACCCCATTCGATCCAGGCTCAGCCTCGTTCAGGGGAAGCAGCTGCATGCATAAATCTCTCAAGTATCCGCAGCCTGACGGGTTCTAGCTCTCGCACATTTCTCCGACGTGCCATATGGGGGCTAATCGGCGGTAAGGGTAAATCCTTGGGGAAAGCTTATTCAAAGCCTTGTTGGGGATCAATCGGAAAATATCACGGCGGCTGCTGGCTGAAGAGCATCTACGTTGCGACTGCACATTTGTACTGCACATTACCTCTAAACGTGAAAAGGTAGACATCAGCAAAATCTTACACACGTGTGGAGCCTGTAGCGGCTCGATCATACAGCATATTAGATAAGGGTAGAGAAGAGTTGTACGTAAGCAGAAGTTTCATGCTACAGCCCCAACATATCCTCACTTCATCCCCTGCCCAATCCCTTACTCAGGCGTAATTAGCTCCTCAGGGCCTTATGAGAAAGCGGACGAATAAAATGTCACGTTCATGGCCGTTCAAGTCGAGGCCTGGTACTAGGACAGCGTATTTCGTAGCATTTTCTAGTTCAGTGCTCGAAACCAGGAAGCGTAATCCCTCATTTGGGGGGATTGTTCAGAGATGGATAGGACCCCCAGCTTTATGAGAAACCTAGCGAAGACAACGTCACGTTCATGATCGATCAAATCGAGCTCTGGGACTAGGATAGCGCATTTCGTAGCACAAATTAACGCACTCGGAATCGGGTGCTTTTCATTCGACCGTTGGACCTTTGGTTGTGGATGGATAGCTCCCCCGGCTTAACAATGAACACGTTGGAGGCGATGTCATTTCCATTGCCGTTTAGATTGAGTGCTGGAAATTCGCCTACTGTAATGTTCCTTGAACCGCCGAGCACCCGAAACAGGGAGGTATGAGTTATCGTTTTGAAAGGGTAGATATAACAGGAAGAACCCCTTGACCTCACAATGAAAACATTGAATACAAAATCATTTTCCTGAGACTCCAAAATAAGACTTGGGTATTAGCCTCTATCATGACACAGTCAAACCTCCTTCAACGCCTTTCCCACCCCGTCAAAACCCCAAAATCCGCCCTCCAGTCCTCACTTCATCCCTTGCGCCGTCCCCTCCTTAGGCGTAACTGGACTTGCCAGCCCCTTACTCTTCCGCCGCTTCACCCTCGCCCCATCTACCCCCCCTTTGCTCCCCTTCCTACCTCCACTTCCACTCCCCTCACCCACCGCGGGCTTCGGCGTCGGCGCAGCAGTACTAACCGCACTCTCCCGCTCTCGCTGGTGCACGGGGACAACTGCTACTGCCGCACTCTGCGCCTTCAACGCCGCCTGTGCCGCGGCCTCATTCAACGCGGCTACCCGCTCATTTGTGCTGCTGAAAACGAAAGCGCCTGGTTCACCCTGGAGCGGGTTCTCGTCTGCATACTC
Source organism: Mytilinidion resinicola (assembly GCF_010093595.1). Lineage (NCBI taxonomy): Eukaryota > Fungi > Ascomycota > Dothideomycetes > Mytilinidiales > Mytilinidiaceae > Mytilinidion > Mytilinidion resinicola. The sequence continues at coordinate 1,292,466 of NW_022985443.1, forward strand.
GGTCGCGTAGCGCGCAGAGAGAGCAAGCGAGTTCAAGAAGAGAGGCTCGATGAAGGTACCGCCGATTGCGGAAGAGTTGGAGGCCGCGCCGGTGCTGGTATGAGCAACGGAAGCGTTATCTTGAGTAGCGTCACGGCCGGGGGTAGTGGCGCGGGATACGCCGCCGGCGATTGCGAGCTTTTTGGCGTCGGTGGAGGGTTTGAGGGAGGGGTGGAAGTAGGTGTGGCCGGTTGCGGGGGTGAAGAGGGAGAGGCTGGAGGCGAGGGTGAAGAAGGAGGACATTAGATTTGTGATGTTGAGCTGGGGGGTTGTGTTAGCTTGGTGTTCTCGTCTGTTCGTCGGTATGGTTGATATGTGAGGTGGTGGTGAATAGGATATGCCGTACCGTCTTCGCCGCTAACACGTCCCCCACACTCGGCGCCATGAATATTTGGATGCCGATGATGAAGTATGTCCCCAGCACCTCAATTGTGTCCGGAAGCCCGCGCTGCACCGTCCGCAGCTGCTTCTGCATCACCCAGGTCCCGTCCTCTGTCTCTGGCTCGCCGACAATCAGGAATTGTGTGCCGCCGGACTGAACAGCCTTCACGGCATCCTCGAACGCTTTCCGTGACTCCAGGAGGTAGCGCTGGTCCATGTGGCGGTTGGCCTGGGACCATAGCGTGCCGTTGAGTGAGGATAGGTCAAAGAATGTGGAATGGTAGAAGTAGACGTGCACTATGAAGCTTGTTAGAATAGCTTGGGATATCTGCATGAGGGGGAAGGAATATATGCCTGTATTTGTGTTGATGCCTCCATAGAATCGTGCATAGTCTTCGCTAAACCAGGCTGTCTCATCGAGAGGGGGGTCCTTCTGTGCCATGCTGTGTTGCGGTAGGATCTGGTGAGAGGGTGCTGTGGAGATTGCGAATGCGGTGGGCGCACTCAGTAGATCATCAGCTTCGTAGCAAGCTGATTCTCAGTTTGCTCATCGCATTCTCAAATAGAAAAGATTGAGCATTCACCTGGTCTTCACATGGGAGGCACAGAGTAAAGTTGTTCTTTGATGAGGCTCCGCGGGCACTCCCGCGCCGACTCCGCAATTTCATTCCTTGGCTGAACGACGACATCCCACCTCTCCTTCACCTCTCTATCACCACAACCTCACACACGATGGACCTGCTGCAGAGCGTCCGCAAAGAAGGCAGCCGGTAAGTCCCATCGAACTCCTTGTCCAATATGCCGCTAACCTCTCTCACAGCGGCGGCCGCGCCGACTTTAAATGGGAAGATGTCAAGGCCGACTCCCAGCGCGAGAACTACCTGGGCCACTCCCTAATGGCGCGTACGTCCTCCATTCCCGTCTCGCTGCCTAACCCACCCTTCAATACTAACGCGCCACAGCCGTCGGCCGCTGGCAGAAAGGCCGCGACCTGAATTGGTACGCGAAAGGCGACGAGGACTCCAAGGAGGTCGCCGCCCAGAAGCTCGCCGAGGAGAAGCGCAAACTCAAGGAAGCCGAGGAAGACGCGATGCTAGTCGCTATGGGATTACCTGTGCCGCAACGAGCGTCCACGAATGCGAATATGGTGCCAGTGGGCGAGCGAGCGAGCGTGGCTGATGTCAAGAAGGCTATGGCTGAGGTCGGGACTGAGGGCGGCGATGAAGACACTGTAAAAGGTGTGGGATTTGGCGCGTATAATGGACGTGATGGCGCTGCCGATGATGGGGATGAGGTGCTGGAGGGATCGGGCCTAGCGGATGCTGGTCTGTCTGCGCGGAAGGGACGAAGGGAGGACAGGGATCGGGATCGAGATGTTGCTCCACGAGAGCGGCGGAGGGATCGGAGAGAGGATGATGGCGAGAGGCACAGGCGGAAGCGCTCGCGAAGCAGGTCTAGAGAGCATCATCGGCGGCGGAGATCACGGTCACGAGATCGGGATTGCGAGAGGAGAAAGCACAGGTCGAGGAGCTATGAGCGTAGAAGGGAAGAAGACCACCATCGAGAGAGACGAATAGATCCAGATGCTGCACGTTCGAGGCCGCGGTCGAGGGATCGAGTGAGGGATATGAGGCCGAGGCGGAGCAGATCTCCTTACGATCGCTCCGATGGGCATAGGCGGAGGTAATTCGGAGTCTCAGGCTGTACTATAGGCATTAGGCAAGGTAGAAATTCGATCTGATACCCTCTAGGGCCCGTTCCTGGTCCACGTGATGATGTTACCTGCCCGTAATTTAGGATACCTCCAGTTCCACTTCACAGTCCTGAGACGAAGTGCAAAGAGAAAGCATGCTGTGTCAATATTCATCATGTTTTGGTTCGTTTTGAATGAGCATCTGTACTTTTCATTGCAGAGAGCTTGTGTGCATAAGCCCTCTTCATATCTATGTATATTCGGTTTCAGTTTGCCATGTCCATCATACTACGAGGACATCCAGATCCGCCTTCAAACCAGTCAAAAGGAAGAAGACAACTCGCCAATTCAAGACCTCTAGCAAAAGCTTCCAGAAATACCGCCAAGAAAGCTACGGACAAGTCCTCCTAAGAGGTCTGGCTGGCCTCAGCCCGCTCCAGGCGCTCCAAGAACTTCTGTTTGAGAGCCTCGAGGCTCATGCTACCCTCCAACGCGTACTCAACAATAGTGTCAATGGACTCTTTAACGACACTATCAACTTCAGCCGTGTCCCGCGCACGCACAGGGCGACCCTCAGTCTCCGTCAGCTCGGCCTCGGCGGCGACCTCCGAGTTGTCTTTGACACTGTCCATCACGTGCACGACACGTGTTTCCTTTCCGAGCGCAAACACGAGCATGCCGTCCGTCTGGGCCTCCTGCTTTGCGACCTCGAGGTTCAGGGCGGCCAGGCGCAGGTTACGCTTTGCGGCGTACATAGCCTGCTGCGACATGGCTACTTCCTGGACAAGTCCTTCGATGTGGTAGAAATTGTCTACTTCAGCCTCGGTAGCGACACCCTCATCGCAACGCTCGAGTAGGCCTCGGTAGGCTTGGAAGCGTTGGCCGTACTCGATGCGGAGGCTGTGCATTGCGTCACGAGTGGCCTCAGAGAGCGGGTCGTGCGGAAAGGTGGTGACAGGCGACATCGTTGTGGCGGGTGCCTGCGAATCTGGTCTGATGATGTTAGCTTTTGGTGTAGTGGGAGGAGTTGAGGTGGCTTCAATGAAGTGATGAGCTGGACACTGCATGGATTATGTACCTTTGATTCGGGTGGTGATGTGAGTGTTGTTGGTTGAGGAGCTGGATTTCGAGCAGATCTTGAGAATTTTTGTCAGTACAGTGAGAACCGGAGCGAAGCAGACGAGATCTTGACGTACCGGAGGGCTAGTCGAGGACACTCAGTGTCTTCCGAGCTGATGGCAAAGGTGTTGTTGATGTGGTACGGCTCAGAGCAAGATCTTCAAAGCTTCTGTCAGTGTGCTGCAAATCAGAGTGCTTGAGACGAAAGATCTTCCATACTAGGTGAGTGTCTGGAGACTTCCAGGAACTGGCAAGCCGAGCGCAGGAGGTTTGTTGAAGACTGCTGATGTGGTGTGTGGTGTAGAAGAGATGGTGTAGTTTAGCTCTGACCAGCCCGGCTGTTTTATAGCTAGGAAGTGGACGGCGGCACGTGCTGAATAAGCGAGCAGATGAATAGCAGTGACGACAATAAGAAGGCCACAATAGTTCCACTTCACGCCCGTATCGCCGCCAATAACCTGAGCCTCGAAGGAGCGAGCGTCCGGATGCCGGGTCGAGCGACAAAAACGTCACATTTAGTCCTGGAGGATAATACCGGGAGGATATCCGAGGATCACAGCTATAATAGTGAAGGCAATACGGCATAACGGCTTTTGTGCATCGCTACCAAGCTTTCTCGAACTAGATCAGGAAATCCGGTGGAAATGATGTATAGGATGGCGTTGCCAAGGCGAGCGGAACCAAGGAACGTCAAAATTGACGACACTCGCACAATATCATTGCCTGCAAAGATGGGCTTTTCATCTACTGAGGCTACATTGAAGGTAGGATAGGATCAGTCGCAGAGGAAGAGGCCAGACTACGTTCCGCGAGAGGATTATAAGCTCTGCTGGTTATGTTTGCGCCTTGGCGGATAGAGGAAACATGTGAGGTTTGTCACATCATCATGGCCTCGAGAAATCGGTGGTTCAAGGTAGATCGATTTGTAGTCCCTAGCATCTTCACCAGCTTTCTTTGTCAATCTCAACGATTCGGTTCCTATAGGTCGTGCTCAAGCTCTATATCAAGAGCTTTCTTCGTGTTCGCTGCTCCTACGTGAAACTCAAAGGTAGTTGTCCACATCTTGAATCCCGAGAGAAACCGCTGTTGTCACGCGCTAAATACTGGCCTTAGATAGTACGCAACCATTCGGACTTATTATCGCTTAGCCGTGGTTTAGGTGAATGCCAACTGCGCTCAAGTCTACCAACTTCCACTATTCGATTCAGCGTCTCTTTGCTCCGTCAACCTGCTCCAGCACACCACCCACCCTCTCAAAGCTTCTTGCTCTCCCACACCAGTTCGACGCCCAGTAGCAACCCACACCGCTTCCCCATCCGCCTGTGTTCGGTCAACCACAGGCAGTCGCAATGGTAAGCACACCTGTCATCTCCATCTTCCTCAATAGTTTCAAGTTAACGGAGTCAACTAACCCCTCGCAGGCCACTTACCAGCTATCCCCCACCCTCGAGCGCCACGTGTCCCTCGTCTCCCTCCCTGAATCCTTCAATAGCGACGACAGCGTGACACCCGCTCATCTCAACTTCTGGAAAGACCCCAACTATTCCGCCCGTCCTCCTCGTGCGTCCACAGACAATGCTGCCAGCGGCTCGCAAAATGCCCAGTCTCAACACCAGGCAGACAACGCCCACCAGCAGCAGCAGCAAGGCGAGGAATCTGTCGGGGCCAAATACAACTCCAAGCTGACCGCGAGCGCCGCCATCTTCCAACCAAACCAGGCAGACCCCAACGCTCCAGTCAACCGGGAGGCAATCCCCTACGTCCCCCTCAACGAGGAAGTTGCCCACTCGGTGAACAAGTTCTGGGTTGACGCCACCCGCAGCGACCCCAGGATTGCTGGACTTCTCAGTAGAGTGGCGCAAGGTGTTGGCAGCGGGCAGGACTACGCGAACTTTGGCCAAGTTAACGACAGGTTGGTGGATCACTACAACGCGAAGTGGAAGGAGGATGCTGCTCGCTGCGCTAACGACGAGGCCAACCGTATTCACGTCCAAGGTATCATGGAAGGCATCTTCGCAGCCGCTACCGGTTCCATGACAGCCGACGAGCTCAACAAGATCGAGAAAGAGCACGGAAAGCCTGCCCACAAAGCCATCGACGCCGAAGTCAAGTTCATAAACGCCATCGTCGACAATTACGTTCTAACTGGCATCCACCATGGCCTTGAGCTGGTCGAGATGGTTCACGTAGCCGTACAGACTGCGAATTGCTGGGGCACCCCGTGGGGCAACCCGAATGATCCTTCTCTGTCGGAACCTGTGATTGTCGATCTGCTTCAGTGGGGCAAAGGCCAAGGACTAGAGCAGAATGGGTTCATAAATATCATCCAGAACGCGGTGGAGAAACACTACTCTACTCCACGAGCGCGTCGTGAACCCACTCTCCCCACGCAGAAGACGAGCTTGCTGGCAGCAGGTGACGCGATGCCCAAGCACCCTGGCATCGGCCTCGATCCTGGCCCCCAGACGACACGCCAGCTTCCCAAGAAGTTTGCTCCTAATGCTGTCTTCCAGAATCCGACCACGAGGCCCCAATATCGCCAGTGAGGCCGTCCTATGGAGATGATGGGCATAGCAGCGGCTAAGCCAAACTTGCCCACCATTCCCGCCACTTTCTCATATCATACAGGCTACGAAGCACGAGCCTGATGGCTCGAGGGACTCTATTGAGGCTTATCGTATGGTGTTTGGCTTGTTGAAGCGGGGGGAGGGCTACGGTATGCGAGGGAAAGAGATTAGGCAGTTGATAAAGTAGGAGGCTTTGAAGCTCTGTTAGGAGTCGCTCGAGATAGATGGACTTCGATTTCCTGCTTGCTTATGGCGGGTATTCCGAGACGAGTGCTGGTGAGTATCAGATTATGTAGCTTTCTTTGATAGAGATTCCGTAGATATGGATGGGTCTATACTTGAGACCCTTGATTCGATAGCTAGGCATACATTGCTGCGTCACCAACCTTGGCACACGAATATGGCATTGTTCGGGTTTTTTTGCGAGAAGAATCCTACAATAACAGGTCATAAATCTGGACAAACAGACATACTACAGCTCCGGCTCCACTTTTGCTCTCTTCACGCCACTTTAAAGAAGAGTGCCTTGGCTAACATGTCTTCAGTTGATCAAAAGGAAGCGTAATATCCTATGCGTTAATTTTCACGTCGTATTTGAAGTTTCTAAAGCCTAACGGGGCAGCTTAAGCAGTCGCAAGGAGTGCTCAAACGTATGTCTTGGTATTGCAGATAGGTGATGATCGGCGAGTCGAGAGGTAGCTTGGTTTGCACTATATCAACTCTTACGCCGTACTTCGGTTCTTTAAGCGCTTGTAGAGGCACGCCAAGCAGTGATAATAGGCTGAATTTAGAGTTGGGGCGGGAAACTATAAGTATGCAAATTTGCCATTTTGTGTGTGAGCGTGGTCGAGATTCACTGGTCGCTGCTTTTAGGCACAATAGCCACCGGCGCCGGGCATGAGGCCACGATTTCCTGTGAATGTTAGTCAAACTTGAGGTTTGCACTACTTAAACAAACTGTTTCTGTTTTATCAACACGCTCACTGCACATGCACCACAACGCACCACACACCATTTCTTTCCCCATACCACATGCCAGTCAACTCCCACCACCCCTAGATCAACACCTTCAAGAATCACATCATGGTAAGATAACCTTCCCCTTCATATTTCAAATTTCCACGGGCCTAACTGAACTCCTAGGCTACCAAAAACCATCCAACCACCAACATGCCCGGAGGCCACAGCAATGAAAACAATCCGCGTCATTCCGAACGTCAAGCTGTAGTCAATACTGGGCCGGGAGTGCTGAACACGGGGTCTGGTCCGGCCAACGCAGGTCATGGTACCCAGTATAACAGCTCAGATGTTCACAATCACGTGGGCCATATCGTCAATTTTTACATGTGGCCCCCCAACTTTCCCCCTGACATGGCTCATGATGACCAAAGCGCCTATCAAAATCCTCCAATGGGTGCTTTCGTTGTACCTCCCTCTACCTCTTTTCCCGCACAGTACCCACAGCCTCAGGCTGGACGAGACACATTCGCAAATCTAGGACACCAGCAAGGATATTCTAGCGGTGGTCATTTTAAAGCCAACAATGCTACGGCCGGCGGCAACTTCCCTGGAACCCCAAACCCTTTTCAAGGCAGCAAGGCACCCCTTACCTACATGGTATCCGACGCCGTTGTGCAAAAATGGAAACATCTGCAGACTCAAGATCCGGAAGTGGATAACATAGTCAATCATGTTATCCATGGAGTCGCTCCACAAGTCTACTACGCGAAATATGCACAGATCTACCAAGAGCTGATCGACCGCTGCAATGCAGAGTGGCTGCAGGGCCAGGCTCCGGGTCAGCACCAGCAGCCTCAAGGACAGGCAGAGGCACGAACACAAGAGATAGTTCAGAGCCACAAAGCCGTTGGGAACGAATCGAAGCGTGGAGGTACTGAAAAGGCTACCATATGGCACGTAAACTTCATCAACCACATAGTCGAATTTGCCATCCGGAACGGCGTCGAGCAAGGCCGCCACGTCAAAGATATTGTATGTACTATCATCCAGACTATTGGCTCCTACAATGTGGGCCGTCCTTACCCCGGTAGTCCTGATCTCTTTGGTCCGTTGCTTGAAGTTGAGGCTTTGATCCAATGGTGCAAGGTACAGAAGTTGGATAGGGGTGATGCCCAGGCATTGATCTCTTCTGCAGCTATCCAGAAAGGTTCTCAGCGTGCCCCAGGACTCCCCCTAAACCTCCTTCCGCAGAAGCTTGAGAACGAGAACGACTCCCAGCGCGACTCAAAGCGCATGCAAGATCGAAACCACATCGCAAAGGTGATTAAATCTCATGTTCGGGATCGCACTAAAGAAGGCGAGGAGCTGGAATCGATCAAAGACCAGCTCAAGAAAGCTACCAAATTTCAGCCTGGAGGCCCAAAGAACCGTAATGCGGCCGAGCGTTTGGTACAAGGTCCTATACAGTGGGCATTGGATCAACCCTACGGCAGGGGAGGGAAAGACATCAGGACGTTGATCAAACAGGAGGCATTCAAGCTCTCCTAGAGTCAGGGGCTTGTGTGCGTGCTTTCGTTGGTATGCGTCGGATACCCATGAAAGGAGGCCAGAGTGCAGATAGCTTTCTTCAGACGTGCCTGAGTTTGTATACAGTGCCCCGATAGAGCATTGTGTGCCACCATTTGCCACTGTCTGATGGATTCTGGCAAATTATCAGACATATCAGACGGTTAGATGGGACGCAAGACTCTAGATAGCCACATTTTCGAGCGGGATTTGAGCTGCCAATCAATCTGTTTTCTCAAGGCGGTTTAGCGTTCAATCAAAAACCTTGATAGAACTTTAGAATTAGTGGCATGCAAGCAGCGTGATTAGTGAGCCGTCCAATTCTCATTCCGGTTGATGGTCGGTTGGTTCAAATGTATTATTAGCCATCAATCAATTAGTCGGAGCTCTCTTCAATTTTAAATTGTCTAATCTGTATTATCATCCCCCTACCTGACAGATTTATCCTCTTGGAGTCTTGGCAGGAGATCTACTAATCCGTCCAGTCAATCCTGATTTCTAACGGGCCAGTCCGCCCTAATGCTTACTCTTAAGCTGCCAATCCAGACCAAAATTAAGCCCCAAAGTCCATGACAGCTTACTAACCACACTGCAAGCAGGAGTGCGCACACGTATATCTGGTACTATAGGGGGAATTATGTACTAGATTCACTACCTGAGCAGGGCCAGCGGATGTATATACGAGCACCACGTTTACTTCCAGTGAAACTAGTCGAAGTTTCACACTCACTGCTTGAAGGCATAGGCGCAGGCGGCGATTTCCTGTGAATGTATTAACCGGGCTCAAATTTTCTGCGCATAACTAAAAAGACTCTTCTTCATATAATCCACACGCTCCACCACTTCTACTTATAACACCACCTCACACTTCCTTATTTCCCACTCCACTATCTACAAAATCTTATTTCAGCTTTCTTTCTCTCATCCAGACCATCAGAAAATCCGTACAACCAAGGGTAGGCTCAATGGTAAGGCTCTCCTTCTGTTTATCTCTAGCAATTCTTCTTCCTTTTATGCAAAACTAACAAGATACTCTCAGTCTACCAATCGGGTCCCCTCAGACATGCCTCCTCGTCGAGTCTCTCTCCTTGGCTCATCCTACAATGATACTGGCATCACACCAGACCACCAAAATCATTGGATGAATCAGAAGTACACCGCGCGGCTTTCCATTTTTCAGAAAGGCCTTGGTACCCAGCGCAACCAAATTATCGGACACCAAGAAGTTTCGGTGTCTGGCCCAGGCCCATTTCATACAGGGCAAGGTCCCCAAAACAATCACTACCATAACGCATCTGCGTCAGGTGCACTCAATATTGGTACCCAGAATGTCTATTGCGCGGCAAATTATTCAGACGCCTTCCCAAACGCCCAGGGTGCGGAAAAACTTCAGCAGTATGCACAGCACATCGTCCGTGCCCTGAATATCGCCCAGCAGCAGCAGCAGCCTCAGCGCGGCAGTGCCGTGCCTGGGGGCCAGCCTCCCACAGGTGGTAAAAATCCCGCCGAACGCCAGAAGACGCAGGAGACAGTTGTGGTCGAACACGTTGTAAGGACTGCCTGGCATTCTCTATCAGAAGAGGAGTACCAGAAGATCATCCATGAACGTGCGAAAGCCACGTTTCACAACGCTACCGACGCTGAGATCACACTTCTTGAAAATGCAATCCGTGTTTACATCACGATATGCATCGAGCGAGGCTTCAGGCATGACGAGGTTACGCACTCAATCCATGAGACGGCTACTCGCTGGGACACGGCCTGGAGAAATCCGTACAATAATGCTCATTCTGATCCCGTCGTCGTAAACATCCTCAAGTGGTGCAACGAGGGTTACATGGATATGAACGAAGTCCGCACTCTGATTGCGAATGCTCCGGCCAAATTTGTTCCAGTCGAGCCCAAAAAGGGGCGAAAGTCGCAGGACCGGGCCGCGCAATCTCAGTTTCGTGCCAATGGCAATGGTTCACTCAACCATCTTCTGCCTCAGGAGCTGAGTCGTCCCACCCCTAGCGATCGTCGCGTCTTCCCAAAGAAGAGCCAGCATATGGAAAAAGTATTTCAATTCGCTACGAAGTCTTTTGAGCACCAGCAGTTCGTCGACGTAATGGTCGAGGCGCACGTTCAGAGGCTTGTGAAAGACGGGTTCACGCTTCAGGCAGCCGTTCGCCGCATTGCACATGCTGCGATGTGGCTTAGGGGCAAGCCGATTGAAGGAGATGCCCAGGATGCTGATCGATCTATGGTTTCAGTGCTTGTCAACTGGGGCGCAAAGAACAATATCAGCGGCAGCGATGTCAAGGGGATGGTCAGGGAGGCGGCGAAGAAGTTTGGTCCACGGCTTGATCGCAACGGATAAGGTTGTGCTTGTTTTCCTCCGCAGCCGCATGCCGTATTGGAACAGCCCGGATGAGAGTCAAGGTCTGAGCTTAAGTTTGCGTAGAAGTCGTAGGGGATGTGAGGACCCAATGTCAGCCGCAAAGGCTAGATAACGCAGGTATGGCAAGGCGCTATTTGATTATAGCCTAGACGCTGTGGGTGTCATCCACACAGCTGTATTTTTGTTCATTCCATAAACCTAGATTGGGGTTTGGTGGATACTTCTAGCGGTTTTATTCGTGGCTTGATAGATTGGCCTCATTAGTCATTTTCTTTGCACATCCAACATTGAGTATATGCATAAAATACGTCAATATGTCTTCAATAAACTGAATTTGGCTAGATGTGATCCCGAGTCACCAATATACAGTACTAGGCCTTGTTTTGGGTACTATTTGCTTCCCCTGGGGGCATTCGGATAGGAAAACTCAACCCCGCGGAAATAGAGCTACCGTTTGACCGCCTGAAGACAGGCTCACAAGGGTACCTCTTCCAGTAGTCTCGAACGAGCAAGATTGACGCCCGGGCAGTGAGATGTCTATGTGTCCAGAGTTATGACCTAGTACTATACTAGACTCGAAACTGATAACACTATTGCGGAACGATGAAAAATTCCTCGGGGAGAGGGGTGAATAATCAACTCAATTCAAAACTAGTTTGACTTCCAAGGGTCTAAGTAGTACAGCTGTGTTTTAGGGCTTCATTGTATGGTACCTTGACCAGAGGTATGTATGAACTCATTAGTCGCTGGTTGACGTGCTTCTTTGTAGTGTTAAAGGCCAAGGAATATTCAAGGCTTCGTGCGTCTAAACGGCAGTTCTCTTTCCAATATCAATAACTAGCCAACTATTTGACTGAGAAGGTGTTCAGTAACACCGCTCAAATGCCAACAAGGCATCTAAAACTAAAAGGGCTGCCGAATGCCCAGATACATGATCTATCGGCGTACATACATGCAGTGAAACTGAATCAAGAAACTCGATCAAATCATTAAAGCGATCCCATAGACTGACACCATGGTAAAATCTTATCAGATTAGCTCAATCGCGTTCATTGACCAGCGTTCCGATCAAAGCCGGCACAAAAAACTGCTGTTTCAAGCCATGCATGCCACACTGACCTATAAGGAGTGGAGAATAATAGTAGCCGAGCAGGACTACCAACGTGACCCGCAACTATCCGTTCCACGCGGCTGATTTTGACAGTTTATCGGCCACTGCTGGATGGCGCGATCAATCTTCATCCTCGAGCCTTCACTTGAACGCCCGCGCGATGGCGTCTGGGCTTCTGGAAACCACTGTCATCTGTGGTACTTAAGCATGTCTAGCCCCCAGATCTACACTCTACTTTCTTCCAACAACAAATTTTGCTCTGATTCTATCACACCAGGCAAAGATCACTGTTTCAGCACGGCAGTTTAGCTCAACTTCTCGTGAGGGTTTCCACTGGTACGCCATGCCCGTTTCCACTTCACATGGACGTCATCTAACGCAAGATCTTATAGCTTCGACCTGATCTCGGATATCGTGCGCACCTCGATCAAGATCAACGCTAAATCAGACTCCAACCCAAGATCTTCTTCGCTTTCCGTTGTATCAGCAAATCCAACACAATGGTAAGCCCATTGAAAGATCTTCCAAGTTACCCATTCAAGCTAACAACCTGTGTTAGGATCATTCCCTACTTGTGATTGCCTCCACGCTCCGGATACTCGGGGTAGATGCCAACTACGACCTCGAAGCCAGCCTGGGCCGTTACTATGGTTCTTCTCCCACCCCCGACGAGCCCGACTCCGAGTCTGAATCGAGCACGTCTACGGTCAAGCCTGCGCGTGTCCTTCTGTCCGCACTCAGGTTGCAGCACTACAACCTAGGATCAACAACTCATATGCCAGAAAGCTACTCTCCGAACATCAGCTGTAGAGAACCCAGCTGAAATCTCAGCTGTAGAGAACCGAGCTGAAGCCTCAGCTGTGCAGGGCTCATCTGAACTTACTAGCGCGCCACCCTGGGGGTGGCCCCCTTCCTTCCCCTAGTATATATACAACTAGCTAGACGTCTATAGAAATCAGAGTTCACATCAATTTCAACCTGAGTTCCGCCCTCTGTCCCGCCTACCCAGGCTATGAGGGGACTGGTCCTATCAACCAGTACGTCATCCAGGCAGTTGGCCGCGCCTGGGGAGACGTCAAGAAGCACTACGTCGAGCATGCTCAGCTAGTCGTTCGCGTGACAGAGGGTAGCCAGGCTAGCGTAGAGGACTACGCCAAGTACTGGGACGAGCACCAACGGATAATCGACCACTGCAACTACGTCTACTTGTCGATTTCCGAACCCATCAAACTCGTCATGCTCAAGTATATCCACGACGCCATCATCTCCTCCGGCGCCCATCTCACCGCGATGGTACGCCGCGTCGTTTCCTCCGCCCAGGCCTACGACGCTGGCCTCGACGCCACCAGCCGGGCTAGACTGGACCTCAAGGTCGTGGAAATGATTGAAGAGGTCATCAAGAAGGGCTATGGCCAGGCGGCTGCGAAGGAGATGATCGTAGCGGCCGCGATGAGGGTCCGGGAGGAGCTGGCCGCCATTATACCAACGACTTCGCTTCGCCGTCAAGGCGCCACTCTGCCTGGCTCTAAGAAGTCTTCTAGACCTCGCCGTGGCTATCGCAGTCGTCCCGACATTCAGGGTCCCGCCCCATTCGCCCTACACGATCCCGCGACTCCGTACCAGCCTGCCTTCGGCACCATCACTTCTGGTCCCACTCCAAAGTTCGGCCCCCGTTTCGTTGGTGGAGTTTCGCGAGCCACCCGCCGCTAAGGCTATGGATCCGTTGCCAGAGAAGGTGTTCAGGCAAGGCTGAGTGTGGTGTGGTTGGTCAGTTGAGGGGTTTATGGTGTTTTCGGTGGCTACGGGTGGATCGGGCTTTGGGGGAGTGGCTTTGGGCGGATATCTGGTCTCTTTGCTGCAGATACGACACTGACTACTACATCAGGTCAATGTGGCTATCATCTGGGCTTGCAAGATAGATTTGAGAAGGCCGAGACGGGGTATCTGGCCATGTAATATACCTTTTGAATATGAACCATTCTTGCTCTTGCGCTACTGCCCAATGTGTAATGTATCTCAAAAACCGGGTGGAGATCAAGAGCATGCGCCTGAGCCAGTGTATCTGGAAGCGCCAAAGAAAGCTGTGACGAACCTATAGAGGGTTCACTGCTGCCGTGAGGCTGCTCCGCGAAAGACAATCCGGTAGGTGTTGGCGCGCAGTCTCGGGCTCGGCGATTTTGCTGGTGAAGACGCGGGTAGAAGCAGAGAGCCCTTAGGTCGGTGCCTATATCGTCGCTCAGATCATGATCTATAGATACTGCTATAGCAGTGGTAGATGTTCCTCATGGTCGCTTCGTCGGAGACATGTTGGCGGTGTCGGAGGGCTTGTTTGGAGGTTTTCAGCCGGCAGTGATGGATTGCGACACAGACTCTGGATGCAGGGAAGCGAATATGCCCCAGGGGTTAACTCACATGGCATTTAAAACACGGCTCCTAGGTTTGCGCTCCATCAGTGGCATGTAGGCGGCCCAGTTTCGCGATATCACAATGGTCGGAGTTGGCTTGGCACTTCCGTCACTTACCTAGCGATCAACAGAAACAGCGCAAGACTGTGCCCTACTTCTGTAACGCCGATCTTCATCCTTTCCCCTAGCAGTATACGTGTAGTATCACCCATCGCGCACGCTTCGAGTCTTTATGTGATCTAATTTCGACCGCCCTCAACACCTTCGCCGCCACTCCTACCTTTTTCTACGCGTGGAACTTCCGTCCCTGGCTGTTGCTGAATTCGACTATACACCGGAAGCAGGTGCCTGACCTGCCGCCTTTTGTATCAAGATTGGCTGCTAATAGACTCTTAGCCTTCACGGAGGACCAGCTTTGTCAGGCTTCAATAACGTATATAAATCCAACCCACTTCGACAGGTCCGCAGCCTCGCATAGTTCTATGCCGCTTCCAATCATAAAACAAAATCAGCTCACAATGTGTAACCAGAATTCTCAAATCACCCACAATGGACCGGGTTCTTTATCTCACGCAACTGTCTGAACTCACGCCTCTGCCCCTGATGATTCCCCTACATATCCAAAATCAACTGGCCACGGAAACTGTGGTAGAACATGGCGCCAAAAGTCCATACTACGCAATCCTAAAGTTTAAAGAAGAAAGAGGAGATCATCTGAACACTAGAGAACTGAACTCTCTAGCCTGGCACGAGGCATTCGTCCAGTGGTGTATTCGGCACAAGAAGAAGGTTGAACGGGTAAAGCTTGGGATCGCCAATCTGGTCAAGACGGCAATCCTTAGCGACGGCATGACGTTCAGTGTCGTGATGACTACCATCGCTCACGTCGCCGTGCGTCGTCGGATCGTCGAGCCGAGCGACGAGGTCCAGCAGCTGGAAGACGCGATCCACCGTATCGGATATGCAGCGAGGCAATTGCCACTAGATGAGCAGACGGTTCTCAACGCTATGTGGGAGGCATGCTGCGGAGAGTTTGAGCGTTGGAACACTACGCGTGTTCTGATATGTCTGTTTCGGACCTGGGTGTGTCTGCATTTCGGCTAAGAGTTGTGCCTGCGGCTAGCGGCAGCATTGGTAGGGTCCCTTGATACTTCTAGGTTTGATACATCGGTGTAGATATAGCGTGCTAGACAGAGATCTGTGATACATGCTCGCCACCGTTGGAGGTACCTTCGTGCTTTACTAAAGATGGGGACGAAATAGAAAAGTTTAGAGAGTTCAAATTTGACCAGTATTCAAGGCTTCTGATCGAACTACATCGCTGTTGTTTGGGGTGCTTTAAAAGGTTGGCGGAATCCAGCAAGAGGGCTCGTAACTTGGGGTAGATAGAGTGCACAAACCTTTGTCCTCGTACGATAAAGACTGACCCTACAGATTGCACCAGAGAGAGGTTGGCTTTACCGGAGGCAAGCCGAAAAGCAAACCGCCTTTGGAGCATTTACAAACGACCAACAAAGCTCTTTGGCAGCCTATGGGTAAAGACGTCTGGCCCCGACACGGTGTCTAGCAGCCTGGCCTAATTCTATTTTTCTTTACGTCTTCTCAAATACCTGCAATCATTACAACTCAGGACCAGCCTCCGGATTTTTTCCAGCGCACTACGCACTACGGCATATGGAAACAGACATCTCACCGCTCGGGGGGCACTCTTGCTCGCTCGACACCACAGCGAGGAGTGCCCTAGCTGGCACATCTTCGCTCAGTCAAATGGTAGCCCCATCTCCACTGTATATATTTTCTCATTGTATCTGGAGTTCTGAATGCCCAGTAGCGATGAATAGATTTACTTCGACTCTTCTCTTGCTGTCTAGCTGCCAATGTAAGGAAAACCCCAGCTGGCACGTCTTCGATCAGTCAAACGGTAGTCAAATTTCCACTATATGGAATCTTGCATCGTATCTGGAGTTTCAAAGCTTGTGAGCGGTAATCGAATACACTCAGGCTCTACTTTGATGTCTAAATGCCACCGGCAGGAGTGCTCCAGCCAGTACGCCTTCAGCCAGTCAAACATTAGCCCAATTTCCACTGCAGGGAGTTCCTCGTTGTCTCTGAAGTCCTAAAAGCCGGTCAACGATTAATGGATATACTCAGGCTACTATCTTGCTGTCCAGATGCCACTGCAAGGAGTACCCCAGCCAGCACGCCTTCAGCCAGTCAAACAGAAGCCCAATTTCCATTGCGGGAAGTTTTACATCGTGTCTAGAGTTTTAAAACCCTGCCAAGATAGCCCAAGCAGATCCAAGGAATTTCCAAACTCATGTCAGAGTGCTTTAGACTTGCTATACATCTGCTTCTCAATGTCGGTCCGTCATCGTACCTGCGTACAATAGAGCAACATCAGCAAGATCCTACCGCGGAGGTGAACGTATACACACTTGCGAGGCCACTCCCCCCATTACGGTCTCACCAATAGCTCGAAGCCGTCCCCGTTGGCTAGCGAACATATAAACAAAGCCTAAGCAATGAATACCTAGCAGTCCATAACTGCATATATAAAATGCTTTCGAGTTTCCAGCCTCTGGGTTTCTCGGCAGAGCAACACCCACCTTGCCACAGCACCATCACCCCGGCCCCTTGTAGAGCAACAAGAACTTCAAACCTTGGTTCAGGCCTCATTCCATCCACACTCAACTTCGCTCCAAGTGCCCAAGGTACGTCTTATATTTAGTTCACTAAACGGCTGGCCTCTAACCTATCTCCTCCTGCTAATAGCTCCGTCTAGCCCCACTTCCCGCTGCGCAAAACGTCTAGCACTACACATGCGAATTCTTCCCTCCCAGCCTGTCAACGAGGCAGTGGCCTCCGTCATCGACCAGCGGCGCCAGGAGCTCAAGCAGACTGACCCTGGCTATCCCACGGTCGCCAGAGAAGTGGAATGGGGTATAGCTAGAAGCCCACTAACGGAGCTGCACGCCTTGATCGACCGCCTGCTCATCGAAAACGAAAACGGAACATGGAGAGAACGGGCACTACAAGAGCTAGCAGAAGACTCGGGGCCAGCTACACCAGATATCGAAGGCGACGCATCCGTCACCACTCCACCATGGACCGAGAACGACACGATGACATATCTTAACTTAGCGTCACCACAACTTGAGGCGGATTTCAACAGTCTATAACACAGTCGCCGACAAGGTGGCCAATGGCACGGCCACTGGAACAGTCTCTGACCTTTACGCCTTGATCGATCGCCTCCTCATGAGCAACTAGTGCAGAAGTTCTGGCTCAGGGGTGGGGTCCTCATGACAGTGCTATTAAACGCGCAAAACGGAAGCCCGAGAAGCGAGATATTCGTCTGCCGGCCCGCGGCTAACGGGCGACTCAAAGAACGCAGTTCGAGTTCTTTCTAGGTTCGGAGCTCTGTGGGGATAGATTAGTGGTAGTCTAGGGTCGTCAGGGTCTAGAGACGGTTCCGATGTTTCTTCTTGTCCGTTCTGTATTCAACTTTTATACCAATACAATCTCTATCAAACCGGCATTATTGCTCTCACTGAGCTTATATATACGTTTGGCTGTCTTTTAATCGTCATTGGCGTATCAGTAGCTATGTTAGCGAGTCCTCAGAGCTGAAGTGAACGTAAACATACCAGTAAAACTGTCCGCTCTCCGCCCTTATAGTTCACCAGTGTGTCCAACTTGCCGCCCCTGGCCGGCGAGAACGTAAAAAACTCTAGGATGTAAATGAATAGCAATCCAGAGTCCAGTACTTAGAGCTCCCTTCCTTTCCTGGTCCAGACCCTCCCAGCAAAACAACCATCACATACCTTCACTCCGCCACACTACCTCGCCGGCTCTTCCTCGGCCAACAAACCTGTGCGTCCACTACCTCCAAGCCCGCTTCTCCAGCCAAACTTCTTCTTCAGCCAAACACCAACTTCTCAAAGTAAGTGCTTGCCCTATCACTCCAATCAGACCCAGTCCTCAGCCCACCACATCCTCTAACACCCCTTTTAGCTTCAACCACACCACCCACCCACACACCACCATGTCCTACACCACCCGCACCCCGTCCCCCGCCGCCTCCGAGCCGCAGAACGACACGGTGGCCTTCATGGTCCAACAACGCCTCGCCGAGCTCAAGCGCACCTACCCCGTGTACGCCACCGTCTCCCGCGACGTCGAGAACCAGACCGCCACGGGCACAATCTCCGACCTGCACGCCCTCATCATCACCATCCTCACCCAAGCCGAGAACCGCTCCTTCCGCCACATGGCACGCGACCCCGCCGGCGACTTCGAGGACCTGGAGCCCGTCGCGGCGAGCCTGCAGGACACTATCGACCTGCGTGTGCACCTTGCCGTCGGCCATGGCGTCATGAATGGTATGACTGCCAGCGAAACGTTGGAGCGGATTGGGAGGACGCTGCGGCTGTACCTGGATGTGGAGGAGCAGGCCCGCGTGGAGGAGGAGGCGGAGGAGGATTTCGAGGGCTTTGTGGCTGTTCACGTCACGGTTGCGCAGGTTGTTGGGGTAGTTTTGGCGCTCTCGCTGCTGTTGAACGCGCATTTGTACTTTGGGAGCGTACCGGTGCTCCAGGTTATCCGGGGCCTTCTGGGAGTTCTTTTGATAGTAGTGGGCATCCGTAATGCGTGGCCGTGGTAGGGGGGTTGGTCTAGGGACTGGGAATTTGCGCCGCGAGAGAGGGGTTTTGGAGGCGGGTTGGCGGTGTCTGGGGTCCTTGGGCCTGTGGGATTTATTGCGGAAGGAATCCTCGGTATGGAGTTCAGATTCGGGGTTTAGAGGATGATAGAGCTGGAATAGACTTTGAATTGCAATCATGATTACAGCAACGCCTGAATTGAAGCGTGGGATCTTGCAAAGTGGTGGTGAGCTTCGAATATTTAGAGATTGTGCTAAGTATGTTGAGATGTGAGGCTGAAATAGGGTTTTGTGGTGTTTCCGGGATATTTTGACTATATGATAGCACTTGGAATGAAATGTTTCTGGGATTGCCTTGATATCAGACGACTGGAAGAGTAGAACTACGACATGATGGAGCGTGAATGTGGACTTCAAACCTTCTAGAAGTAGAGCAAATGTGATAGCATGAGAGTCTTGATTAGAAGTCTAGATTACTTACTGGTTGACTATACAGCGCCTTGCCAAAACTCTATGCGCATTTCCTCACCACGGTTAGAGGTGTTTCGGCACATTGAAAACTTGGCGATAATATGTCAAAGCCCTGAGAGCTTGAATCTGAGAGAATTCACACGATAACAAGCCGCCTACTTGCCGCTGTTTGTGGTGCTCCAACATATCATTATGATTTGGAAAAGATGGAAAAGACGGCGTGCTCATACTTGTGTCCTGGTACTGTACCAGTGATTGAAGATAGTGAACGCAACTCATCTTGGATCAGCTCTATGGTTGAAACGTTTTTCCCAACGATATACAATTCCAAGGACTCCAGGACCATTCACCAAAGTCAAGCCAGATAGCTAGTAAACACTACCTGATACAGCCGCACCTATCCGTACAACAGCTTATCCCTCTGCCGATCGAGCTGGTCCGCCTTCTTGAGCATCTGCTTGCCTACCCAATTCCTGGTCGTTCCCAGCACTCCTAGCTCCCTCTTCCGCAACACCACGCTCCTCTTCTGCAGTCGATCGATTACCTCGCCGTCACTGACGCCGTATAGACGAGCTTGCTGTAAGACGCTGTCCAAGGCTGCGTCCAGTACCTGCAGCTGCTTCTTTTCCTCGGCCCTGGCGTTGGCCTCCTCGGCGAGGGCGGCCAAAGCAGATAGATTGCGAGTAATCTTTTTGGCCTTGCGCGATTTGGCTGCCTCGGCGGCAAGATGATGGGCGCGGGTCGCACGGGTTGTGCGGGTCTGGACGAACGGGAAGTGGGTGCTCGGGACGAATGTCGTGCAGAAGGTGAATACCGTGGAGGCGACTCCAGCAAAGGAAGAGAAAATGAACTTCTTCTGGATTTTTGCCTTGGGTGCCTCGGTGGATTCGGTCGGTTCGTGCGTGTTCTCTACTTCAGCGATGTCCGAGTTCTGCCTATCCACCGAATCGTCCGTGTTCACAGCGTTCGCAGAACCGCTAGCTAAAGCGGCTGATGCTACATGTCTGAGAGGCGCTTTCTGGGAAGGTTCAGGCTGGGTTAATTCCGTCGTGGTCTTCGTGACTGGTTTGGCCATCTTACTCGATGTGACCGTGTTTCTGGACTGCGGGGGACGAATGGGCCGAGACGCCATGTTTGTACTGTACGTAATTAGTTGGCCATAATCGCGACCACTAGATACAAGACTAACTGGATGCGAGGCTTCTTCAGAGGAGATGGGTTCATTTCGGCATCCGCATCTTCGCTGTCGCTGCTGGATGTATGGACCCGCTTGCGCTTCTTGTCTTCCGGAATCGAACGCTCTTTGGAGGCAGGTCTAGGCGAAGGCCAAACCCGGTGGGTATTGGGCCTTGTGTGGCCGCGTTTCATGTCATTAGCACCGTTGGTGAGCCTCTCTTCCTCTTTGGATGGCCCAGGCGCTGCGAAAGTGGCAGCGATGAAGCTGTTCGTGAATCCATTAGGATTCGGATGAAGAGGCTTCCTCCGCAACACCTCTTTCTCATCCGCTGTGAGGTCCCAGAAGTTACCCTTGTACCGTTCCTTCAAGGGAGTCAAAGTGTCCTGCGTCACCAGTCGCTTCTTCTCCTTTGTAATCACTAGCTTCCCATTCATCTTGAATTTTTCATCAGGAAATGGTTTGAATATTCTTCCGCTTTCTGTGCCAAGAAATACTTGGTCGTGGCGGTGTTTAGGTGGTAGGGGTGGCAGTTTGGGGTGATGATTGTTCTTTGGTAGCGGTCTCGGAGATCCCCGGGTTATTTGTGGTAAGGGTGGCTGTTTAGGGGGGTGAATATCTTTTGGAAAAGGTCCTAGAGGTCCTCGATCTGGGCTAACTTCGGATGGCTGCTTCGCCGGTACTGATGTAGGGCCGTCCTTGGAGTATTCTAGTCTATTGGAAGGAGGGCTGCCCTCCGGAGTCGTCGAGCCGACCTTTTCCTTTCTCACCATGATCACCCGAATTCCTGCTTCAGTGCGCTGCTCACGAGTAGCAGACCGGCCAACGGAGCTCATGCTGGTGTATGATGGCGACTATAGACGTCAAAGTGTTTACTAACTCCCTTAGCGTTTGTTTGTTGTTGACGAGTTTGATGCTTACGCTAGTGATAGTGTGTAACGAAAACTGGAGTGGTATGGTGGTGTGTAGAGTGTTGTGAATATGAGTACTTTTGAAAGCAGTGAGCAGTGTTTACAGGTATAAATAGGCCAGCAGCCGACGCCGTACAGTGAATCCTTTGGCCTGGTTCGCCGCTATTGTTTTCCCAGGCATCATTGTGGTGAAAGCTCACTGGTGTCTTAGAGAACAAAGACTGGGTGTGAATTCGAACGCTCTGCCCTCGCCGCAGGCCTTCCACTGTATCGATATGTACGCACACGCGTCTTCGCGGAAGGCTTTCCCATCCATCAAGCCGTGTATATAGCTCTCTCCTACGAGTTTCCAATGCAAGTCCTCTTTTCTCAGAATGAGTGGCACTCTTCCCCCTTTGCACAATGCCACGGAGTCGCCAGCTTCAGATTTTGCAGGTATGAAGCAAAGGTAGCCTTTCTTCGTCCTTGCCATTCGTCTCTGGTTTGCGTGGGTCATCAACTCTGATGCGAATTTCTCATTCAGCTTCAGCGTCGATATCATGTAGCCCATGAAGGCTAGCGGTCTGAAGAGTCTTCGTACAGTGTTGACTCTCATTTTAGTCAATCGCCTGACGGAGGCCAAGGAATTGTACCACGCCCGAAACAATTCTTCCGTAGTATCGTACCCGTCTGGCATGGTCCCCGTACAAAGCGTTTGCCAGTAGATAGCCATATGTTCTTCGCGAGTCCGCGTTGTGGTCGGGCCATTCTTGTCGCCAGCTTGTGCCAGGTTTTCCCATCGTAGGAAGACTTCAATTTGGTCCACGACGCGGAAGATCTCCCCGAGGGTAAATTTGACAGCACCTGCAGAATTTCGGACGGTGCGATATATCCCGCGTAGGCTGGTATGTTCGGGGTTCTCCAGCTGCTCGGTCTTTGCGAAGAAGTCGTCGTCTACGAACCAATTGCCATCGTCATGTAGGTCAATGAGAGGATCACTCACAGACGCGATAGTGTCCACAAAATGACCGGAAATTACAGCAGTGTCCATATCAGGAAATTTGATGGATGCAGTGGTGTTCCAAGATGTGCTTGTTAGCCTCGGTTCACCTCGTGCATCCAGCATGAACGGCTTCGGTATGCTTTTAGTGAAGCTCCAATCCGCAACCCAAGATGGTAGACTTTGGCCGAGATCTGATTTCGAGCTTGTAACAGCTAGTCCAAATAAATCAAGGCAAGTCGAGCGCGAGAGTATACTGATCGCTGTCTTACAGTAAAGGCTGGCGGCAGAAGCACGACAGTCCGGGGTCAAGCCGAGTTCTTCGACGTCGGAAACTAGGCC
The DNA here is from genome assembly GCF_010093595.1 of Mytilinidion resinicola. Classification (NCBI taxonomy): domain Eukaryota; kingdom Fungi; phylum Ascomycota; class Dothideomycetes; order Mytilinidiales; family Mytilinidiaceae; genus Mytilinidion; species Mytilinidion resinicola. Next base: position 1,315,224 of record NW_022985443.1, read on the forward strand.
TAGTAAAGAAAACACTTTGTCTCTTGGATCCGTCGCATCCCGTATGCGAAATTGGATAAGAAGATCAAGTAACTGTTGGGCCGGCGGACGGCTTGTATCTCTTGCATGTATCGACGCCACAGCGCGAAAGTTATGGAAGTTATCAGCATCGACAAAGCCGAACATAGAAGTCTGAAACAGGCCCCTTCGCAAGCCATTCTCGATTCTGCTGGCGAAGGTTTTCCACTCTATCTCTCTCGGTCCGCACATGATGCATGCATCGTCCGGTAGAGCTATATCTTGGATAACCCATACTCGTTCAAACCAGTGTTGGAGAACCAAGAAGTCGACAGCCTCGTTTGCGGCTTCTGTGAGTCTCATTTCCGTGTCGTGTGACTTCTTTGGCCGATATATGTTGACACTCGTGTTTGGTTTGGTGGGCGAACTTTCTAAATCCATTTAAGAAGGCCAGCTCAGGCGATCGAGCATGGGGTCCAAGCCATACGACCGCTCGAGTGGTTTGCTGGTAGATTTTGTTCATGATGCCCACTTCTCGAGCCCGCTCATCTAGATTCGTTTGGTCAATGCAAACGGCATCTACCCAAAGCGTGCGCCTCTCCAAAGGACTCCGAAGATGACGTAGCGCCGAGCGTAGGTTCTGTGTCACATCCAGGATGCCTTCATCGACACATATTGGAAGGGGGTTTGCGGCATTTCCCTAAACGTAAGATAATGCCTCATAGTCAGGACGAGAGCCAAGGGAGCACTGAATCAAGCGGCAATAAATGTCATCTAAGTGGTTCCCAGGGAGTAACTCCAGTATACGTATATGGTCTCGGCCATCTTCCGAGGGTAACGGAGAATAGGTGTACGGTGTTCCAGTGGGCGACTCGTATGCAGTTTCCTAGAATACAAAATAAGAAATACTACCCTTCTATCGCTATAGTAGCGGGAAGATAATCACCGCTGGCAACTCCACTTCAACGTCTTCCTTCTGGTCCGTTTTCTTTGCGACAGGCTGTTCTCTGGACGAAGTAGAAGCGCTGCTTGAATCTACAGTTTCCGAGACAGACCCAAACCTTCCCAGGAAACGTTTCTTCGACATCTTGTTCACGGAAACATGCAAACGAAATTGTAGCGAGGATGAGGAGGCATAAGTACTCCTGGAGGTTTCTAGCAGATCGAGATCAGCAGACGTCCAGCGGTTTGACATGTTGCATCTTACCATTGTATCATCTTGATTCTTCCTTGCGCTGAAATTTTTGCCAGCTCGTCTTTGATAAACAGTTAGATGGCTATCGATGGACATTGATGCTTGATTTCAAGGTTGATGCTAAGGTTGTCGTGAGGCGCAGGCGGGGATTGAGAGGCGCAGGCGCAGACCGCTAGTTGCCTCGTTCTCATTTATTCCGTTCCGACCTTCTGTCATCTCCTACGACTCCTCCCTGCAAACAGCATACCCCCTACTCACAGACTCATCGCCAGCTTCTTAGAATTCCAGCGCCTGAGGTCCTCCAATACCACTGCCTTCGCAGGCCCGCATACCACCATCCCTTGCTCAATCAGTCACAGCCCTCGCAACTCCCGAAAGCGACGTGTAGACCAGCTTCACTTAAGGGAACGGTCTCTGCTACCTGTCCTGGCACGAATACCTCACGATAATACTGTTATGGAAGCACGGTGGTGACGAGAGGAAGGAAGGGGCAACACTGAAGGGTGGAGATGCAAGCTGTAGTGCCGGTTGACTGCATGGAGTTGGAGCAACGTATTGCAATCCATGCTCTTGTAAGCCTCCACAATCAGGCCATGCAATATTACTGGCCTTTCCAATGGCATATGGTTGGTAGGAATAGTAGACAAGCTTGATAGCTCCTCGAAAGGTAATCTGAGTGTTTACCAATCATCTGTGCGTGAGATGCCTCCAGCCCTGGACCTGATGGAGGGGGTGGCTTGGCTGTTTGCTCTAACTGGGCTAGCGCCCTTGGCCATTCGCAATGTTTTATCGTCCAATCTCCTCCAACCTCAACTTACCTTCTCCTACATCTTCGAAAACCCCTTTTCGAGCGTGCGTCTTGGTAGCGTGGTCACCCTCAGCTCCGTGCATGCGCCTATTCAAGAATTCTTACATCCTCTACAAACCCTTTTCAAGTGCTCGCCGCAGTAGGCCCATTGCGCTCGATCATGGTCATCATGGAGGAGACTCTCGATCACATATTCAAGGTCATCGTCGTAGGAGGTGGAATTGCCGGTGTGACCCTCGCCAACTGCCTGCAAAAGGCAGGAATTGACTACGTCGTTCTTGAAGCTCGCGATAAGATCGCACCGCAGATCGGAGCATCCGTCTGCTTAGGACCATCCGCTCTCCGCATCATGGATCAATTGTCGCTTTGCGATCAAATCCTGGAACACTACGAACCGATCAATACTCAGAATCATTGGAAGGACGGGAAATGCTTCGCCAGCGATGACTCTTACAAGCTTTCTAAAGCCAGGTATGTACTGAATCGGAGAGTATGTCTTCCGGAACAACGGCTCATATTTCTGTAGATGGGGATATGACGTCTGTTGCTTCGATCGCCAGATCTTGCTTCAAATTCTCTACGGTGGTCTCGAGGACCGGTCTAAGGTACGGACTGGCAAGCGGGTTGTCCAGATCCATCATGACGAGTCCGACGGGGTCAAGGTTTTCTGCGATGATGGAAGTGTCGTCTCCGGTGACGTTGTGGTTGGCGCAGATGGCGTCCACAGCATAGTGCGACAAGAGATGTGGAGATACGCGAACTCATTTAAGCCTGGAACCATCAGCCAAGAGGAGCAGAATAGTTCGTATCCCTCCGGTGTTCACAATATAGCACAGCAGGCTCACAGTCTGCAGGTATCAAGGCCGAGTACAACTGCCTCTTCGGCATTTCTAAGGGTGTCAAAGGCGTCACGCCAGGCACATTTCACAGGATATACGCCGAAGGCTCGTCTGGAATCTTGTTAGCCGGAAAAGACGACAAAGTTCACTGGTTCTTCTTCACGAAGCTCGACAGCACCTACCATGCCCCTAATATTCCAAAGTACACTAAAGAGGATACCAAGAGGCATGTCGCCAAGCATGCTAACTGGCGTTACACGGATGGAATCGTCCTGGCCGATCTTTGGGACAAGCGGACTAGCTATTCCTTAGCCTGTGTTGAAGAATATTTTCTAGAGCATTGGTCCTGGGGCCGGCTCATTTGCATCGGAGATTCCGTTCATAAGGTTAAGTCATATGCTTAGCACCTTCTCATTATAGTTTAGAACTTCAGACTGACTGATACCTTAGGCTACGCCAAATGCCGGCCTAGGAGGATCACAGGCTATAGAGAGTTGCGTTGCCCTGGTAAATGTCTTGCAACAAATGATAGGTCGTCTTGTCCACAAAGAGCGAACTAGATCCTTCGAGTCTATACCTCGGCGCCCCACCTTCATAGATCTCGAGCCAAGTCTCACCATCGTGCAAAACAAGCGTAGGGCGAGAGCTGCAGCTGCGACTACGGCTTCGAACGCCTTGACCAAGCTTGAAGCCCTCCAAGACTTCAAAGCAAAGCTCCTCATGCTCAACATACTACCCAATTCTGGTGATTTCCTGCTGAATCGGATATCCTTCAGTACCGTTGGAGCTGAAAAGCTTGAAACCGTACCGGACCCCGAACGCTCATACTCGGGCTTCGCCAACTTCAACCAGAACTATGGTGTAGGCAAAGAACAGAGTCGACAACAACGCGCCATAATTGCGTTCCCGCTACTGCTTCTCGGCTTCGCCTGTCTCTATCTCTTTAACGTTATTCAAGCAGGATCGACTTTCAAAGCGCAGCACCCACTAAAAGGCAATTATCTGGAATTCGCCAGTTCCTCCGTTGCCTTCTCTAAATCTTACTGCGGGCCTTTCACAAGCTGCGACAACTTTCTCAAGTTCTTCGTTTCGACATTCTCGCCCTCTCTGCTCGGAATCGACAAGATCTCATATTACCAATCGCTCGCTTTCCTCACAGACGCAATGCCTATCTTCCTGATCTGGGTCTTGGAAAGCTACCGCCGCGCCAACGCCCTCGCCTGCGCCCGCTTCCCCGTCATCTTCGCTATTTTAGCCCAACTCTACGGCCTCGGCGCCACAGGTCCCGTGTACTTCTTCCTCCATTACGTCCAGTCCCCACTCGAGCAATTCATCGCCAAAGACTCCCGGATGATCAACGTCGCGTACGCTAGCACCGCGCTCGCATCCCTCATTGCGGCATATGGGATCCCACAATACCTGCAGTACTTCGCCTCGTCGTGGGCTCTGCGTCTCCAAGCAAACTCGATCTGGCAAATCTTCCCACTTGTTCTGGCGGTGACGCATTGGGAAACCATGGCGCTTTGCATCGAAGATACGACGAAAGTAGCCCGCTACACCAACCCAAAGGCTGACTTGAAGCACGTCCGGTGGGCCATACTGACTTGCAGCACCATTGCGGCCGTAATTTTCAACTATGTGCGCTTCACGTCCGGCTACGGCGCTCGCGACCTCTTCGTGCCCTCTTCGGCATTCTTGGCACAACCTTTGACGTACATGGCCACGGCAAGCTACGTGGAGGGCTGGCGCTTGTTCCTACAGTTGGACGAAGTATTTGCCTTTGCGTCTGCCTTTGCGTGGCTGGGACTCCTCTTCCGGGACTTGAAGGAGGCGGAGATGCTGCACTGGGACTGGTTGCGGCTGGGGCTTGCGATGCTTCTTGTCACATTTGTGGCAGGGCCGGGGGCTGCGGTGGGGCTTTTGTGGCTTCTGAGGGAGGAAACGTTGGCTGCCGGGCACATGAAGGGGGCGGTGGTGAAGCCGAAGGTCAATGGTGGGTCGTTCCTTTAGGCACGATAGTACATGCAGAAGCGCCAGACTTGATAGCTGTCGTCTGCTCCTGTTCTGACGCTGTTTGAAGTCCCCCAACACCGCAACTAGAATTCGCATAGGATGTAATAATCTCGAAGGTCGAAATCAGGCTAGCGTCGTTTCTATCCGTGACATAGCCTTGAATCGCAGAGTACTGATCCTTCTAATCTCTTATCTCCGCTAGAATCTTGGCCCGAAATCTTTGCTCTCCTCATCGAAAACCAAAGATCTAGAAATGAACACAAATCCAATCGCTTCGCTTCCACTCCTACATTTTCCCTTTTCACCTTAAAAGGGTTTCTGGCTATTTCGGTCAAATGGCAGGGATTCCTACATCTCGTTAGCGTCTTGCTGGACCACGGAAAGCGGATACACACCTCCGTCGCCACTGCGAGCCTGTTGGCGCCGGGAGCAGTATAACAGCAACAGAATGAAGAGTTGGAGCAATGCTTGTAGGACATTTGACAACACGGATGCCATCTCCATGGCCCGAGACTCTGGAAAATCGAAGGTTCAGTTGGTGGACACTAGAGAAGCCATGCAGGAAGGGAGTACTTACCACTGGACCTGCTCATTGTGGGTTCTCTTGTTTGTCTCGAGACGAGTTATGGATGCGATATTCTTGAGCAGATGTTAAAGATATCATCCTCCGCTCTTCGGAATCTTTATGTATCTCGCTTTCGCCTTTTTGCGCTTCCTGAGCCTTGATGCTTTATTTCGTTTCCATTTTGCTTTTTTTGCGGCCAGTTTGCTAATGTTTTATTGCGTTTTCGAGGACACGTATTAACGGAACTCACTTCGTATATCAGAGATACGGCTATCGCGCCACAACTTACGAGTGATCGGTGCGAACAGGTCTGGTCTTCGACTGCCTTTCATTTCTTTCGTTCCATTCCATTTTATGCGGTGGACTTCTCGCTTTCTTTGCGGTTTACGTCACCTCGAATTTGCGCGCTTTTATTGGCCTTGATTTAGTTCGTTCAATATTTGGTTGCGTTTCGCGGCGCATCTGAAGCACACGCCCGTTCTCGATGTTCGGAATATCCGCTGTGAGTCTTCGTGGCCGCGAGTCTCTGAAACGTGGTCATTGCGCCCTGGATCGAGCAGCGGCGACTAGCGATGGATCCAGGGCATCCGACACCCATTAAAGAAGATCATGAGGATCAGGCTGCCGCAACAAAGGCCGCCCGAAGGACCTCCACTCGTGAATCGTGAACGCCGGACCAAACAAATAGACGGCCCTTCGGTCCTCGGCAAGGTCAGAGTCACGAAGGCCAAGGCCAAGTCGAAGGAGCGGAACACACGGAACATGCAGACCCAGAAGCCCAAGGCTCCAGAACCCGAGCCTTCTATCCAGAAGTTAGACGTCATCTTGCAGAGCAGCACTTCACAGGCGTCGAAGCGTCCCGAGACAAAGTCTCGGCGTACCAAAATTGATAGGCCACTCCGCCAAATTCACCCACAGAGTGTGTCTAAGGCAAGTCGGTTCGCCGGTATCAAGGTGAAATCACCATCAGGCCCACGACGCCGTGGTGCCGAGCAGACCCAATCTCCAGACCGAGCACGCCGGCCTACGCCACAGCAAGCGTAGTCCGCACCTACCACCACACGAAGCGGACGGATATCAAGGCCGCCAACAAGACGTGCTCCTGGGAGCAGGGCTTTCGCTACGACTTCCCCCATACTGCCGTGATCAAGATTCATGGCGTAGGGGTGGGATCCTTGGGGGAAGTCGCGGGGAGGACAGGTCGCGGGGAGACGAAGGGGCGCTCTTTGAGGAATCGGGGAGTCTGTTCTTTTGGATAGCATTAGCATCACGTAAATATTTTTTTGAAAGTAGCACAATACCGTATAGAAGGAAGGATATCCTCGCTATTGCGCAAGTTCCTCCTTTTGCTGGTGCTTGTAGTGGATGCTAATGGTGAGCTTCGAGGGACGACTGTGCTCCTTTCTGCACAAAGGGTATCACGTGCCGTATAATAATAGCTAGACTGCCAAGGCCGCAAATAAGGCTACTACAAAGTAAGGTCCTCGCCTACGAACGGGACACCAAGCTGCCGGTTTCGTCGACGGAAGCCCGCCGCCGTGGAAGCCCGCCGCCGGTTCTCCTGCAAGCGTCAGCACAAGCCGTAGTTAGACCGCCTCATCATGCGCGACTATTCGACGCGGCAGCGGGTGAATCTCCGTTCCGCTCCCTCTCGTCCCCGCGGCAAGTTACGGTCGATCCTACAAGGGTACAAAAACCCGGCGGTATCTGACCTTGCTCTTGCCTGTAATTACGCGTGATCTCAATCGTGACCAATCAACGAAACTGCTGCCTAAAGTTCATGCTTTGTATAAAAGTCGCAGAGTTCAGCACAACCGCTTCCGAGACAGTGGAAACTTGCAACACCTCTCAAGAAGCTTCCAAGTGAGATTTGACAGGTACCGCAACACGAAAATGCCCCCAATCACCCTCTGGTTCCTCCAAGCCTCCCGTTGCATTCGAATCGCGTGGCTTCTCGAAGAGTTGCATCTCGACTACGACGTCAAGTTCTTTGACCGCGAAAACGGAATAGCACCTCAAGCATTAAAAAGCGGGTCCGGCAACCCACTAGGCAAAGCACCCACGCTGCAAGACGGTCCTCTTACGATCTACGAAAGCGGGGCTATCACTGAGTGGGCATCAGGTTTTTCTATTATTGGGAGAAGACTAATGCACTAGCCCAGATATCTCTGCGAGAAATACGACAAACAAGCCCGCTTGATCCCACATCCTGCCTACGAGGTCGATCGCATCAAAGTCCAACAATGGATCCACGCGTCTGAAGCCACATTTATACTCCACGCGCTTGCGATTTCTTCTGCGCGCTCGACCATCCCGGAGCCGGGGAAGTCGAATGGGGCTCTAAAGGAGATGGAGAAGAAGATGTCCGGGAACGTGCAGAATGACGTCGATTGGCTGGAGGCTGAGTTGGGGCAGAGCAATGGAAAGTTTTTGCTCGGCAAGGAAGTGACGGCGGCGGATATTATGATGCATATTTCGATAGTTTTTATTCTAAAAAGGGAGCTGGGGACGCAGGGGAGGACGTGGCCGAAGGTAGAGCAGTGGTTGAAGGATTGTGAGGCGACGGATAGTTACAAGAGAGCTGTGCAGAAGACGGGGCATAAAGTTTGAGGGAATGCGGCTTCTCAACCGCGAGTATTCGATAAGATAAGACAGCGTACAAAAGTCCAATAGCACAAGTTAACGTGGTGCTTAAAAGTAGTAAGAACGCTACACGCCATAAAGAACACTTCGGCAGCACAAGAGAGAGAGAGAGAGAGACAGAGAGAGTCTTGGGAGTAGGGAAGTCCATCTTATCACCTAATAATTACCATTCCTTCGGGTCAAAAGTATCACCGGGTGCGACTTTGGCTTGAACGGCAGTATCCGCGACATCCTTGGCTGTGTGGATCGCAGTGTTACCCCTACGGTTTCAATCATCTCAGATCAGCCCTTTTCAAGTTCATATACCATGAAAAATTTCTCAGATATTTACATACCACCAGTGTAGTCCATTAATCCGATTGAGCGTAAAGATTACGAAGATTGTCAGCGTGCTCAACGCCAGTCCAGTTCCTAGTGCTACGGCCGTAATGTAGTTCAGACGGAACCACCATTTCAGATGCCTAGTCCGAATATACCATTGGAACACGAAGCCAACAACACCCTATGCCAGGTAATTCATCGGCGACGCCGGGGGAATGCTTGAGCTACCTCCTAGAATGACGGGCGCTATAGCGTACTTGAGCGGAGATTTCGGCCAGCGTTTTGCGGCAAAGTGCAGGATGACCGACAGAGCAACACCCACCGGGAAGAACCATAGCAGCGCGGAGTAGGTTTGGCCAGGACTGAACATCCGCTGCGGGCCAAGCAGGCCCCAGATCACGGATGCTGAGAAAAAGACGCGACTGCCGGGGCAAATGACTACAAATATAGTAAGCAGACGGTTGATGGAGCAGAGCAGCTGATGGGACAAAGTACTAGAACTAACAGATGAAGAAACTGAAGAGCGGATGGATTGATGGGAAGGTATGAGAAGTTATTAACTTGCTGTCTGAGGATGATTAATTTCTGGGACTCCATCCGAAGGTATATATACATCCCATGTGTTGAGGCGAAGCACCATATTTGCAATGCTCCGACAGTGGCTCAGGTGGATTTGTTGGTGTTTCCATTGGCGCTGACATGAAGTAGAAATTGGCATAGACTATTGCGATGGTTTCACGCCCGTCGATAGTGTCGGAGCCTACGAAGTTATTCCAATAGCGCAAGCGCTGAACAAGCAACCTAAATTGAGAATGCCAAGGCTGGTTGTCGAAGAGGCACAGAAGAGGCACAGCAGTTGAAGGTATCAGGTGAGCATCGGCGTTGCCGAGCGCGCGCGTAATGCGTATTTATGAAACCTGCCAGGTAGTTATTGATGCGGCGTTGGTTGTCGACATCCAGTCGCTGCAAAGGTTCGCGAGTGAATGCTCCTGCACAAGCTTGGGTGTCTTAGTCATCATGACCCACGCACCTGCAGTCCTGAACGTTCCCTTCTAACAACTACACCTTACTTACCCCGCCATCAGTTCCATTAGCCTGTACTATTATGGAACCCCCTTTCCCACCGTTTATGACCTTGAAGCCTATTGTTGACGTGAGTGCTCTAGTCTTATTCGCCGTCCTATCTGCTAATAGGACTGTAATAGCCCGCCGCTAGGGACCCTTCAACCAAATTTCCACTGGATGGCATAACCTTCGATATTTCTACGATGCCCCAAGAGACTCTCATAGCCTATGGCGAAGCTGCACCGGTACTCCATTCGTTCGGTGGAGTAGAGATTGTACGACTCTCCCGCAACCTTGTTCTCAAGTACGGGAGAAGCGTTCAAGCCTCTGAAGGCGAAACTATGAAATACGTGGCAACAAATTTTCCAGGAGTACGGTTACCTAGAGTATACCAATGCTTTAACATTGATTACCCGTCGTACTTTGGCGTTAAAGGCTACATAGTCATGGACTACGTAGATGGTCGTTGCCTAGACAGCTGCTGGGACCATTTTAGTCCTGAGCTCCAAAAGAACATCGCCGCCCAGGTCGCGGTAATGGTGCAAGAGCTACAATCCGTACGCTTAAGCAGCCCAGGAGTTATTAGCGGAGGGATATCTCGTGGTACATGGTTTAGTGATTACGGCGCAGGACCATTTACCACCAAAGAAGGTTTCGAGAAGTGGCTTAACTGGAAACTCGGCCTCAGCAAATTCTTCAAGCATGCGGCAATGGATGTTCCAGATATCGACTATCAGGATTTTGTCCTCATTCATGGAGATCTAAGTCCTCGGAATCTTATCTTAGATACCGATAACCAGGTATGGCTCATCGACTGGGGCTGCGCTGGCGTTTACCCTGCTATATTCGAAGCTGCCTCTGCGAAGTACCAGATACATTTCCTAGACTTCGCAAAGCTGCTGCTGCCGCTTATTTACAACAACGTCGACGAGATGGTGCAGCTTGAGGCCTGTCAATATGGCATACACCGAGTTTCCCACTCCCTCCCGCCGGAATGAAGAGCTCCATAGAAGCTGTCTACTGTCGAGCGACTTTAAGTTGCTCGAGGCGATGACATAGCCTCAGCAGCCCGGCCGGCTTCCTGGGGGAGATGATGGTCGCTGTTGTCGCAGCTTGTAGGGGCGTGGTTCTGGAAACACGGTGAGCTGGGCTGTTACTCTTTGGTAGCTATCTATAAGTGGTGGCGTCTTTTTTGTTCTGCGCTGTGTTCTCCAACTGCGCATCTCCTGTTTCCACTGTAAGTCAATTTTATCCGCGAATCGGCTTATCGAAGTGGCCGGCCCTGAGCCCGTCTGTCCAGAATTTGTCACTTGCGGCGAAAGCAAGATCGTGCGAGGTGCTACTAAAAGATTTTAACGCCAGGTAGCCGCTGCATATTCTGCTTCTTAGCTCGATTTTCCCCCGTTCAGCTCGTTGGCCCTGTTGGTTTGCTATGCGGCACAGTGGTTAGCCTCGAAGCACACTACTTGAGTTGAAAGTCGGTGTTAACTGATGCCGTACCTCCCTGGGGGGTGGCCCCTCTCTATGTATATAATGAGGTCTTCGAACCTCCTCAATAAGACAGAGCTGACGTATGAGGCTGTTCGCGCGAGACCTCAAATACGAAGGAGGCTGTGTAGAAATCAAGGAATTGAACGAGAGCTGAAGAGAGGCTACTAACTCTCTGTAGAAGTTGTTTCCATGCGCGCTGGCTATGGCGTAGGCCGAGAGCAACTCAACAAGGGGTCACCCCTAGGCAGCTACCTTTCTGGAGAGGTTGCCTCCAATAGATGCGACCTAGCGCACCCTGACAAGACTCCACACCACTCTGCCACCAAGACCAATTGCCGTCTTGAAGGCTCAGAAAGCGAAACAAACTTGGTTGATTGCAGATTTTGCGACACTTTGATCGACTGACAAGCGCGCGCAATGCCCCCGAGTTTCACAGCTTTTTGACTGCCACACATTCATTGGTGTCAAAATCGCGTTCATCGGCTGCGGCGCAGCTGTTGGCATCACCCGCGATTTACGGGAACCCTGAAGCGCTACTTTGAAACAGAACTAAATTGTTGAGGTTTCACAGCTTTTTGACTGCCGCACATCTATTGGTGTTGAAATCGCGTTCATCGGCTGCGGCGTAGCTGTTTGCATCTCATGATTTCTGTGACTCCAAAACGCTACTTTGGAGCAGAACGAAACTGTTGGGTCTGGAAAATGGACTCACAGGATGGCCATTTTTGACTCTCGACGCCTTGAGAGCCCACACCCCTGGCTTCCTTGCCTGTCGAGCGCTTCAGTAGCACCACAGAATGGTTTGGGATCTTTTCCAAAGCTCTACGGATCTAATCTTAGTGCCTCAAGAACAAGCCGCGCGCGTGCTATGTGGCACTGCACCATCGTAGTGTTTTAAAATACTTATACCATTTCCCGGAGAGATCATAGTGCGGTTACTCAGAAAGATAAATAGGCGGTGCTGTACCCTTACTTACCTCCGCAGAACAGTCCAGCCGTATAAATCACACAGAAGTTATTGCATTTCTTCAAACACCAAAAATACTACGTCGAGATAGGTGTAGACAGTGTAGACAGTGTAGACAGTGTAGACAGTGTAGACAGTCGCATGCGTAAGTTTCAGAGACACTTCGGTAATAGATGGCTCCATATTAACTCACTAATAAGAAAATATTAACTATCGCCTTTGGGTCTATATCCTTCCTATACCTATTATCCTCTTCTACAGTAGCACTCCAAGTCTTTCAAATAGCTGTAATTAAGCTAACCTGCATTCAGGCCTAAGTCTTACTAGATGTGTATCCAATTCTCTAGGAATAGGAAACATATTTGCAGTTAAATTGCAGCTAAGAAATAGCATAACCTCCACAATCTCTAAGTTACGGGTTAACTACTTTAGTAATACTTACCTTTTCCTAGGTTCTGTAAGCACTGCTAATAACTAAGTAGGCATCTGCGCTTCTATATTAGACCGCTTAATCTGCTAATTAAGCTCTGGCAAGACGGCCGATAGGGTCCTCTAATTTATATCTAACAGGAATATTAGCAGCGGTGACATATTAGACTTAAAGGAGTTGGTTTCTTTCGCTCTTATAATCTAATCTAAGATAATTCTTTACCTGCTAGCTGCCACTAGCTTATTGCTTGTTATCGGTCTTCTACTAGTCTTATTATTAAAAAAACACTTTAAGGCATCACAAACAGGCAAAGTAGACCTAGAAAAGCAAAGGCAATCACTTAGACGAGCCACTCTCGCAGTTATATAGACTTCAGTTGGACTTGCTTTAGCATCGGCCCTGACTATTAGCCAGGTAACTGCTGCGATGGAGTATGTTACCCAGGTTGAGTCCGCGTCAACAATCCAGATCACCGCGGGAGCAGCCTTGAGTGTCCTGCAGTGGTTCATATTCTCAGTTTCTGCTTTATTTGCGGCGGGCATATCCAGCATCTTCAAGAAGCAGGGTGGCGTGGTAGAGTCGGCTGGTTCGACGGCCTAAGGAATGTCAGCAGGTGTTGGTACGGAAGCAGTGCCTCCTCTGTTGTCTGTACCTGCTCCACCACCACCTTCGTCTTTACCTCCCCCACCACTAATTTCGTCTCTACCTCCCCCACCACCAACCGGCTTTTCTTAAGACTACACGCACGACTAGAGTATGATACTGTATATTTGAATACTTTGTCTAGGGGAAAGAATGGAGTTCGCGATTTGCATTTGTGCTTCGGAGACTGTATGTGCTTATCAGGGGTAAAGGGGCATTGGTGCTTTGGATTTTACCGCGTGTTTCAATAGTGTCAAGAACTGAACCATCCCCATTTAAGCTTAGTGCAGGAGGATCGTGAGAGCGGGAGGATCGTGAGTCGAAAAATCATGCACTGGCACACATGAGTTTTCTGCACAACCCTCCCTAAAACGCCGTATCTGGCTCGGTGCAACTATCGCAGTGGCTTGCCCACTGTTCGATGAATTGCGTCGAGTTCTTAGGCACTAATGACTGCGAGAACAGCGTTTGCAGAGTCTCTGGCATCAAAGGAAGCGTTCGTGATGGACGCAATGTAGGGGTGAGGGGTAGGCAGCAGTGCCGACGGTGTTGGAATACTAGGGTATAATAATATAAGTGCTATTATCTCTGCTCTACCGCTAATGGACAGGATACGATTCCAGTACTCTTGGGTGAACGATACTAAGCAGCGCTGCATCTTCGGTTCGATGCCTTCGATAGCGCAGGTACTAAATATTGTGGTGATGGCACGGCAGTATGACTATAGTTCCGGCGTCTCTGAGGATAAGTAGAACTCTAAAGTCTAACATCCACTCCTCCAACTCGCCTACAGTACAAGCAAGCACTTAGAAACTCTTGCAATCTTTAACGTGTGAGTTCCCATGTGACCTAGACAGTCGCATGCTCATAGGCGTAGAAAAACGGCCAGGATCGAACCCGCCTCGCTCGCGCGCTCCGCTCTCCCCGGCCGCGTCGTTGATTACGTTGTCACACTTAAACCAGACGCGGCCATCGACCAAGCCTGGCACCGCCTTCGTCCGCTCCCTGGAGTGTCTGTCAAGTCCTGGAATTATACAACTCGGGCCCGTCGCAATCCCATTGCTATCCATGTCGAAACCAAGGGCCCCATGAAGTCATGGACCGACGGTAAACCTCAGATCGCGACATGGACTGATGCCTGGCTAACACGACTCACTCGCATTCGTCCCGCTGAGCCCTGGCCCGCTATCCCACTCCTAATCGCTCAAGGTCATGACTGGCACTTATTGATCGTCTCTAAGAAAGACCAGAAGATGACGATATGGGAGGAGATTGCTATTGGGAGTACAAGGTCGTGCTTTGACGCGATGAAGGTTGTAGCGGTTCTTCACTGGCTAATAGACTGGGCTGAGACGGTTTGGCGACCGTGGTTCTTGTCGTTAGTAGGCTGAATCCAATTATTACTGCAATACCCAATAGGCCACGTCATGAGTGTCCAAATCTGAATTGTGCTTCGTCTTGTAATTACTCAGCTCATAGCAGCACGCATAGAGCCGCACCAGCGAAGCTCTTCTGGCGTCATCCCGCTATCATCGTAAGACCTGCTGGTGTTCCCGCTCGAGTTCTCGTTCGTGTCGGTCTCTCAGGTTATACCTGTAAGTCACATCCCTATAAGAGTCCATCCCTCGATACAACAAAAGTAGATTACGGAATATGTATTTGGCGCATGCTAGAGCCACCGCTGGAACCAGTCCAGTACTTGCTTCTCCGTGCCTTCGAGGCATGCCCTCTCCGCCGGGTTGTCCGGGTTGCCCCTCACACCGAAACCATGGCGACCGGGATTATAGGTCTTGTGCTCTGTTATAGGCACCTTTCCTCCCGCAGCCGCGACTTTGGCGTGCGTCTCCTCCACCATGGCCTTTTGGTCAAAGCTCACGACACTGTCCTCGACGCCCCAGCCGAAGCTTGTAGGCACGGCCAACGCTTCGACGTCCACGGGGACGACCATGTTGCTCGGGTGCAGCGCCACCACCGCATCCACTAGCGGCACTTTTTCGCCGTCGATCTCAACTGCGTTGCTGGCCAGTCCGGCTCGGACTGCATACCTCCCTCCCCAACAGAAGCCGACCATGCCGATCTTCTGGCCTCTGCGAGTGTTGCGGCGCAGCTTCTGCAGGAATTCCACGCAAATCCGCTCAGTCGACATATGCTTGTGCCTCCCCCTCCACATGAGAAACGTTGGCATACTGGCGAGGAGGCCTGTGTACTTGGCAAAGGTCGACTGCCTGGTTGCATCAACGGGGATCATCACGTCGGCTACCTTGAGCGGCACAGGGTCGCCTTTGAAGAAATCTGGGAGGTAAACCAGATACTCGCCACTTTTGGCATACGCATCGGCGATGAGCTTGTTGTTGGGGAGCAGCAGGCCGAATATGTCCGAGTACATAACCACGATGGCGCGCGGGTTGGTTCGGTTGCCCACCACGTAGGTGTTAAGGCCGTGGACTAGTTCCTCTGTGCCCTGGGGTTGGCCTTCGTGGATGGTGCCCTTGAATTGCTATTAGTGGCTGCCTCGATTCAGTTTTTGGAGGTCATATGTGGCGCACCTGGATGCATCCATGGCACGGCTCCATGGTGATGAAAAGAAGGCTCGGGTGGCTCTATACGGAATGCTGCGAATGTAAGCCTTTCAAGAATGAAGGTCTTAGGCCCGAGTAGAGCGGCAGCTGCTTGCAGTTCGAGCCTCGATTGGGGACGGTTACTACGAATGGGGGTGAGTGCGCAGGGACGAAACTGACATCTGAGATCGTGTAGGGCAATGGGAAATATTTGGTCCAAGAACGGATGGACTTCCAGTAGATATAGTTAACTATATATGCTTGCCGATATACATAGTCCCGCTTCTAAGGGAGGCGAAGACTAGCGTCGTCGCGTAATGAGCTCCATGCGGCATAGCGTAGGATCGATTCTCACTAACTCAATTTATGTGGGCTGAGAATGCATGAGTGGGGGCCTTAATCAGTGTCTCCGACCAAGCCCGCCAAGCCCTTCTGATATCCATGCCCCTGTGGGTACGGCTCTGGAGGCTCGTAAGATTCCTGTGACGAGCTCTAAACCGCGCTCTGCCGGCAGCCGTGGCATCGGGGAGAGGATGCACTACGGGTTAGACCGCGAATAATATTGCCCAGCTGACCAGATAACTAGAAGAATATCAGAGTGGAAATAATTCACAAACTCTTTTCTATTTATATAACTAACTGGCCGCATTTTCGAGTCTGTAAGTTTGCAATGGATGGAAGATTTCTACTCGCAAATGATGAAACGAACACTTATTTACCTTGTACAAAGCAACCTTGGATTATCTGTCGATTGCTCACTCAGGCAACGAGTTTAACCATAGGTATGTGGTCCATAGACCCTCAGCAGCGACCTGTCGGCCCTTTTTGGACAACAAATCCTGCATCCATGCCCCTTCGATCGAGTCGTCACGGCGAAGTGCCGTCCAGGCGGTGGCAACGGCCCAGTGGATGATTGGTGAAGCGCTTGCGTCCAAGCGGCGTCTTATACACAAGTAGTACTGAATGCAGCGGCAAGCTTCCCTAGCCGCAATCCGTTCATTTGCACGGCACTCATTAGCGGTCTCGAGTTGCTGCAAAATGTTTCGTGTCGCAGACTCCTCGAGAGGTAGAGTCGCTATAATCTGCAAAACACGCATAAGCGCCAGGTTGTATAGCATCAACATGATCGCGGCAGGGACGTTCGGGATCGTAGTAGCTGTGACCAATGGCGCCTCGGGGTCCTCATTGTGTATGAACTGTGATTCTTCGAGTCCAGAAGGACATACAGCAGTCTCGGAGCAAATATTCTCAAGATCGGTATCCCAGCGCCGTCTCCACTCGTAGAGATGAATAAGAAGAGAGCTTGCTCGTCGCTCTATGTCGTCTCGCTGCTCTCCAGCGTTGATCGAGTTTGTATTCCAAGCTGATAACATGGCATCGCGCTCGGCAAGCAAGATGCTACAGTCTGCCAGTACATCAAAAAGGTCCTGCTCCTGTAGCTCTTGGTAGGAGGAATTCGTTCTCATGGCTTTCTTCCAATCTGGTTTGGCGAGGATCGAAGGTCTACAGAGCTTCAGGGAGGCGAGGAGGATCATGAAACGTACGCCTTTGCAGAATCCGGACGACTTTTCAGACCAGAATGACACAGGATCTTGGAGATCTATCAATCTTTCCAGGCCCATCATGTGTGTCAAATAGTTATCTGGGCCGCTGGGCACCAATAACTCGGAGATGGACAATGCAGCCACGGCGACGATGACTTCGTCACGGCTGTGCCGTGTCGTATCAGATAATACCTGGTTGAGTTGTTTCAGGGCAACACCGTGCATGGCGTAGCCTTGTCTGGTGATGTCCGCCTGCCGGTGTTGGATGCCGAAAAGGATCGTGGCGAAGCTCATGATGGCCTGATGGGAGACTTGACGGCTGGCGACAGCTGTACCAGAGGGTACCAGATCGGCGGCTTTGATGTCTGTTATGGTGGATGCAATGAGGCCATCGCGTATGAGGTGCGCCTGGGTGTAGCAGATGTATACATCGAAGCCGACGATCCTGGGCGTGGCTGATAGCAGTACTGGAGCCTCCTCTGACAAGGCCGTCCGCGTCTGCGTCTTCATAGGCCCTGCTAGCTTATCGTAGATGAAAGAAATGCCTCTAGGGCCGTGACATTCAAGGTTCAAGCTTTGGCATCGCCTGCAGATGGGGTGGCTCTCGTCTTCGGGACAGTTTAGTCGACGGTTACGTGCGTCCCAGATAGAGAGAGCTTACCGCATTTGACCCGCCGTTTTCGACAGGTCGAGCAACCCTTTGACCGCCCACCAATGTTCACCATGGTGTGCGCGGCGCTATCCACGCAGAGACTTGATGGTGGTTGTTAGTCTCGACAGATTCTCCTGCGCCCAGTCACCGGATGGGAGCAGCCTAATCTTGCCCATCAGCACTGCCCATGGAGTCCGGCTTTGTGAAGCAAAGTACAACAGTCTCGCCTCAGTGATCTCTGATGGGGCCGAATTTCTAAAATTGTAAAAGGACAAAAGTTGACGACGATATGATGACAAGGATGTAACCCTGCGTCAGGTCTTTTTCAGCCTAGCGGAATATTAGTGTGGATTCTGCACTTCAGCCACGAACAAATCTCGTCGCGCAATGGACCATATAGGGTTAAGTCTACCACCAAGCATCTACCACCAAGCATCTACCACCAAGCATCTACCACCAAGCATTGCGGAGAACAGGATTTAGACTGGACTAACACAAGTCATCCGAGCAGGAAGCCGTATTCAAATAGTATTCGAGTACATCCGGAGCGATTGTCTCATTGCTCGGGTAATTGGCATATGAGATTGAGGAGCGACCAGGAGTCTTAGGAAATGATTAACGTGTTCTGCGGGCAAGCTGCCCGTGCGGGCATCCTGCCCACCCCATCAAAAATCGCAGAAACGCGACGCGTTACTCAACTACTGCCTCAATGCCTACACCACAACAACGAGAAGACCTCTTTAAAGAGGGCAGAATTGATCTAGCTATTCAAGCGTACAAGCAAGGCCAAATTACAAGTTTCCGAAAAGCAACAAGCACGTACGATGTGCCCCGGAGCACCGCCCGGCTACGCGTCAAGGGCATCAAACCAAAACGCGATTCTATCGCATCGAATCGCCGTCTTACACCTGCACAAGAAGAGAGCCTCAAGCAATGGATTCTATCATCAGATCGACGCGGTATGCCGCCACGAATCGCATTTGTACGGCAGATGGCTGGCCTACTAACTACCCAGCACCCTGGTGCTAAACCAGTTGGCGAGCGATGGGTATATAACTTTATTAAGCGTTATAACAACCTACAATCCAAATAGAATTGCAAGTACAACTACCAGCGTGCTAAATGCAAAGATCCTGTGCTTATTTAAGGCTGGTTTAAACTTGTGCATAATATAAAGGCAGAATATGGAATTTAAGATAAGAATACCTGGAATTTCGATAAGACTGGCTGCTAGATAGGTGTTATTGCAACTGCAAAAGTTATTACTAGAATAGATAGGGCCGGCCGGCCTAGAACTATACAACCGGGCAATTAAAAATAGGTTTGATGGCTGGAAATTTTGGCGTTAAACCCTCATGAGGATTGAGGACACGGTAAACTGAGATAAAGCTACAACAACGTCTCATCACGTCTTGAGGTTTTCAATCAATATACAGTGACCGCGAGGAGTTCGTTCGGCAAGTTCATCCATATCATACGGCTGGGGGCTTTATGATGTTCAAGTCAAATATCTAGGCCATGGCAGAGTCAGCCTGAGGGCTCACCTTTCACAGAAGAAAATCAAACGTATCGTGTGCCTACTTCTCGGACTTCTACAGATAAATAATGGCACATGGTGGCGTTCGATATACTCCACACCTCCTGGTGCAGTCCTTGAGTCGCGGTAACGTTATGCGCGCCCAACTAGCAGATAACGCCTCATCTGGACTTGAATGCTGCGGAGCAATAATAGGGGAATCTGATGTTACATTACTCTGAACAGGAGGCGGAAAGCACACAATGTCGAGTTCTAGACGGCCAACCTTGAGCAAATGACATGCCAATTCTTTCGCTCACTGATGGGATTCTTAGTCACGTGATTGATTTCCTGCTGAGATTTCGAGGGTAAGCAGCCCGCCAATGGAGGCAGTGCTTCGCGACTACGCCGCAATGTCATTACCTGAACATCGGATCATCGTCCTTCAGCCTGCCATCAACAACATTTTCTGACTTAGTCTCCTTGCTGATTCCTTGTATCACCGATACCGCTTGAAACGTCATGTCCGAAGGCGAGCATCCAATTCACGGGCCTCCTGAGGTATTGGTAAGAAAAGCCGCAAAAGCAGCTTGGCCTCCTCCCTGGTCTCCAGACGAGGCGCTTCTTGAAGCTTGCTCAGCCGGAAACATATCCAAAGTCAAATACCTCGACGCCATCGACACGACAGCCTACAATCGTCAAGAAGGACTACTCCAGCTTCTGCATGAAGCCACCGAAAAGCAACAAGTAGCCGTTGTCGACTATCTCCTCCAGCACACCTTCTCGACCAACTTCTCCGCCGACATGATCATATCTGCCTGCTCCGCCGGCCTCGACATCTATAAGCTGTACCATACTAAGCAGCCGCAAATCATCAACTGGGGCTGCGGCCCCAACGTTTTCAGTAGTACAGTCTGCTGGGCAGTCCGAGGGTGCAACTCCAAGTTTCTTTCATACTTGCTCAGAAACGGCGCCGGCCCTGGATGGTTCGTAGAGAACTCCTCTCGAACATTCAACCACTACCTGCCGATTGAGTGGACGGTGTTGCAGCTCCAAGACGAGCCGGGCCACAAGGACCGCCCTTGCCACGAACTTTTACGAGATTATGCTGCCACTGCCATCTATCGTGATTACAAACCGATACTGAAGCTCCTTCTAGAGTACGGTACTGCCATCGATGGCACAAATGCCATGCAATGAGCTGGTGAATTCGGCCGGGTAGAGATCCTGAGGACGTTAGTGGAGGCAGGTGGAGATGTCAACAATATGCTAGATCTAGACAATTTCCACAACCACGCCCGTCCGTTCAAAGAGATTCCAAGGTTGTACGGAACAGCACTGAGCTATGCTGCGTCGAACGGTCATGCCGAAGCCGTGAAATATCTCTTGAATCATGGCGCGGATGCGACCAAGTGTGATAGTCTTGGGGTGAAAGCTATCGAGAGAGCCCAGGAATATGATCATCCGGAAGTGGTCGCGCTGATTGGGACGTACGAGTCTGAAAGGAATGAATGACATTGTCTGACATCAGAGCTAATAGCTCTCTTATCTTTTTTCGAATGAGGTGTCTGATACGGCCTAGGGAGTATTGTGAAAATCTGGGTGTATGTACACCTTGCGGAAAGACTTAGTAATTGTTTCTTTATATTGAAAACTGGGGCATTCTTGTACGAGAAATTAAACCCTAGGCAATATGCATGCTTCGATTTCATTTATACCGGCCTTTTATGCTTCACCAGAAAGTTGTAGCACGTACCATGTGCAGTCTTTTCTTTACTGGCTCCTGCTCGCAGGATCAACAGTGAGGGAAATAAGAAATGCATATGATGACTAGCTCATTCGTCTCGTATTATGTTTCAGTAGCGGACGTATCCTTCGATGATAGGGCTAGTAGACCGATTTCTTTTGAATATGGAGCACAAACCTAGATATTGGTAGTCCGGAATAGAGAGATGGATCCGAATGGGCAGTTTCACGAGGGCGCCACGATTGAGGAGATCCATTGAATGATTATGAGCAGACCTATTCTTTAAATAGGTATAACGGACTTGCCATGTCTAAGATTCAGGCATTTTCATCCAAATCCAGGCCATTCTATCCAAAGTCGAAGCGACTTTGGCTTCCGTTGATTCTTTATCGATAGGTACGCGATGCTTCATATGCGGTCGAGGGTGCGCGCATATTTCAGTCGACAAAGATCGATAATCATGCCAACCATCGTCGACGTTATGGCAGCTGCTTCCCAGTGCCGCTGGATAGCTTGCCTGTATGGTTGAGAGACTGTCAAAGGTTGGTAGTTGAAGTTGGCCAGACCCCCTAGCCCCTGGAATGGCTCAAGCTACGTAAGACCCCGTGTGCCGTGGTACCTCAACACCACGCCGCGTCCAGCCTCCTCCCACCACCACCTTCCCTCAATTATCTTCTCATCATGACTTAACACCCACTTCCTTTCTTTCTACAAACACACCCTTTTCATATCACAAGATGCGCGCCTCCGGCGTCCTCCTCAGCATCTTCTGCGGCCCCTGCGTCTGCATCTACGTCGGCTTCGCAGCATGCTTCTGTCCCGGGCGCCTGCGCCGCCGCTCAGAGCCAGAGGACAAACGACGCTTCGAGCGACGCCAGCGAAAGGCGCCCCGTCCGCTCGTCGTGCGGAAACGCGCGCTCTCGATCCCGCTCCCAGAGGAGCCAGAGACGGAAGAGCCGGGCGTACCGTCATCGCCAGAGGAGCTGAAGCAGACGACCATATTCCAAGAGAAGTCGCGGCTGATGGCGCTCCCGCTGGAACTGCGGGAGATGATATACAAGGCCGTGCTTGGGAACGACGTGATGCACGTTATTCACAAGGAGAACAAATTGGGGCATTTGCGGTGCAAGGCCAACAGCGAGAAGGCCTGTCCGAAGCGGTGGCATGGCGTGGGGCCGTGCGCTGATAGCTGCTGGGGCGTCGTGGATAGCAGTAATATCTGGATGCCGGTGGAGGAGCCGCAGGGGAGTGATGGGGATGTGCTGCCGTTGTTGCAGACGTGTCGGCAGGTGTGAGTATACTCCGAACGCAGCACTCCTTCTTTCAATTATGGATCATGGAAGCATTAATGCTAACTAATCGGGTGTGGAATAGGTACTCCGAAGCATTTCCTCTATTATACTCTACGAATACCTTCTCCTTCATCGACCTCGATTGTCTTCGCTACCTCTCCGCTACCATTCTCCCCTCCCGCTTCAACGCTATAAAGTCCCTCCGTATAGAATGGTACCTTACGTGGCCACTCTACGACGTCTTCGCGCAGCGAATGCTCTTCAACACTGCCTTATACCCTCCGCATGACGAAGCGACGTGGGAGGATATATGGCGGATAATCGCCGGCATGACAGGTCTACAACGATTACGAGTAGACCTAAAATACTTCGACGGCTTCAGGGACAACGAGTGTGAGCAGAAGATGCTCGCACCGCTGCGGCAGGTCAAGGGGTTAAAGGAGTTCGATGTGTATCTAGGTTGGAAGGGGAAAGACGTCACTGGGGCGCCATTCAAGCTTACTCGGCCTGTGAATACGGTTCCGGATGATTCGAGTGAGGAGGAGGACTGGTGATCTTACCTTCAAAATACTGGCCAGAGGACGATTTGCGTGCAATGTGGGTCTGATTCGACGTGTTTGGGGGTAGCTGGACTACGTTTCTGGCATGCTTCGATTATGTGTTATTATAGTTATGAGGGCATGATTTATGAGCGATAGAAGGGTATGCAAGGGGAATAAAAAGACGGTAGCCTGTACATTGGGCTTCAATCACCATGCAAATATCGGTTCTTTGGTTTGAACACCACAATAACTACGTCGTCCCCGGAGGACTTTCGACAGGGCTAGAGAAGGAGCATTGAAAAGAGTGAGCAGTCTTCAATTTCCTTTCGAATACATCATTCTATTCCACGCCCATTGCTATCAAGCCAGAATCTCTTCATCGATATATACACAGAATCAAATTACCACAATATATACAAAGTTCCCACTGAACCACCCTCCCCCCTCCCCTTTCAGACCCCTTCCAACCATCTAACTCCCATACAAATGATTCGACCAATCCCCAGTCGGATCATTCCCATTCACACACGGCCCAAACTCAACCTCACTCTCACTCCACCCATTATCCAGCCCCCCACCGCTCGCCGGCTCGAGCTCGAACCCGCCATAATGGCACTGCGCCTTCGGCGGGCTAAACTCGAGCGCCGTGAACAGCGTATCCCTCCGCTCCTGATTCACCGTCCAGCAATACACCTCGTCATACTGCGTCTGCAGGTAGAACAAGATACAGTCGTCCATCGAGTAGCACGTATCGCAGCAATCGCCCTTCGAGAACCCCAGCCCGTGGTTGGTGAGCGCGAACCGCTCCGGGTCGCCGTAGTACAGCGCGTCCGAGTCCCCCCGCTGGTCCCGCACATCGCCCAGCGTGTTGCCGTAGCCGTACTTGGAGTAGTAGAACACGCGGCCCATGTTCAGCCACGCCTTGTCCGCGGGGCACTTGTTCGTGATCGCGACCGCTGTGGGCGTGTAGCACGCCCCGTCTTTACAAATCCCGGAGCTACACACGTTCCCGCAGCTGCCGCAGTTCTTCGGGTGCGATTGCACGTCGACGCAGCTGCCGCCGCACGTGTCCTGGTTGCACACGCACTTCGACGCCTTGCAGTGCGTCTTGTCCGGGCACTGGTTGCCGCAGCCGCCGCAGTTGAAGCTGTCGTCGGCCGGCAGCGAGTTGTCGTAGCGGTGTGGGCAGAAGCAGCCGCAGCGCTCCTTGTTCGCCTCGCTGAAGGCGCTGTTGCCCCAGGTTTCGACGAACCATTCATAGAAGTCGGCGATGCGTGGGCACGCGTACTGGTCGAGCGGCTGCCACCACGGGATCTTGTCGCACACGCTGTGCATGCAGGAGCCGAAGTTGTGGTCGCAGTTTTCTTTGCGGCCGTTTTCGCAGTTGTCTGGAGGAGAGGGGGGTTAGCGGGGGGGATTGGATTGGATTGGGAGAGGGGGAACGGGGGAGAGGGGAGGGGGCTTACCATAGCAGAGATCGTGGTTGTCGCAGCAGGGGGTAAATTTGTAGTCGGGGACGAGGTAGCCGCCAATACCAGCGGGGCCGCAGCCGTTGGATTGGGGGTCGCGGCCGCCTTGCTCTTTTGTGAGAGCCTTGGCGACGAGTTCAGGGGGGTTGGCAGGGCAGCGCGGGGATTGGCCCCCGTTGTAGTCGCTGCGCTTGGTGTTCTGCTTGTTCCTGCTTCGCCTAGCCTTTGTGTCGCTGGTGACACTCTTCCTGATGCTCTTCGGGTTGATCTGGATAGAAGCCGCTCGAGGAAGGAGAATGATCTTAGAATGCCCGGTACCGACGGGGGCTTTGGTGAAATCGCCGTCCAGTGCCCATACATAGTGGGCAGATGGGGTGCCCATTGCCATACGGCCATCGCACTCGATGGTAAAAACAGTGGTTTCGTAGCCGTCTACATTTTCGCCATTTGTGCTGGCATCGACGAGGACTACGGAGCCGTCATCTTTACGTGCGGCGTACTTGTTGCCATCAGGCCCTTCATAGACAAGATCCTGGAATCCGGCGGGCGCATTGTCCGGAGTCTCGAAGTGATAAAACGGATAAACGGTCGTATTTGTGGGTGGGTCCGCTGGAAGACCAAGTTGACCTGCATTATCAGTGATTGGATAACCGCGGGTATCAAGTACTTCCTGATAGGTGTTAGACAAGACGTGTGTAGTAACATTGAGGTACTTACAAACTGCATTGAGCTATCTGTTGGGTCGGCAAAGCAGATCTGCGTAGGGGCCGGGGCAACTTGCTCGATATCGATCATGGTGTCAAAAGTTGGAAGGGGGACCTCGTAGTACGTGTATGTTGCAAGGAAAGCCGCTTCGTCAAATGTAGTAGTAGTTGGCGAGGCAGTCTCCGAGGCTCCAGCATCCGTGCTGGAGTAAATAGTAGAGGCAGCACCCGAAGCCGAAGCACTGCTATCAGTTGCAGGACATTCGTCCGCATCGACCTCCTTTGCTCCAAAGACCCAGTCGTTAGTAACCTCCTCGGTAACCGAAGTCTTGAGATAGCAGAAGGCAGGTCCTCCATTCGTTCCTGGCACCCACGAAACCGCCATACACGCGGGAATATCGTAACACGCGGCGATACAGTCATCGAGACTGTCAAGCTCCTGCGGGCTGTCCCGGTCATCGGCTCCATAATACGTAACACCGCAAGCGATAAGCCAGTGGGTGTCTTCAGTTATAACGCATGAACCATTGGGCTTAGGGCATGCGGGTGGCGTGGCGGTGGGAGTGGCAGCGCTTGATGAGGGAGAAGCAGATTCGGAGGTGCTGCTGGGAGAACCCGGGCCGCTGCTGCTCGTCGTTCCAACGTCGAGGGTAACTATGGTCGCGACGGAGAAGGAAATACTGACGGAGGAGCTATCGCTACTTGAGCTCGAAACCGAGGAAGAGGAGCTGCCAGTTACTGAAGACGAAGAGCTGCCAGTTACTGAAGACGAAGAGCTGCTAGCGACTAAAAAGGATGAGGAGCTTCCATGAGAAGATGATGACGAGACACTAAAAGTCGTAGAGTGAACGGTCAGGTAAGAAGACGACAATGAAGTCTTTGTCGAGACCGATGGCGAAGAACCGGAATAGGTGGCCCGGTGACTCGACGAGGATGATTTGATCAACGAGGAGGAAGATTTGCCAGGCGTAGAGTATGCCTTTAGGGAGGTCGAGGATTTCTTGGGCGTCGAGTACGACGCGACCGAGGAGGAAGATGACTTTTTAGGTGTAGAATAGGCCTTAATTGAAGACGAAGAAGACTTCTTAGGCGTTGAGTAGGCTTTTACGGAAGACGAATGCGGCGTAGATTTGGTTGAGGATTTTGTCGACGAGGATGTCTTCTTTGTGGAGGAAGTCGAGGACGCGCATTTCCCAAAGTCAGGCTGGCATCCTTTTCCACAGCACGTAGTCGACTTACCACTATGCGTCCGTCAGTATTCCGCTCGTCGCCTCTGAAGTCACCCTTCAGCATACCAGTAGCCATCCTTATTACAGCAGTCACCAAACTTGCTTCCCAAACAACTCTTCCCATTCTTTCCACACTTCCCATCCGTCGAGATCTCACTCTTGCATGTCCCAAATTTTGTTTGACATCCAGTCCCACAGCATGTGGCACTCTTCCCGCACCACCCGTCCTTGTTACAGCAGTTTCCGAAAGTGGATCCGTCACACGTCTGTCCAGTATATCCACCACATCGCCCGTCCTTTGAAACCTTCAACGAAGTAGAGCGCTCGTGAGAGTGGCTATTGCCGTCGACATGGGCAAAGACAGCGGGAAAAGCACAGCAGAGAGCTGCCACCAGCGAAAGTTGGATACGCATGATGGAGTAAGATTCAACGAAGAAGCCCAATAGCGATTGGCGGGCAAATAAGAAGAACTCGACAAAGAAACAAACCACGCGTGCCGGCCTAACATCTTTAAGTTTCCTAAAGGCGCATTTTAGCTCATGCCAGCGTTGACTCTCCACGGCGTGATTGTGCAAGCCACAGTTCTGCGTCGGAGCTGCGCGACACTATTTGAACGGGTGTGGCGTCTTTACATCCGTATGCAAGCAAGGCCATATCTCAAAGCAGATTTGGCCCTATGTTTTCAACGCGCGGGGTGGAAAGAAAGCCTTGGCGATGTGAAGTCGCGCCGTGAGGACGGAAGGGGGGTCTTGGCAGGCTTGGCAGACACGTCCAAAGGCGTCCAGATGCCTCGTGTGCGGGTTAGTCAGGGGTCAGTGGAGTGTGGCCGGTGGGGATTTGCGGCTGATGGCGTCCAGGGCGGGCCAGGCGCGGCGGTTATCTGGGCAGCTTTACTCGACTTGGTTAGGGGTTAGTGCATTATTTGGTGGCTGGGCTAGATCGAGTCAGGGCTTTTCGATTTATTCATACCTCGCGTGCCCCTGCGTGCAGGCCAGACTTCAAATGCCATCTTCAAGGTCGCTGCTCGTGAACATCGGGAATGCGTCTGCGGGATCTGGAGTATCGTATCGACGGCGGCTAGGTCTTTCGTACGGTATCAAATAGCGACCCGTCAGGTGTCCATCGTAGTAGGGCTTGGAAACAGATCTAGTAGACCACCAAGGCCGGAACCCGGATGCTAGCTACGTAGCCCCAAAAGTATCCCCCTTTCAGTACTCAAGTCCTCAATTCCTCTTCTTCGCGTCTTCTTGCATGTATAGGGTGTAGTATGAAAACCACGTGATTCCTAGAGTCGAACGTATACCGGCATAAATGAATAGATGTGCAGCGCCATCTACTAAAGGTTAGTAGGTCTCGTTCGTGCATACATACATCAGTCGAGTATCAGCTGTTTTCTTGATTATGAATGTTCTAAATTTTCAAGAGGTGCTCTCCTATTCGATGGATGGCATACATAGCAACTTGCGGCCAAGAGCAATGAATGTCGAGAGCCAGTGGCTCCTTTGTGTATATCATTTCTCGTTAAAGTCTACTCGGTCGATAGCTTGAGTATCTCCCCGACCGTTTCAATGATATTCAGCAATTCTTCGTCTTTCATGGGTCTTCCAACGAGCTGGATAGAGGAGGGTGCGCCCTCGACGGCTTCCGGCGTATCTACAACAAGACATTAGCACATCATGCTTACAGATTTTCGAGAGTGCTGCTTACATGGCGGTGCGTATGTGACGTCCGTCCGTACAAAGTCCTTATCCAGCTCCTTCTCCGCCTTCAAATACGGCAGTGAAGCAGCGGGATACTGTTTTCTTGTTAGCTCACAGTTCTCCCATCTCGCATCGTCCCCTAAAACTCACATCCAGCAAGTTCGGCAAAACCGTATAGATCGGCACTCCGAAAGTATCATGAGGCACAGCCGTCGCCTGATATCCAGGCATCAGAATCACATCCAGCTTCTTCTCAACCACGATATCGTGAAACACCTTCCGGATCTTCGCATGCTCCACGTTCATGTCCCACAGATTATCTAATGACGGCTCCCATCCATGATTTTGAGGGAACGTGACCGTTGGAATAGACGGCACCCATGGCTCGCCAGACGCTTGAACATGCTTCACAGCCGTCTTCTGCGGGTCGAGGAGGAAGAACTTCCATGCCAACGCCGCTGCATCGTAGATAGAGGGTATATCGGTCGTCGGAATGGGCACGATGAAATGGCCTGCTTCTTTGATGGCGGTGGCCGCGGACTGCAAGGCACGCTGAATGGGCGGGTGCAGTGGGAAGCTAGGATCCTCGATTATGAGACCCAGTCGAATTGGGCGGGACGGCGGAGTAAGAGTTCGCCAGGGGACAGCAAGGACATTCTCGTCGAGCTCCCAGGGATCGTTGTCGATCACCGTCTTTAGGAAAAGATGCATATCCCGAATTGAGTGCGCCTCCGGGCCGATGACTGGGTATATGGTCGACGGGCTTCCAAGACGGCCCGGAGGTGTTGTTCTAGCAAAGGGAATCCGCTGCGCGGTGGGCTTGAAACCGAAGACGCCGTTGCAAAGAGCTGGTAGACGAATGGATCCTGCGATGTCGGTGGCGCAGCCTAAGACGGATCCGCGAAACTTGATCAGAGCACCTTCGCCGCCGGTGCTACCACCGGCCGTGAGGGAAAGGTTGTTAGGGTTTAAAGTCCGTCCGAAGACGTTATTATCAGAATCTGCCGTCATCATAGTTTGTGGAATGTTGGTCTTGACGTATATGACGGCTCCTTCGCAAGTGTTAGTGCCGAGCTCCAAGCAAAAGATATTCACTTTTACCTTCACTAAGAATAATGTCGACAAGGGCTGAGTTCTCGGTGTCTGGAGGATGGCTGAGGAAAGAGACGTAGCACAGTGTGCTTTGGACACCTTTGACATTGAAGGAGTCCTGTAATCGTATTAGAGCACGGAAACAAGGGAAAGAGAGTTTCTTGATAGGGACATCTGTGCAGAGATAAACTTGATGCGAAAATAAATTGAAAGTTGGTGTCGAAACTGTTCCTGTTGAATGAAATGCTCACCTTCAAACTAATAGGCAACCCATGAAACTTCCCCATCGGCTTCCCCTTCGTCTTCAGATACTCATCACACTCCTTCGCCCTCACCAGTGCCTCGTTGAACATGATCTCGGTGCAGCAATTGATAACTTGCTGCGCAATTGCAGCGCGCTTACAAAACGCGGTCGTAACCTCATAGCTTGTCGCCTTCCCCGCAACCATCAACTCTACCAACGCGGTCGCATCGTAGTTCTCCGTCAACTCCAGCTCCCGGTCATTCAAAAGGCCTGACTTCCGCGGAACGTCCAGAACGCTGATGCGGGATGTTTGAGTGAACTGGGACGTGAAGGACTTGGGGAGACGCCATTCAGCGGGGATTTTGGCAGCGACGGACTCGCGCTTCGAGGCGGCGAGGGCGCGCCAGTCTGATGTGCTGGACATGATTGAGAATGGAGATTCTCGTCAAGAAACAATAGATGGATTTCTTGGAGTTCACATCGAGAAGCGTTGCAGAGAAGTTACTGTTATAGATAGAGGAAGGACATTTATGGGGACCCGATGTCACCCCCGCAGCCCCGCGTCGCAGCTTCTCAACGCGTACAGTCATGCATACGGCAATTCTTTATCTATCTCGCAACCCTAACTTAGGCAAAAGGTGCTGAGTCCTTCATCAGCGTAAAGCAGGAGTAGACGTTAAGTTTTCGAGTCATGTTCAATACCATTCATCAAATTCGGTCACTCAGCAATTCGCATTTATATAATAAGGGAACATAGCATTCATCCACCAGCCCAAAATAGTTGGACAAACATCAATCAACTTGAGAGTCAGGCATCTAAATGGCTGTCCAACCTCAACATTCACCCGCGGCGGGCATCTCCGCCGCTAGGATCTTCTTGGTCGCTGGGGAAAGCCATGCTCGACCTCCTCACCTCCCTTGCTCACCAGCTCCACAGCAAAAGCTCACGCGGCATCGGACTCTCTTGCATAGTCGGCGAACCGATGGGACGGGTCTTGATCATGGAAATGCCAGGCAAGCCGGATTTTGCCGCCCTGTGTAATGCCAAAAGGCGAGACAACGGGTATGGGGATATTGAAATTCGTACGAAAGATGGAGTTCATAGCAATCATGCCAGACCCAGTAGATGCCAGTCCCATGCAAATGTAAACGGCGAACTCATTTGTCGTGATTCGCTCCACAGCCTGTGGTTTCTTCGTAGCATCCAATCACATTTCAACCTCTTGTGTCTTACCAGCGCCCCTTCTGACTTCTTTGTGGGCCCTCTCCTTGCGAGCGGCAGGAAAATCGTCGAATGGAGCTATATATTGCTGGGGCTAAGAACTATTGAGCTGGTCTCAGCTAGGAGCCCGCGCTGGAATCCAGGAGGGCATGCTTGGGAGAGAGTAGATGGATTGAATGGAAATCGAACGGAGAAGCAAGATCATGAGAGTCTCTGCAAAGAGCACTAGTTCAGTCGGTACTTGTTCCTTGAAAACAACAAGTGCAACGAAGTTGGGCTGAACGCTGGGTCGATTCCAAAACAAGTTGTGAGTGGAATCTTTCTCCGGTCCATGTGCGCGATTATTTTTACTGAGATGACGATGGGTTCGATACCACAACCCTCTTTCCTCTGCACGACCTCCATGCGTCCCAGAACCACTACCAGTATACACACCCTCAAGAGCGTCGTCTTCGTCGAGATCATTGTTTTCGTCGAGATCATCGCCTTCCTCAGCACGCAACGGGGTCGTGAGGATGTTACATATATTCCCTGCCGTTCATCCTCCATGTTGCCTCCGATCGCCTTCAGGTCATCTGTCGTAGGAGCTATGCGATACAACATGCACCGAAGAACTCGCCGGGTACCTTTTGTTAGGGCTTGGGCAATTGTAGGTATTGCGGTCTGCATACCAAGAGACGCTATACATTCCTTGGCATAATGGGAGGCGGGCGGCTTTTCTGCGTAGGGTCGTTCCACAATGATATGTATGTACCATTTGCTCAGAGCCATGAGGCCGTCTTCGGCTGAGCCGGGCCGGAAATGGTGCGAACGATTTGCCACCGTAAGGAGCCGCTCATGAAAACTGCGAGACCTGCG
Source organism: Mytilinidion resinicola (assembly GCF_010093595.1). Taxonomy (NCBI): domain Eukaryota; kingdom Fungi; phylum Ascomycota; class Dothideomycetes; order Mytilinidiales; family Mytilinidiaceae; genus Mytilinidion; species Mytilinidion resinicola. The sequence continues at coordinate 1,346,569 of NW_022985443.1, forward strand.
TGAACGTGGTGCTATCGCAGATCGACGCGTGAGAACAGCGGTAGCATGATTCTAAATAGCGCGGTTCTGGGCCTTGCTCGTAGCTAAAGTGATTTCTGTTTGGGACACCGGTTAGAATGTTAAGGGTTAGGCATTGCTCGCGACTGAGATGATTCCCGACCGGGAAACGGGCTGGAACTTGGAGGGTCGGTCGTTGTGAGATCGGAACTTGGAGGGCGGGATGTTAGACCTCATTATGGGTATGCCTGAGTATGAATCCTCGAGCGGTGGGTCTGAGGAGAGAACTGGGAAGATGCGTGTATCCTCAGGATGGTCGAGAGGCGGTGAGTCCGATGGGATGACTATGACGGTTCTTTTGCGTATGATCTCAGCGGTGGGGCTCGCGGGCCTCTTGCGACGCCGGTAATGGTGAGCGGTAAATGCTTAGTGTTTGTCCCTAGCAGCTAGATGCTAGCCGAACTCTGCTTGTAGGGTTGCCAACAGTACAATTAGACTTAATGGAGATCTTAATACCATTTCCAATGGCCAAAGACGACGACACGAATCTCAGCGTGACCGAGAACCATCGGAATAAGATTGCGAAGGAACTCACTATCCGAGGCATAGCTGCCTATGCACAGCAGCACGCTACCTAGGTAGTGAGCACCATCAAGAAACATGAGGGGGATCATCATTTTAAATGCTAGTTTCCTCGCCGCACTATCGATGCCTCGCCAATTGTGTCTGCGTGCTGCCATGCCCACGATATGTACCCGTATACCCCTTGCCTAACGATGCAAGATACAGGCCTGTGATGAAGGACGCAATGAAACTCCAAGCAGGGTTGTGGATCCAAGTAAGCGGCAAAAGCTAACGAAGGAATTCCCTCTCTGCGTTATATTACCTCTTCCAAAAGGACTTTGAACACAGTATTATGAACGTTGTGATTGATCGGAGGTTGAGGACAAGACACGTTACGGTGATGATGGTGATGGTTCGCGATCGGGGCGGCGGGACGAGGGTAGATGGGCGGCGCGGTGCACCTACTGATAGGACTCGAAGACTTGGAGGGAGGATGATCGTTAGCATCAGGCTGTCGAGTGGTTGAGGCCGATTAAGGAGGCCTGGAGGGCGAGGCCGATCGAGCTGGCAACGTAGAGCTGCATCCGACACCAAAAACCCCCAGCAACCAGCGACGACATCCACCAGCAGGTTCAGCGACACGAACCATGAAGACAGCGAAGCCCCAGCACACCAAACAATGCGCTCCATCAGCAAGCAGCAGCGCGAGTGCAGCCAGCCTGGCCAAGCGCACCCAGCGAAAAACTCTTCTTCAACCACCCGCACAAGGCGAGAAAATCAATGAAAAGCCGTAAATAGAGACAGCGGACCAGCAAAAATTACGCCGGTGAAGCCCCCGAAGGAGATTCATAACAGCCCGTCGCCGCAGTGTGCAATGCAGGACAGTCTGCCAGGTGGACCGAATTCATGAGCTCAGCCACCCCAACAAGGTCTGTGAGGATTGTCAGCGTTGATACAAACCAAGCAGGAGAGGAAGAGCAGACTTACAAGTATGATTTTTGAGAAGGAGCGAGGGGGAAGGGGGTTATATAGGTGGGAGAAATGACGCCAAGGCGCTAACTACTGGCTAGCGTGGATCGTCGTGGAACCGGAAGGGCCAAGAACCCACTTGCAGGTGAGGAGTGGATCCACCAGTGACCAGTGAAAAGTGAGGTGGTTGGTGGTGGGAATATCACGTGAATGAATTGTGCTTGAGGTTATGCACCTTAGTATTTTAGATCCCACTCATTTTTCAATGCTTTGTAAGAGTTTCCTGAGAACACTTCGTACTGTCTTCCAGGGTATAATTGGAAATCGCGTCTAAGGATAGTTTTCTTTTGATAAGGTCACGTGCGCCCCGAGTCAGGTCGCCAGCTCCAAATCCTCCCATTGCACCTCAACTTCATCAGAATCCGCCCAGCTCATTTGCCTTCTATGAAACATTGGAGAGAATAGTGCTATTAGGGCTCAGCAGCCTAGGGGATGTTCGTGGAGCAGTTAGACCTTCGTCGTGTGACGTAGCCAACTTCAACAAGCCTGTCTGGGCCAACGACGATATCATTCAGATTAGAAAATAAGGAGCATCAGTTCATCTACGTATCTCTCTGTAGGTTCCTGCGCATAATCAGGAGGCCAATACGAGCAGCAAAAGCAGAGTCTCGCCTATTCTTCTCCTCCCTTCTCTCCCTCATTCCCCAAAGCATTCCGGACACTCCTCGTACAAAGCATCCAGCGTATCCGCCTCTCCCTTCTTCCCAGGATATTTCAACGTCTCCATCGCCCTCAGCTTCCCAAGAATCTCCTCCGTCTTCGACCGGTCGCGGCATCTGTGAATCTCCCCCTTCCCCTCAATGCCGTCGGCCTGGTGGATATAGTTGCCCGCGGCGTCTTTCGGTGGGGAGGCGCGCTCGATCGTGTCGTCGGCGGAGCAGAGAACATGCTAGCAAACGGGTAAGCCAGGCAAAAGAGGAGGATGAAGCACGATCTAGAGAGGTCTTACCTGCGCAACATAGCTCAAACAATGCCCCACATGATGCTGCTTATCGACATTATGCTGCAACCGTCCCGAATCCCCATATAGTAGCGTCTTTCGGACCGCGCCTAGGCAATGCAGCGCATGAAGATAGCTAACTCCATACCTGCCATTCACCAACCCATCAGCTCCATTCTCACTTTTCTCCGCCGCCTTTTCCGTGCATGTACTTACGGCAGTCTATACGTCTCATTCAACGCCACGAAAATCACCCCCTCCCACATATCCGGTTCCTTGTTTGCTGGTAGCAGCGCCCGCCAGGCTTTATCCCCTTCTTCGCCGAACTTCATTAGCTCCTCGCGCTCGTGGAAGGTCTCGGTTCGTGTTGGCTGCGCGCACGAGCATTGGCCGAAGTGGATCTTGGCGAACACGGATAGGATTTGGGCTTGGAAGATGACGAGCATGAGGAAGAGGAGGGTGAAGAGGAGGGAGATGAGCTGGCAGGGGGTGATGAGGGGTTTGCGGTGGGTGGAGGAGGTTTGGTCGGGCGCGTCGAGGCGCTGGTAGGGATGGGATGGGGCCATCCGAATGATAGGAAGCCGGTAGCGACGGTGGAGGGTGGTGTTTTGTTCGACGCTCGTTCTCGATGCCGGTTTTGTGATGTTTTGAGGGATAGGATGGAGGTAGAGGTGTGTGAACGCCTTTGCTTGATGGCGACTTCAACGGCCTATTCAGATCTGGGGCTCAATAAGGCCGCACGTGGTAACGGGATATCCGCCAATTGCGAAAGCATTACAATGAAAGCCTAATCGGGGGCTCAATAGAGGCTGATGTTATTGTTGGGGAGGACCGTTTAGCGAGGTGAAACGGTCTTTGTTTACTTCTTCGTTGCTTCACTCGACGTCTTATCTTGTGTCTGAGAGAAAACAAAAGGAAGACGCCACATACTCGGAGATTGATGCTCATGGAATGTAGAGAAGCAAAAAACTCTCACTACGAATTGGCAACTCGTGGGGTGTCCATTGCTCTCCATTCTCTTGGTCTTCCTCCCCCCTCGCATCTCAAAACGCACTTGGAGTCGTATGTTCCCACCTACAAGAACTTCCTAGTTTGGAAAATATTGAGATTCCACTTGCAAGTGTCCAATCATCGACTGAGGGTTTGAAGACTCGAGAGCGGAGGTTCTGTTAAGGTTGCGCGGAATTTCTCGAAGTCCTGGACGCTGATTGGCTCCAATTTCCTAAATCATCTCTCACTTCACGCTGATTGGCCAGTTGATCAATCGAGATTTCACCTTTCCACCTACATTCACAAACGATCTTGCCAGACATCAGGGCATCACGTACGAATTCAGCGGCATCCATCTTACAGATTGCCAAATTACTATAGAACCTAAGACGCAGCACTGCCTCATCACTTCTTAAATACCATCCCTCCCTCTCGCACGTGACACCGCAACAGAGTAACAATTTCCTTACTATCTGTGGGGAACGGGTAAGGCAAATCGACAAGCCGGAACCATACGTAATCCCAGAATACCTCGCAAGCTACAGGTCCCGCGCTCTGTCTTAGTTGACGTGCGGAGTGGAAGGGTCTCAGTCCCCCCACATCCTCGCGTTCCGAAAATCCGAGGACGGTAGAAGCTCTAGCTCTGCAGCTCACTCTAAAGCTAGGAGCTCGTCGCGTCGCGCAATTTTCCGCTGAGAGCTGTTTTTGTGCGTTGGTATTGACTTTGCGTTGTAATCGCGAGAGGCCTAGCACTTGAAAGGTGGAAAGTCGGGAAATATATAAACACCATGGCATTCGCATCACGAGCATTTCTTAAATCGGTAGAGGGAAAGGTATTCCTGAACAACAAGGTATGATACCTTCCAAACTTCTCGTAGCCTTTTTCTTTTTTGCAAGATTGTCCTGATAATCTTCACAGTGGGTCACCCCCGCCTCCAAAGCCGTCTCCTCCCTCTACAACCCCTACGATAACTCCCTCGTCTCCTCCGCCCACGCCATCGGCAACCAGCACGACGTCGACACCGCCGTCTCCTCCGCCCGCACTGCCTTCCACGGCCCCTGGTCCAAATTCACAGGTGGCCAGCGCGGCGCTGTGCTCAACAAGTTCGCAGATCTGCTCGATGCCAATGCTGAAGAAGCCGCGTTCTATGAGTCCATTTGCTCTGGGCGCGTGCGCTCGCAGCTGAAGTACGAAGTCCCGTTTATCAGTAGTATAATAAGGTATTACGCGGGTTGGAGCGACAAGATCGAGGGCGACGTGCTGAGCGATGACGCGGATGGGTTCTACAAGATAATACGGCGGGAGGCGCTAGGGGTTTGTGCGGGGATCACGCCGTGGAATGGGCCGTTGATGGTGTTTGCGCTGAAGGTCTGTATTTCTCCTTTTCGAAATGCGCTCTTGCTGAGTTGATGCATGCAGGCTGCACCCGCTTTAGCGACCGGTAACACGTTTATATTGAAGCCGCCGGAGAAAAGCCCGCTGAGTTCGCTGTTTGCGGCGAGTCTGCTGCCTGCTGCTGGATTGCCGGAGGGCGTGCTGAACGTGGTCACGGGGGATGGGAGTACGGGTGCGATGCTAGCGAGCCATATGAAGGTGGATATGGTTAGCTTCACGGGGAGTGTGCCTACTGGGAAGAAGATTGCGGATGCGGCGAACAACAGCAATATGAAGAGGTGTGCATTGGAGCTGGGAGGGAAGAGCCCAGCACTCGTGTTTCCGGACGCGAATATCAAGAAGGCGATTCCAGAACTGGTGCGGGGCATTACGCAGAACGCTGGACAGGTCTGCGTCGCGTCGAGCAGGGTGTATGTGCATGAGGATATCGCGGACGAGCTTATTGCTGGGATAAAGGCAGGCTTTGAGGCGATTTCGGTTGGAGAAGATCCCCAAGATCCGTCAACGACTTTTGGGCCGGTCGTGGATCCGGTGCAGTACCAAAAAGTGAACGAGTTTATCGAGAAGGGTAAGACGGAAGCAACGCTCGTTACGGGTGGGGAGAAGTATGAGAAGGGAGGAAGTTATGTTACACCCACCGTCTTCAAGATCACCGATGCGAATGCGGCGGTATACAAGCAGGAAATATTTGGACCTGTTCTTGTTGTGAGGACGTTCAAAACGGAGGAGGAAGCTGTGGACATGGCAAACGATTCGGAATTCGGACTAGCCGGTAAGTGGTGCGCTCCAGTTTGAGTTCATCTGCTGACTCTGCCAGCCTACCTCTGGACGGAAGACCACCGTCGTATCCTCAGGGTTACGAAGCAGTTACAGGCCGGACACATTGGTGTAAACGCAGGCGTTGCGCTCTTCCCTACCGCGCCGTTTGGCGGGTATAAGAGCAGTGGTGTAGGCAAAGAGATGGGAAAGCTCGCCCTGCAAGACTACACAAACGTGAAATCGATTTACATTAGGTGAGTTCGAGAAGACTGTACATGTACTAAGCTCTAACTCGTACAGCACTTCGGAATAAACCTAAGGCTATGAACTGCATGGTTGAGATTGGAGTTTTTCTTTCTGGAAAATTGTAGGCATTGGTTGATTGCGCACTGTGCCCAAATAGCGAAACTGAGTGGTACTGTACATACAGTCCACTACGAGGACTCACGCCCAGTACCCGATGATAAGGCTGGTGATAAGTTGAGGCGGAATCTCGGGTGGGCTCCTCACCGGGGTCCCGCTACGACGATCCTGCAATATAAGCATGGGTCAACACGTGGAGATAAAACTTTACCAGGTGAAGACACTCGTACTACATAGTAATATCTTGTCTTGAAAGTGCTATTTCTGGACCCGGAGAACTGAACAATGCGTTGCTATTCTCGAATGTAATGCGGCCGTCAGAGTGTTTGCATTTGCTGTCCTGGGAGAACCAACTGTGAAGTGTTGGAACTTAAAGCGCATTTACCGCTTTGGGAACGGGTTGTAAGATTCTCGAGGCGTAAGATTCTGTCGGGGGCGCAGTCAGTTTCGCAAAGCGACCTCGCACGACCTGGGACCCAAGCCATATGCTAACCTGAAAGTTATAATGGAAGCTCACCAGCTGGGCTGGCTGTCATCCAACGAGAGCGGAATAATACCTTCGTAGTTACGCAACTCGTGCCGCGCCGCTCAGGGTGGACGCACCCCTTTCTCAACTCGGATGGGCCATTGGCGTGACATTTGATCCAAAAGACACCCAGATCTCTGTGCACCTGAGACCAAAATACAGAGCATCGTGGGATTGTTCAGTGTTAGAGGACCTTAAGGACTGCGAGTTTGCTGGCTTGGCGACCGCTTAAGATTATCTGACGGCCCGAGACGTTTCCAAATCACAGCATCAGCCTTGCCAGAGACCTGCCAGGGACCTGCCCCCACTTTCAATGCACTGACAGTCGACGAGCCGGGGAGCTCTTTTCGATGTTGGCCCCAGCCCCCATGGCTGTAATTCGATCACATCACGCTTTCTTGCCAGGAACACCAGGACCACCAGGACTGCCTCATCTCTCCCGCCAGGGTAGCATTAGCTTGGCAGGACGTGGAACATCGAGCCCCCAAAGGCGTCAGCGAAAAAGTGCTATAGCGCGCCTACGGAAGCAAGCATTACTCCACTCCGTAAAGACTCGTCCGATGCCGCGGGCCGCCCCCATTTGGTGCCGTAATATGTAGGTCTTACGATGCCCAGCAGAACAACCGTCTTTCACTGTGAAGATCAATGGCCTGTAAGCTATCGTCTCATAGCATTGGACTACGAAAGACTCATGCGAAAAGCGTGCATAGGACATCTGCAGCTCTATTTTTGGCGCTCTGTCAGTTTGCAGCCCCATGAAACATGGGCTGAAGATCTTCAAGGCTTATGAGGCGTTAAGCTTCTTTGGACCCAGCTGCCGAGATGAGGATGGCCCAAACGGGACATCGGGCTCTCAGCCTCAGCCTCGACCTACGCTAGCCAGGCACCATGTGGACCAACGAAAGTGTTCCCCGTGCTCGTGGCTTAAACACTGCCACCAGATCTGACATCGTTGTTCAAGTCTCTTGGGGACTGCATATAAGATGCCGCCGATCCACCGTCCCTTGGTGTTTGGCTCTATTCAATCACTCCGCAGTTATCGACTTGTGTTGAACCCTCTCCCCTTCCCTTTCGTCTTCCCTTCGCGTGCATCTTCTTAGTCGCGCATAGTTAATCGTCACTCTTTGAGTCATTCCAGTCCCTGAGCAGTACTGTGCGTAAGCTACGCCGTCAAGGGTGCTCCCGACAAGATGTGAGTTTGCCCTTTTCACGATCTCCAAGCTCGCTATGACATTGGCAAAGTTTGCACTCTTATTATGAGTCTGTCGAACGTTACATGTATCTCCGAGGCCATTGGAGCCATGAAAATATAGCTGGTTCAGAGGCTCATGGCAAACCACCCTGATTCGGGGCTATGAAGAAGGCCTTGATGTACCCACTTGAGGTCTGAACTGTACTGACGCGACTGATCTAGGCGCACAACCCTATTAGCAGCCGCCTTTGGTGGCCTTGGAGTGTCATATGCCCAAACGCCCACTGCATACCCTCCCTCGAATACAACTACCCCAACTCCCGTCGGAAACCTGGCTCCATGCGCCCAAGTCAGCGTCTTCCTTAGCAAACTCCCTGACGGCCATACGCCACTCATTCCAGCCGAAGTCGCATACGCATGTCTCAGTACAGTCCCTGTAGATGTCCAGGGGAACCAACTGTTGATTGAACAGTTGAAAGTCTTCCTCCAATGGAACAGCAATACAGCATACCTGAAGAACCCCCCGAGGCAGTTCGGATACAAGGAGAAAGCAGTGGATATCATGGGTGGCCTTGATATCATTTCTCGCGGCATCAAGAATGGGCTCTACATGAGTGAATACGCCGCGCAGATTGCCATCGGAAACCTGCTTAACAGAGGTTACGACAATCATCTTTACTATTCAGCCGATATTGGCGACATCTTCATTTTTGAACGCCCGATTGGTCTAGTATCTGTTTCCACCGACGGGGTTGCGCTTCCAGAACTTTACGTTTACGATGACCTTAACGCCACTGCCAATGGAGCAACTTTCACACCCTCTGTGGTTAAGACCATCGACGACGTAGATGCCAGCACCTGGCTCGGTTTGCAAGCAGAGGCCCAGGCATTCCACGACGCAGACGCTCGTTACAATACCCTGTTCCCGCAACAAGCGAGCGGGTCCATATCGGGTTTGAATTTGGGGGGCTTTAAAGTTCCCACAACTTACGTCGGACCAACCACAAATATCACGTTTGCGAATGGCACTACATTGGGTCTCGAAAACCTAGCAGTCATTAACGCAGCTTCGTTCGAAGGAGTTGATAGCGGGGAGACTTTCTTCTCTCGGTTCTGTACAGGACCAAAAGCACCAGAACCAACACCGACCCCCAGCGGAACTCCGGAGGCTCCCTCTTCAACTCCAGCACCCCCCACCCCGACTCCTACCAATTATCCCGAGCCTGTTGTGTACGATGCGGTTGGGTTGACCATCGGAGGATACTACCTCGATGGCGCTGGCTATGAAGATGTAGCTGTGCTTAGTATCCCATCGTTCGAGTCAAAACTTGGTGTGGGAACCTTCCAGAACGTCACTCGAGACTTCCTTGCCGATGCCAAATCAAAAGGGAAGAGCAAGCTCGTCGTCGATTTGCGTCAAAATGGTGGTGGCTTGGTTTACGCTGGGTTCGAAGTATTCAAACAACTATTCCCCACGATCGAACCCTATGGTGCTAGTCGGTTCCGGGCTCAAGACGCGTGGCATATAATTGGCGAAGGAGTCACGATATACAGGGAAAACGTGACGCTGCAACAGGCTCTTAACGAAACGAACTCAACTCTTTTCAATTATGCCGCAACTGGCATGCTGAGCGATTTCGACTACACCCAAAATCTGGATATCAACAACAAGAATTTCACGTCGTTTAATGAGTTCTACGGGCCACACACTGTTTACAATGATCAATTCACCACAACCCGCAGACCCAATGTAAGTAATTCTCGTTAGACTCGCCTAACACGCACATTCTAACCCACGATTCTCACCTAGTTCGACATTCAAAACGTTGGCGTCACCCTCACCGGCACCGGCGACCTCTCAAATGTCACAGCGCAACCCTTCACCGCCGATAACATCGTTATCCTGCAAGATGGCCAATGCTCTTCCACTTGCAGCATCTTCTCACTTCTGATGAGCTCACAAGGTCACGTGGAGAGTATCGCCATCGGTGGGCTTCCCGTAGCCGCGCCCATGCAAGCTGTGTCTGGCACGAAGGGCTCGCGTGTCCTTGAGTTCTATACTATCAACGACTTTGCGCTGAAATTCATGGAGATTGTCACCTCGCTCCATGAGGAAACCGCCGCAAAGCTCAATGCAACCGTCATCGGCACACTCGCATACCCGAGCCAATTAGCACAGCGTCTCGCCTACCGAAGTGGCAAGCCTGTCGGATCTATCAACGCAGAGGACACCCTGCTCAAGAATGACACGACCGAAACGCCGTCGGAGTTCCACTATGAGGCTGCGGATTGCAAGATATTCTACACCGCGAAACAGATCCTGGATGTCACGGAAGTGTGGAAGACTGTCGCGGACACGAAGTGGGGTAACAAGAAGTGCGTTGCTAACTCTACTGGCGATCCTACGAGCGAGTCCGTGGTGTACAACAGCACCACCCCGGAGACTACTAACAACAACGCCGCTGTGAGGGGCGCCAGCGTGTCTATGTTTGCGGCTGTTGGTGTGGTATTGGCGCTCTTCTTGTAGAGTTTTTGACGCCGTCGGTGGAGGCTCTTCCATTCTTTGTATGAACTCGTAGGGATGCATGATTCGGCGTTACTCCTAAATGCCATGACTTCTTTTTGCATGTTCCAGTCCTTTTGAGCGGTCCTTGTGAAAATATGCGGGAAAACAGGGTCTCATTGACTCTTTTCTTTCCTCTTTTTATGTCCCCTCTGCATGATACATGTATGATTGCTGCACTTCTCCTTCACGAGAACATCCCTATTTCTTTGCACCTAATATCTGGTTAGAATACCGTGTCACTCAAAAATTGACAAAGCCTTGTAGTAATTTACGGTCATCTCTCGTAAGACTTCTAAGAGCTCCTGGCAACTAAGCTTAAGATTTACCCTTGCAGGACTGACATTCAGTCCTGCAGCTGTCATCGGAAATTCGCTACCACATTGCTGGGTCGACGCCACATCTGCGCTGTAAGAGCGGTCAAGATTCCATGTAGAGAGCTGAGCTTATTTTTTTGTGAGCGCCGAGCCACATTGACCTAGCCATATATAGCCCCCTCCACCCATCACGGAGCCAGCGCATCACACTTCCATAACCCAAATACATGGGCAAAAAGGAAGACACAATGGAACTAGTATGCATCAAGTATACGTTAAAGCTACTTCTCTTATTCGCCTAAAAATAAAGAGCTTTTGCCCCTTCTCTCTCGCTTAACCCAGCGATCGATTGGATATTAGCAAAGCAAGTAAGCATGGCTTATGCATAGGTTTGCTTACTGATATCTGCGAGCTGTGGCTTGTACAGCTCGAGGCAATGTCAGTCTCACCCACAATCAGCTAGAATTATGCGGGCTGATCTTCGATCATTGTGAAACAACCCGACGGGGCCCGAGTAATGCAGCGGGGGCCCCGCGTCACGAAGTTGGTGGAGAGCAACCGCCCTGAATAGTTGATAGTTGGCGACCGTGCGATCTATGCGAGGGACGAAGGATGGGATCTCTAAGCTGAAGAGCCCTTTTGAGGACCGATAAAGATACTCTGGGACCATACGAGATAGAAAGGGGTGGGTGTGTATCTGAAGGCCCGTCCGGTCGGGTCCTTACAACGCTTCGCCACAAGCATCCACTCTCTCCGTTTGAGCTAAATGACAGGAAATGAAGCTGCACGCTTTTCTGGTCCGTACTATTCTCACATATCGCATGTCCAAGCCCGCTAATCTGAGCATAAGGCTGTCGAATGGGCCGGAGTAACAATAGCCCTTACCTTCCTTCTTATGCGCCTCGCTATCCGCTGGAAGATATTCAAACGCCTCTCTTTAGATGACTACCTTGTGGTCCTTGCGTGGGGCGCGCTGCTTCCCGCCGAAATCATCTGGCATACCCGAATCCGGAGTTACTTCGACAAAATCGACACTATGCCTTCACCGCCGGCGCATGTGGACAACTATGTCTCTGATAAAATAAAAGAAGGGCCAAAGTGGCATGCGACGTACCATATCCTCTTCGGCATTTGCCTTTGGTCTGTGAAGTTCTCATTCCTGGCTTTCTTCTGGAAAATCGTAGACAAGACTCACACGCGGGGTATTTGGTGGTGGGGCGTGACGGGCATCACTGCCGTTACTTTCATTACTTTCCTATGTCTTTGGCCGTGGGAATGCACGGGTGGATCGGTTGAACATCTACTCGGTAAGTCTCCTTCCTCCAACTACGGCCAGTCACTAATCCCGCATCAGTATATTGCCAAGACAAACCCCAAATCCACATCGCAGACACCATGTTCCAAGTCAACACCGCCTTCGACTTCATCACCGACAGCCTCAGTAAGCCCGCCCCTACCCCCCCAACCCCTTTCTCCAGCCTCACCCCCCCTAACAACCCCCAGTCATCTCAATCGCCCTCCGCATCCTCTGGCCCGCCCGCATCTCCTGGCTCAAAAAAGCGCTCCTCCTCGCCGTCTTCGCCTGCATCCTGCTCACCATGGCCATCACCCTCCTGCGCATCGTCATCGCGCCCTCCCACCAGCTCAGCCAGACGACCGACCTGCCCTGGCACTGGCACTTCACCTGGAGCGTCATCGAGATGAGCCTCGCGATCTCCGTGGCGTGCCTCATCTCTTTCCACCAGCTCTATGTCAGCGCCCATGGCCAGAGCACGCACGCGTTTCGCGCCTCGCGCAGCTCGGATGGGTCGTCGTTGCGGAGGCTGCAGGCGAGGTTCCCGATGCTGGCGAGCTGGCGGAGTGGGGAGACGGTGCGGGCTAGTGAGGTGGCGCGTTTGGAGACGACGCTGGTGCCGCTAAGGGGGATTTATGTCCGGAATGAGGTTTCGGTTGAGCGGAGCGGGGATGGGGAGGATGGGGGTGAGGCGGTGCTAAGGGCGTATTCGCTGAAAGTGGACGCGAGGGCGAGTGTGAGAGCTGGAGAGTTCGAGGGATCGTGAGACGAGTATGGAAGAGTGGGTTGAGACAGTAGTCGTCATGGTTAAGGATGAGCATCTGGTTACAAGCAGATGTCAAGACAAAAGGGCCAAAGGCACCCAATAGCGTTAAGAAACATTTTGAGTAGCTCTATTGTGTGTACAGTCTATATATATGCTAGACAGGATATTGTGAAAGAGAAACACGAAAAGAAAAATCGTACACAAGGAGAGATAGCAAGCCAGTCACTTTTTCTCGCACAATCTATGCCTCGCCGGTGGACATGAGATTACGGTCCTAGGACATTCAAGAGAGACGTCCATTGATGGGGCCTGACCAGTTAGTTGAGCAAGTTGATGATCTCTAGGGTGGTGGTCGTGCATGGAAAGTTGAAGGTGAGGGATGATTCGACAATACACGTGACCTCTCAGCTTCATTCCAAACAACTTAGGAGTTATTCAGCTGTTATACATTTGATCTATAAATTAGATGCTCCGTATCTAAAGCCTAGAATCATTCACATGAGGAATTCAGAAGTAGACTGTTAGCACGTGACTACAGCTAGAACTTACCTCTTGGGGAATTTGCATTTACAATGCAAATAAAAACCTATGCTCAATCCAGGAACTGCTTCTTACCCTCCGTGCCCTCCTCTTCAAAAGGTCATGTATGCGCTTGCACGGTTGTAGTAAGCTTACCTGGCGCTTCCTGATATCTCTTATCGATGCGGGCATCGCTCTAACTAATTACCATCAACCAACCATGTTACCTAAGACTCCCCCCATTTTCCACTCTCCCAGTGTCCACTGTAATGCATGCCGTGTATTGGGCCGACGGGATTTGCTGCTATATCGGTCTTACCCGCAGCTTATCGAGGCATGATGGGGATATGATGAGATCCTCCACTTTCCGTCAAGAGGGGTGCCATCCCATCTTTCCAGGATGAATGGCATCTACCAAGCCACAGGCGCCCCTACTGCGTAGAAAACAAAGCAATTAGATGCTATGGGATCACTAGAAGAAGCCGTAGAGCATGTCGATGTCTTGGTCGTGGGGGGAGGACCTGTAGGTATTTGTTACTTCCTGCCACGTCGTTCTCAGATCTCGAAACTGACATTTCAAAGGCCTCATAACAGCATACCAGCTCGCCGCTAGCCTCCCGTCTCCCTATCGAATCAAAATCATCGAAAAAGAACCCAAATCCGCCCAAGACCAGTATGGCCGCGCTATTACCCTGTATCCCAGAAGCACCGAGATGCTGGACCAATTGGGCCTTGCCGACGCTTTAGCACAGGAATGTTTCGCGTGCAGGACAACCGCTTCATACGATAAGGATGGCAATGAAGTTGCAGGTAGAGGGTGGTATTTCATGGAGAACATGAAGGACACGAAGTGGGACTTTGCCCTTGTGCTACGCCAGAAATACCAGGAAGAGATATTTCGACAGGCACTAAAACGTGAGGGCGTTTCACTTGATGCGCCAGTATCACTCATAGACATACAAGTGGACGATACCGTTGGATGGAATCGATACAAGATCACTGCGACAGTTCAAAATGGCGTTACCGGAGCTCGAAATGTTATCAAATGCAAATATCTGGTCGGCGCAGACGGAGGGCGCTCGTTCGTCCGGCGGGCTATGGATATTCCATTCGACGGAGCATCGAGCGAGGACAAGTGGGTACGCATCGACGGTGTCATTGAAACGAACATGCCTAAACCCAGATCTTACGCTGCAATCGAATCTCCCACTCACGGAAATGTGCTTTGGGCTGCTCTCGACCATGGCGCAACTCGAATTGGATTCGCATTCACGGCTGAACGCGAAAAGGCGTATGCGGAATTCAACGAAGACGCTGCCGTTAAAGAGGCAATCGCGTCTGTCAAGCCATTCACCCTTCTTTTCAAGCAGGTCGACTGGTGGACCATATACGTTGTCGGTCAGCGGATTGCTCGGAATATGTTGGTCAAAGACTGCGTCTTTCTTGCCGGCGACGCATGCCATACACATAGTTCAGGGGCTGCCCAGGGAATGAATACTGGTCTCCACGATGCTGTCAATTTAGGCTGGAAACTCTCTCTGGTCCTTCGCGGACTGGCAAAACCGGAACTTCTTCACACATATGAGACTGAGCGTCTGCCAAACGTGCACCGACTGATCAATTACGACAAAGACATCTCGCGGCTCATGACGATGCAACTGCCCATTGGATGGACTGGAGACCCGAAAGCAGACCCGAACGAAGTCCTAGGGCATGTAATGGCGGAAGCAGCAACCTTCAGCAGTGGTCTTGGTATTTACTATGAAATCGACCACCAGCTAAATGCTAGTAGTACCTTCTCGTCAGCCTCTGGCTCCGTTCCCGTTGAGGCTGGCCACAGAGCTCCCGACGTGACTCTTCAAAAGCCGGGAACATTGGAATCAACGCGACTGCAAAAAGAGACTCCTAACATCGCACAATTCTACATTGTCGTGTTTGCCGGAGACATTTCGCACACCAAACCATCCATGACCGCTTTTTCCAATGCCGTCGCAACTTCGAAGGTACTCTCAAACAGATCGCTACCAATATCCTTCCTTACCATTGCAACGACCTCCGGCCCTTCTGCATACGAGCTTCTGGGCGGAGTGCCTTTCGGGAAAGTCTTTTACGATGTGAAGAAAGTTGCTCACTCTCGTTATGGCGTAAATGTGAACGAAGGTGCTATCTTCGTGCTCAGACCAGATGGATGGGTGGGCACTTCCATGGAAATAGCGCCTGATGCAGTAGACAAGCTAAAAGGTTACTTGGGCAACTTTTTGATCCTAGAAGCTGATCAATAATGTTGCAATCTATGGGGTTTAGTATCCTAACAAGGATATGGCAGTGCTGCTTCAGATGCGCACGTAAGCTTGGATCGTCACTGATTCCAAATCCCATCACCGCTTTTGGTGGAAATGAATATAATCCTCGTGCCCTCTCCGGCTTCGGTAGCCCGATTTCTCATCCCATGATGTATCTCTAAACTTCTATTTAGCTCATCATTCTTCACCTTCATCACTTAGCTTTCTCAAAATCGCTCTTTCTGAATCCCTTACTCCTGCGCTGAAATCTAGAAAGAACAATCTTCGTCGACCAAATGTCCTTTCCAGCCCCAGACCCATCATCTCCGGAAGCCCCCATCCACACCCTCATTACTTCCTTCTTCACGGCCATCCACACCCAAGACTGGCCTACTCTACGCACCCTCATCTTGCCTACCGGCCGCGCGATACTATCTCGCGGCCTCAACGAGCTAACGAAGGCACCGATCTACACTCACCTTCCCTTCCCGAACTCGTCGACTACCTCGAAAGCTCAAAGCCGTTTGAAGAGCCGATTCATGATGTAAAGATCATGGTGGACCGGGACCTAGCATGTGTGTGGGCACCATTTGAGATACGAGTCGATGGGGTCAAGACGGCGACAGGGACGAACGTGTTTACCTGTTTGAAGCGGGGAGGTGTTTGGAAGGTCAGTGCGGTTGTGGATCGGAATGCAGGAGTAGTGGAGGAGTAGAAGGAGACTGGTAGGCTCGCTTGAACACAAAGTGGCATTACACGACTTCGTGCGACAAAACTTCCTATTCCAAGGTACAATGTCTCGTCATGGATCCACGCTCACTTTGCTGTCACTGCTTGTGTTACCTCAACGTACCGATAGAAATCTGATGCCATGGACTACATTCCTAACTTTTGTATAACCTACTGCTGCCTGAGGTGGCCGAACTCGTTTACCTGTTGCTCAAACTCTCAATTTTTTGATTTTCAAAAACTTATCGGCGCACTCTAAACAGTGCTGGACAGTTGTACACACATCTTTGATGAAGTAGCTAGGCTCATGATCTCCAGCTCTCTAGGCTTGCCTAACACCCTCCCGTACACTCTAAAAGATGGTAAAATGTCAGTTTTGGCAATTTTAATAGCTCTCCGGGCCTTCTCAGAAGGTGCTGAACTGCTACTTCATGTACGATGGAGCATGCTTAGTCACCGTTTGTTCTTTCTCCAACCAAAAAGTCAACACAACAACCACACAGTTACAACTTCGCATCAACATCATCGCAGACTTGCAACGTACTATACATTCCATCGTTACCAAATATCGCCCTCGCTTTCGTTACTGTTATCAACATGAATACTACCTCCACCGCACCGACTGCGCCTACTTCTGGCCTTGAAGAATGGCCGGAAGAGCTGCTTACGATGGTCATGCAAAACATCCGCGCAAGCTGCGGGCGTCAAGAGCTTATAGAAGTCGCCTGTATGTCCCGGAAATTTTCACGATGTGTGGAAGAGGTCCTTTACCAAGATATTGATTTCACGACATGTATGCACGGCTGCTCATACCCATCGAAATCCATAGAGGTCGTCACGCAGGCAACGAAGATCTTGAATCTCTTCGACACACTTTCTAAGCACCCAGGTCTTACCAGGAAGGTCCGGAGCCTACGATTGAACCTTTCCAGATGGGCTATTACCGGCGGATTAGTATGCATCAACAGGGGGATACTTCCAGCGCTGAAGGCACATGTGTGTAATCTGGACATACCGGCATACGCAAGGGCTAAATGGTTGAACAATCTGTAAGACTTGCTGGGCCACCTCAGACGGCGTTATCCTGCCATACGAGCTAATGCCGTGGACAGGCACACACTCAGTACCGACCGTTTTATCGCCATGATTGCCTGCCTGTTGTCAGTCATGCCGAATCTACGAACACTACATACGTGCATTCGTCGCCATGACGAGTTTCGCTTGATGGAATTGCCATGCTCCCTTCAAAACCACTCCTAGGCCGCCTGAAGGATCTCCAACTCGACTACCTCCATGGCGAGGAACCTGCCTTGCTAAGCGGCCGTGATTCCAAGTACACATTCCTGTACCTTCCCTCCCTGGAGAAGCTTCAGCTTTCTTACGGCCTGACCGTTGAGAACAGTTGGTTACGCATATTTCGGGAACAACAGCACAAGTCGTCCGTGACCGAGCTCAAAATCAGGGGCCAGATCAACGCCCCACACATCGAATCTCTCTTCCATTGTTTCAAAGCGTTGACCACCGTCGACCTTAGAGAATCCGACCTGGGTACTGAGGTCATGTCAGGTCTTTCCCGGCATTGCACTACACTACAGCACCTCACAGTCTTATTCGGTGGAGAAGGACCTACCGGATCCCCCGCATCCTTTGCTGATTTCGAGCGACTCCGCACTCTGTGCATTTACAGCAAACTCATCGTCGATCCATACCTAGTTGACGGCAACCCAAGCCCAGATCCCAATCTCAAAGCCGCTCAAACACTCGTGCATCGTCTCCCAGAGTCTCTGCAAGAGCTGTACATCGGATGGAACTACCGGGTCCCAGTCGCCAACGCTGAGCGCCTCTCCTTCGCACCCCTGTACTATCTCGCCTGTCTACTCCAGCAGAAGCACCTTCCGGGCCTGCGCCGCATTGCGCTCTGCGGCGACTATGCCCAGTGGCCCCCCGACCGCAGAGCCCAACGTTATGCCCGCGATCTGGAGGACAAGTTTGCGGCGGCGAGGGTTGAACTGCTGTTCCCTGACCAATCATTCATGCTGGGTTTGAGCGTGGGGCATGAGTTGCGAGGCTTATAGAGAGAATCTACGTGTTGCTGCAATGCGTTTGGTTGCCACTGCCTGAAGTCCCTCGATGGTTTTCTACAACTCTGAAGTCCATTTATTTGAACGGCTTGAAAAACTCACTTGGCCACCTCAGACGGTTATCAAGTGATATTCAGAAGACTGGCTAGCGTAGTCACTACGCGGTTTTTGGAAGCGTACGGTGCACGGATATACCACCACTCCTCCACCACAACCCGCCACGCGAGGCACGAAAAAAGTGGCACACTCATCAAGTACTCTGCCCGTACATACAGCTGTCTGCCACTGCATGGAGTGCTTCAACAAATTTCCACATAGCTCAAGACGAAGAGCATCTATCTTCTTTAAATTTCCGAAAAGACATTAAAGCAACCCAAGCAGTGGCAGACAGGTGTACACCCACCGCGGCTTGTTCTAGAATTAGTGTGCCACCTTTACCATGCCCCGCGTGCCCAGCTACTCCATCTCCACCTTCCTCAAAACACCCTCTAGCACCCCCTGCGTCGCTCTTCCCCTAATACACCCTCCCCTCCCCGCTCCCCCCCCCCACCAACCCCCCCAACGGCTCCACCCACCCGCTCCCCCACCCCGCCTCCCAAACCCCCCTCACAGCCTCCCACCGCGCATACCTCCTCCCCGCCACCTCCTCATCCGCCCCCCTCGTCCGCTCCACCCACCCCGCCTCCCCACTCGCCACCATCACAACCTCCTCGCCCCCCCTCTCGCGGCTAACATACGCCGTCCACGGCTCCTCCCCGTTCGCGAACGCCGTCCACAGCCGGGCGTGGTGGGTAGAGATGTTTCTGAGACGGGTGGTGGGCAGGCGCGCGAGGAAGGTCGCGAAGACGGAGTACATGTCGACCCAGTGGTGGGCGGTGCCGTGGAAGGCGGTGCCGGGGAAGGGGTTGGGGACGTCGAAGACGTAGCGGTGGGTGCGGTGGTGGGGGAGGTGGCGGGCGAGATGGTGCGTTGGGACTGCGGAAGTGAGTTGCGCGGAAGTGGGGGATAGGGGCAGAGGGGCAGAGGGGGAAGGTGCATACCGTCGAAGATCAGCTCGCCGACGAACTCCATCGCGCGGGTGATGAAGAGGTTTGCGTCGATGTCCGGGGTGATGTCGTAGGCGGCGAGGAGTTTTGCGGCGTTTAGGGGACCGAATTGGCGGGTGAGGAGGGCGGAGAGGCTGGACGGGGTGATGGCCGAGGCGAGGGGGAGGAACATGTAGCCCTAGTGGGAGTGTTAGGGCTCCTAGCGAGAAGGGGGTTTGTTGGATGGGGCGAGGGAGGAGGGGGGGGGGGTGCGGACCTCGAAGCCCGTCGTGCCTATCATGATGCTCTCAACCCAGTCACAGCGTGTCGTTAGTTCGCTGATATTGCGCCAGGTTGGGAGGACTGGGAAGAAGCTTTCGTGCGCGAGGGGGAGCCACGCGGTGCCTGAGTCCCTTAATTCTGTACTAGCTGTCACGAGTTCAGCGGCCGGGACTGCACGCAGTTTAGCTAGTCGGTTTGGGTCAGTTGACGAGATGCTTAGAGTCGCGAGCAGTGTTTGATACGTCTTTTCGTGGTGATCGAAGGGTGCAGCACTGAGCATAGGCGAGAGAGATCCGGACATCAGCGCGGCACGTTTGAATAGACTCGGAGTTGTGGAGATCATATGGGTGTGGATAGAGCTTGTGATGGTTATTAGTGATACTTGGGCATTTGGATCCGAGGTGCATACACTGATCCTGCGCTCTCCCCCATGACCGTGACATTCCCTGGGTCGCCACCAAACCCGGAGATGAACCTCTGCACCCACAATAGGCCATTTCGTTGGTCGAACAGCGCGAAGTTTCCAGGCGGCTCGTTGTGAGATGCAGCGTCAGCTGACAGATCAGCGGAGGTGAGGAAGCCAAGCGCTCCCAAACGGTATCTGAATCTGGATCAGCGAACCTTTTGCACGACTGGTGCAAAGAAAACGAACTGAATGTTGACAGTCACAACAGGCTGCTTGTCCTAGATAGATTGCTCGACTATATATCCCATGTCTATTCATCGTTAGTAGGCCAATGGAAGATATGATATAACGCGAAAGTACTATGCTGCTGATCCGTCTTCCCACTATGAAAGCCTCCACCGTGAATATAGACCAAGACCGGCAGTTTTGGTGCTCCCGGAGCTGTATTAGATAGTGCTTCAGTCGGCGCTGAGACTTGGACGATAAGGCATTTGTGCTCATCCATGAGTATCGGCCGAACATCTCCTGACAGTGGGCCTCCTCCAGGTGCATCGGACTCATCCTGCTGAGGGCAAGCGTAGCTGGGAGCAATGGGACTCGGTCAGAACTTAGCTTCATTTAAATCATGGACAAGTATATACCCTGTTTGAGTGAATTTCCTGTCCGTGGAAGACAAATCTGTAAGTAATACGCTTTGTCTGAACCGCCCTGGGACCGTAGCAAATGGGATCGCGCGGAACTGAGCGACGGTGGGCAGGAAATGAAGACCTTCCAGGCGACCGAGCTTGGAATGGACGAAAGCGAGTGTTCGTGATCCTGAAGAGATATCACTTAGAGAAGCCTTTGGTGTATCCTCATGCTCATGGGAGGGAAAGCCTCTGGTAGTCTTGGCAGCCATTGATAAAGTACTCTTGAAAGTCCGACTATTGATAAACTGTTAGTGGGTTATAGATTGAAAACAGAACTGTTGTCATATATCTTGCTTGCTCCAAGCCTTTCGTCAGCAACGGAGTGACATCCTCCGTGATACAATGACCATGAAACGTTTGTTTATATTGGATTTGATGTCGAGGGCCTTCAGATTTTGGAGACATAAATGTGGATTAATAAGCAACCGCCCTTCTTCCTAACCATTCGTTGATTAGTTGCCATGTACCAGGACCGAAGGAAGCCTGCATATCGGAGTAATCATAGGTGGTAGGGCTGGGCGTGGGGTATGCAGCATGCATGCGAGAGTTTGCAGGGCTCCTTGTCAGTGGTGTCATCAAAGTCACTTTAGTCGGATACCTGAAGATTGCTTGGAATGACGGAGAAATTCCACAGTATGCCAATGCATTCGTGCCGTCATGATGACAAGTCTGAAGTGGCTGAAGGATGCATACAGTTTGTTGATTTCGATTTTTGAGGCACGTGATCACTCTGGGATATCCCATTCACCCTCTTGTCGACTGCCAGCCAAGCAACTCGCGTCTCGTTTGATAAATTTTCCATATCCTTTCTTTCCTAGCAGTCCACCGTGATCTCTGTCCCACACGACTTCTCCTCGCAGAATCGTGTACCGTGGCCATTGGTTCAAGACCTTTCCCTCAAAGGGAGTGTAGTCGACGTTATGATGTAACATCTCGTTCTTGAGCGCAAACGGCTCCAATTTGCCAGCAGGATACCATATATTGATATCAGCGTCGCTCTCACCAGTTACCAACCCACCTTTCCGAGGCCAAAGCCCGTACAGCTTAGCTGGATTGGCGCTCGTGACCTCGACGAACTTGTTGAGCTTCAGACGGTCCGCGCTCAATGTGAATGCGAGCCGTGTCTCGATTCCGGGAATCCCATTTGGAATATATTTGAATTGGCCAGCGGGAAATTCATCGGTGATACATGTTTTCTTCCCATTCACTGCGTCATCGAACCTGAAGGGGCAGTGATCCGATGAGAGGACCGTGAATGTGCCATTTGCGAGCCCATCCCAGATGCCGTCGTGGTCCTCTTCGCCCTCACGAGGTGGCGGAGTACAGACGCATTTGGCACCCTCGAATCCGACTTTGTCGAGATCCTTGCGCGTTAAGAAGAGGTATTGTGGACAGGTCTCTGCGTAAACTGGAAGTCCTCGGTCCTGCGCGTTTTTGATCGTGGCCGCAGCCGCTCTGTTTGAAACATGTACGATCAAGATGGGTGCATCGATAAATTCGCTGAAACTGATAGCCCGATATGTAGCCTCAGTCTCAGCCATTTCTGGATGCGCAACGGCGTGATATTTTGGGGCGAAGAACTTGCGCTTCTCCAACTGTGCTGTCATCCAGTCTATAACTTGCCCATTTTCCGCATGGATCATCGTGGTTATCTTTCGTTTCCGGGCCTCGACGAGGACGTCTAAGATTTCTCCATCCTGCAGCTGCAGTGCCTCGTAGGTCATGTATATCTTGAGCGAGGAGATTCCTTCTGCTCGGAGCGTTTTAAATTCGGATAGCGCGCGGTGGGATGGGTTCGATACGAGGAGATGGAAGGAGTAGTCGTTGTAGCAATTGTTCTCTGCTTTCGCGTGTGTTGCCTTTAGTATATCGAGTAGGCTATCTTCCGACTTTCTTTGCGGTGCGAAGGTAACCATAGTCGTAGTGCCTCCAGCAATAGCAGAGCGACTCCCTGATGACGTTCAGTCTTGGAGGTCGGATAGAGGCGCGATGGCTCTACCTGTCTCATAATTGTCGGCCGTCGAGCCTTTGCCGAAAAGAGGTGGCTCTTGGAGGTGAACATGAGCATCTACACCTCCTGGCTATACCCAATGCTCGTCAGTCGATGTTCTGCATTAAAATTGGAGATTCTTGTCTGACCATAACATAGCCTCCTTCGGCGTCAATCGTTCTCTTCGCGGTGGCATCTTTGAAGCTCCCTCTGGGCGCTACCTGCTCAATCTTCTCATTCTTGACTGCGATATCATATTCTCCCGTCTCTGTGTCGGTGACAACCAGGCCGTTGAGGATAAGAAGGTCGTAATCCGCCATTCTAGGTCGCCGAGTCGCGCCTTCTACGGAGGCCGTAAAGAGCATTCGCACCGAAAAAGATAGCAGGAGATCCTACGGAACGCGATGGGCTGTTCGGTATGCATATCGAAGGCGTTGGTTGGATTGCAGTAATGGGATGCCGTCGGGTCTGTCTCCCACTCTCGGGCGCGTTGATGGAGCTTATCGCGAGCTGCCCCAAGGGTCCTGCGGGCTTGTCCGCACCAGGACCCCGCCATCAGCTCCAAAGTCATATTTTGGTGTCATCGTTTTCCATAAGCCACGGAAAATATTCTGATAGTCTCTTTTGATGCGCTGGACCTACAGACCCAATGGCCTCCTTAAAAATCAACAGCGCTCGCCTCAACGAGACTCTCCAGTCCACCTGCACGCAATGGGGAGCTCTATCTACGTCGACGGGCATGTGCCGGTTGACACTAAGCCAGGAAGACAAAAATGTGCGGGACTGGCTTGTGAATCAATGTAAAGAGATTGGATGTGAAATCAAGGTAGATCAGATGGGCAATATTTTTGCTATTCGCCCTGGTACTGCTACAGACAAGTTGCCCATTGGCTTGGGAAGTCATCTAGATACACAGCCAGCTGGTATGGTCTACCCTCCAACCTTCGAACGTGTAGTAACGATTGTAGGGGGTAGATATGATGGTATTCTCGGCGTCCAAGCAGCCCTCGAAGTCCTCCGTACTCTCCACGAGAACGACGTCAAAACCCACCGTCCCATCGCGCTTATAGACTGGACAAACGAGGAAGGCGCACGCTTTCCCGGGGCCATGATGTCGTCTGGTGTGTGGAGCACGAAGAGCTCTGCGCCGCTGGAGGCTTGTTGGGGCCTGAGGGACACAGAGGGTGTGACAATGCAGGACGCGTTGGAGGAGATCGGATATCTGGGGACGACGCCGTGCGACTACCGGGAGAACGGTCTGGAGTGTCACTTTGAACTCCACATAGAACAAGGCCCTTTACTGGAGCGAGAAGGTAAGAGCGTGGGCGTTGTTACAGCCGTGCAGGGCATGAAGTGGTTTGCTGTGCGCGTTACTGGCGTGGAGGGGCACTCAGGTATGCTAACTACACAGAAATGTGAGCATATTCCACGAAACTAAGACAGCCAGGAACAACTCCAATGGATAACCGCTCTGACGCTCTCGTAACTGCGTCGCGTCTCATATCGGCTGTTCGCGACGCGGCATCTCGCACTGGCCTCGGCGTAGCAACCGTAGGTGTAATAAAGAGTGACACATCAAGCCAGGCAACTATTCCAGCAGGGGTCGAGTTCATCATAGACGTACGTTGCTCAACGGACGATATGGTAGACGCGCTGGCAACCGAAATTTTCAAGTCTTTCGACGCTGTCGTCGCAGAGGAGGAAAATGCGACGTCGTACGACGTCACGCGAACATGGGGCCTGCCAGAGTCGAAATTCCATGAGAACTGCATCAATGCCGTGAGGCGAGCTGCGCTAGGAGAAGTCGCAGAAAGCCAGATCATGGACATGAAGTCGCGTGCTGGTCACGACAGCGCGTGGACATCGAGAGTCGTTCCGACCAGTATGATTTTTGTCCCTTCGAAAGACGGCGTTTCCCATAACCCGAACGAATACACCAGTCCAGAACACTGTGCGCTCGGTGCTCAGGTGCTGCTCCAGGCGGTGCTGCGATATGATGACTGCGCCAAAACTGGCGCGTTCTGATTTGCCGTTGTGGTCCAACCGCGGCGCGGTCCAGATTTTGAAGCCATTGACTCTCGAAAAAAGGGGTGCGTGTGGTGGAAGTGCGTCTCCATCGAATTAACGAGGTTGCAGGAGGATGTTTGTTTGTTGTCGCTGCGAATTTCGGAAGGCGCGATGAAACCGCGACGCTACCCACACTTGGGATCCGGGAATAGGAAAGCCGATCATGTCATGACTCGGCGCGTTTTTCGGCGCATAGTGCTCAACAATCTGGGATGGGCGTGCTGGGAGCTTCGAGGTGTGGAGGGGTAGCTCTCTGCCTCGCGGCCTTGCCGCTTACTTGTAGATTCTGAGTGTCGGCGGCTGCTTTGTGATGTACCTACCGCGATATCATCACCGAACATAGCCTGCTTAGGGCGTCAATCGCGAACTTCCCAGAACTGGCAGTGCTCACAGAAGAAGCTTGAACTGGAAATGCCGTCCTTGGCAGCCGTTTTGTATTGGCGCTTGAGGATGCACGGTGTATCTGTCAGAATCGAGGCTGGGATAAGGCCGGTACGTAAGCAGCGCTCGTACAGGAAGATTTCCCAGGGATGTCCCGATACGATTCGGCCGAGGAGACGGCTCGGTCGGCATGCTCGATACGGGGTGGATGGCCCGGCAGGTAGTTGCATGCGATACTAATCGATCATGATGCCTCGCCGGCGGTTGAGCAATTTGAAGACCCGCCATTCAGTGAAGGACAGCTCACGGCTGCATGAAGGGCCGACGATGCACGATTGCAGACGCGCCGTGCGGGACCCCGAGTGCAGCAGCCTGGCTGGCAGAGATTTTAAAGGGCTTGCGGGTGGGCGGCGCGCCTGCGGGAATTGTTTGCAGCAATCCATCCGCCAATCTATGCAGCGCCGCTCCACCATCCCGCACCCCACATCCAGGAACAAGCAACTCAAGCAGCACGCCAAGCAGGATCTGTGCGACAAAAAGCTTGTCCAGGCCATGCTATCGCCTACGGCGGCCCCAGTGGCCCCCAGTGGCCGCAAAAAGCTAGCAGGCCCGCGGGCCACTCGGCTGCCACTGCGTTCTCAGCGGCGCCTCAGCGGCGCAACATCGACGTCACGGCTGCTCGTCGGTGGCCGTTCGCGCTCGGCCTCAGGCAGCGTTGCCGACGTGCCATTGCGACGGCCTGCGCGCTTCTGGCTGCTGGCGACGCGGTGCAGTGGTGACTGAGGGCCGGTCAGCGGCAGGCAGCTTTCATGCGTCTTTTTCCCCCCTCCGGCAGTGCCGGCGCTGTCTCGGAGAGGAGCTGCGAGCAAGAGCGCGGTGCGGTATTATTCCCGCCTTGCCCTACCGTAGCCACGCCTATCCAGCTCCCATTCTGCGAGGCGAGGCAGCCAGTACGGGACGGGCTCGAACCCCACCCATCCCATAGCTCTGCGGAAATTCGCGCGGTTCTCTCGGCCGGTAGCGTCGGCT
The DNA here is from genome assembly GCF_010093595.1 of Mytilinidion resinicola. Lineage (NCBI taxonomy): Eukaryota > Fungi > Ascomycota > Dothideomycetes > Mytilinidiales > Mytilinidiaceae > Mytilinidion > Mytilinidion resinicola. Next base: position 1,372,745 of record NW_022985443.1, read on the forward strand.
GGCGCTGCTCGACGCTGTTTGGGTCCGGATAACGCTCGCAGGCCGGCCTCTCAACTGTTGTCCAGGATGATTACGCCTCGAGCGACGTCAACGGCACCCGTCCACGAAGGCTGGCCGATCGCGCGTGGAGTTTCATAAAAAGCCTGCCGCCCGCTGAGGTTCTGCTTGCTCACTTCTCGTCCCCTCTCCACTCTCCCCTCCTCCTTCACGCGTGGTCCATTGTCGTCGGCGGTTTGTAGCACGCAATTGCATCCAATTGAGCTATCATGGCGAAGCACAGCCTGGACGTCGAGAACGGCGACCCCGAGCGGGAGCGCACCTACTCCAAAGTCGACTACTCAGAGCTCGACGAGTACAGCGCGCTGCAGAAGTACATCACGACCTACCGCGACCCCAAAGCTGCTGCCGCCGATGACGAGGCTGGCGCGAAGGCCGATGCCGCCGACGCGGCCAAGGCCCGGCCATGGTGGGCGTTCTGGAGAGCTGGAAACAGCCCCAATGCCCAGGGCAAGGATGCTGGCGTGGTGCCCGCGGAGTGGCTCAACACCGACATCAAGCAGGGCATCAAGTCCAGCGTCGTGGAGGAGAGGCGCCGCCGCCTCGGTGCCAACGAGCTCACCAGCGAGAAGGAGAACATGTTCCTGAAGTTCCTCTCCTTCTTCACTGGCCCAATTCTTTACGGTAAATCTCCGCGCTGCTCCACCGGCCGTGTTTTGCTTAGTGCAGCGCTAACGTGATTGGCCAGTCATGGAACTCGCTGTCCTGCTCGCTGCTGGTCTTCGTGATTGGGTCGACATGGGTGTCATCATCGGTATCCTGATTCTCAACGCCATTGTCGGTTGGTACCAGGAGAAGCAAGCGGCCGACGTCGTCGCCAGTCTCAAGGGCGACATCGCCATGAAGGCTACTGTCATTCGCGATGGCCAAGAAGTTGGCATCCTCGCTCGGGAGATCGTCGCCGGTGAAATCGTGTGTACCTTCCGCATCCATCGGGTCCCGTGACCACTACTAACAGCTCACCCAGGTTGTCCTTGAAGAAGGCCAGACTGTACCCTGCGACGCCAGACTCATCTGCGACTATGACACCCCGGAAGACTTCGAGAAGTTCGTCAAGATGAAGGAGGATGACCAGTTTGCCGCCGACTCCGATCCAGATGACGAGAAGAAGGACGACTTGGACGACAACGAGAACGAGGACTACGGCGAGGAGAACCACCCCAAGGGAGGCCCTTCCATCATCGCTGTTGACCAGTCTGCCATTACCGGAGAATCGCTTGCCGTCGACAAATACATGGGCGATGTCTGCTACTACACCACTGGCTGCAAGCGCGGCAAGGCCTACGCTATCTGCACTACCTCCGCTCCTCACTCTTTCGTCGGCCGAACTGCCAGTCTCGTTCAGGGTGCTAAGGACCAAGGTCATTTCAAGGCTATCATGAACTCCATTGGTACGGCGCTGCTCGTCCTCGTCGTTTTCTTCATCTTGATCTCCTGGATTGGCGGTTTCTTCCATCACTTGAAGATTTCTACTCCCGAGGACTCATCGGAGAACTTGCTGCATTACGCTCTTATCCTCTTGATCGTCGGTGTGCCAGTCGGGTAAGTTTAAATGTCACTACTCTACTTTTCCGCAAAGCTAACCATCCTCAGTCTGCCTGTTGTTACAACCACCACTCTCGCTGTCGGAGCTGCCTACTTGGCCAAGCAAAAGGCTATTGTCCAGAAGCTCACTGCCATTGAATCGCTTGCCGGTGTCGACGTCCTCTGCTCTGATAAGACAGGTACTTTGACCGCTAACCAGCTTTCCATCCGCGAGCCCTACGTCGCCGAAGGCCAAGATGTCAACTGGATGATGGCCGTTGCCGCTCTCGCCTCTTCGCACAACCTCAAGTCGCTGGACCCCATCGACAAAGTCACCATTCTGACCATGAAGCGCTACCCCAAGGCTCGTGAGATCCTCCAGCAGGGATGGAAGACTGAGAAGTTCATGCCCTTCGACCCCGTCTCCAAGCGTATCACTACCATCTGCCACATGGGCGGCGACAAGTACGTCTGCGCTAAGGGTGCCCCCAAGGCCATTCTCACCCTTTCAAACTGCGACAAGGAGACTGCCGATCTGTTCAAGAACAAGGCCACTGAGTTCGCTCGCCGTGGTTTCCGATCCCTCGGTGTTGCTTACCAGAAGAACGACGGTGACTGGATCCTCCTCGGCTTGCTCTCCATGTTCGACCCCCCTCGTGAGGATACCGCGCAGACCATCATCGAAGCTCAACAGCTCGGTGTGCCCGTCAAGATGCTTACTGGTGACGCTATCGCTATCGCTAAGGAAACTTGCAAGATGCTGGCTCTCGGTACCAAGGTCTACAACTCCCAGAAGCTTATCCATGGTGGTCTCTCCGGAACTACTCAGCACGACTTAGTTGAACGTGCCGACGGTTTCGCTGAAGTTTTCCCCGAACACAAGTACCAGGTCGTCGAGATGCTTCAACAAAGAGGCCATCTTACTGCTATGACTGGTGACGGTGTCAACGACGCTCCCTCCCTCAAGAAGGCTGATTGTGGTATTGCCGTCGAAGGTGCCTCCGAAGCCGCTCAAGCCGCCGCCGATATTGTCTTCCTCGCCCCCGGTCTTAGCACCATTGTTCTCGCCATCAAGACTGCCCGCCAAATTTTCCAGCGCATGAAGGCCTACATTCAATACCGTATCGCGCTCTGCTTGCACTTGGAGATCTACCTCGTCACTTCTATGCTTATCATCAACGAGACCATCCGTGTCGAGCTGATCGTCTTCATTGCCCTCTTCGCTGATTTGGCCACTGTCGCCGTCGCCTACGATAACGCATACTCGGAAGAACGTCCCGTCGAATGGCAGCTACCAAAGATCTGGATCATCTCCGTCATTCTCGGCGTAATCCTCGCGCTCGGCACCTGGGTCATTCGTGGCTCCATGTACCTGCCCAACGGTGGTGTTGTCCAGAACTTCGGCTCAGTCCAGGAAATCCTCTTCCTCGAAGTCTCGCTTACTGAGAACTGGCTCATCTTCGTTACCCGTGGCGGCAAGACGTGGCCCTCGTGGCAGCTCGTCGGCGCTATCCTCGGTGTTGATGCCCTCGCTACCGTCTTCTGCGCTTTCGGCTGGCTCTCCGGCGGACCCCCACACGCTACCCACCCATCGGACCACTGGCACCAACGCCAGGACGGCTGGACTGACATCGTCACCATCGTTGTCATCTGGGGTTACTCCATCGGTGTTACCATCGTCATTGCTATCGTCTACTATCTTCTCAACCGCATATCCTGGCTCGACAACTTGGGCCGCAAGAACCGCAGCCACAAGGACCCGGCCATTGAGAACATGATTGCTGCCCTCAGCAAGCTTGCTCTTGAGCATGGTACCGACAAGCATGGCAACGAGAGGTATATCCTCGCGACCAAGGCGGCTGAGGAAGAAGAAGATGACTAGTTGGGTGGGATGTAGAGCAACTAGAAAGGAGAGATTAGGAGAGGAGAGAGGAGAGAGAGTTGTGCATAATCAGGAGGTATGCAGAGTTGTCGTAAACACTGTATATATATCCTCTTTGAGTGCTTTTTAGAGTTTGTAATGAAATAGAAATAAAATCTTCAAAATCAAAAGTCTTTCGCCACTTCAGGCGTGAAATATTGAAATATGGGTCAGAGAGTCAATAATCATCTCAAATTATTGTGATACAAAGACAGAAGTGTGGAAGTGTCCGAGAAGGCGGTTCATGTTGGGAGGCTGGATCCATTCTTACCACGTGCTCTGTGTCTAGTTTAGGGCTAGTGTATCATTAGTCTGATCTCCCCTCCGCCTCAGGGTCCAAGGGTCTCGAACTCCAGAACCACGTTCCTCCTCCCACCATCAGCAGTGAAATCTTACACCAACCTTGTCTTCCCACGCGAGCGAAAGATGGCAGTGCACTGCATCTGATCGCTTCGTCTCGTCATGGTTTGAGGGCTTGGATGGAATAGCAACCGCGCATTCAGCCTTCCCGTCGTCTTGCTGCCTAAAGTCCGAAAGTACATACTCATCACGCCCTATACACTTCCTTAGGCCTCACTCTTTCGTCCAAAGGCCTCCACGTTTCGGCATGCAGACTACCCAGTATCGAGCCGAGTCTATGGGCTCGATTGTTCTACGCCAGTTTTCGAAAGCCATCTTCATCAAACTCCCCAAAGCCGTCATCACCTTTCCCTACTATGCTGTCTCCTATATGTCTAAGTACTCCGTCAAGACTGTGCAGAGATGGCGTGCCCCCGACTCTCGCCCTTCCATAGCCATTGGCCCACCAGGAATTCTTCCAAGCCCGACACCACTCCCGAGGAAACGTCCACGTGCTCTATCTCTTCCAACATCACCAGAAGATCCGACGAAAGGAACAATCGCCACCTTTCTCGGCATCAAACCCAAAGACCCGAGACAGCACACAAGTCCCCAGAGCGGCTGCTCCCTGCTCACCAAACTTCCACTCGAGCTCCGTCTCCACATCTGGACCCTAGTCGTCGGCGGGCAGAGGCTGCACATCATTCCGTCTCTCGTTCCCAGCTTGACCCGCCCGCCGCGCTACACGTTGATAGATCCAGGCGTATTCTACCGGCTCGATCACGAACGCTGCAAGTGGGAAGAGGACGACTGGGTGGGGTCGCCATTCGCAAGAAACGCGCACTCCGCGTGTGCTATCTGGGTCACGGATGGCGGGCAGCTGTATTTCAATGCACCCAGGGTACTATTACAGGGTCATGGGCCGTATGAAGAGGAAGAGTATCGGTATCTGAGGTGGTGGGTGCGGAAGAACAGGATTTTGGCGCTGACGAAGACGTGTCGGCAGATGTGAGTGGGGCCATTTCTTTCCCATGTTCCATACCACTTCTCCCTAGTTATCCCCTACTCCTCACATATCTCTTCCATCACGCGTTAGAAATCTCGAGTCAGAATGATCGTGTCTGTTACAGTGCTAATATGAACGATAGCTACACTGAAGCAGCACCCCTCCTCTACAAAACCAATACCTTCGACTTCCGCAACCTTGATGTGCTCCTCGCCTTTCCCACCACCATCCTCCCGGACCGCTTCCAACTCATCCGTAGCCTCACGCTGCAGTTCACCTTCATGCTCGCCCGGGCCCACCGGCCCTTTCAAGCCCGCTCCGCGCACGGCAAAGCGCAGAAAGACTTGGAGGACTGGCAGAAAGCGTGCGCACTGCTTGCAAAGATGAAGAATCTACGTGATGTGGCAGTGCTGCTGGGTGACCGGAGGGAGCAGCAGCCCGGCGAAGACTGGAAGCGTGCGGCGTTGGAGGCGCTGGGGAAGGTGAGGGTCGATGGAAGGTTTGTCGCAAGGCTGACGTGGGTGGAGACGGAGTGGGAGAAGGAGGCGGTCGGGCAGGGTGCCTTGCCGTTTGAGATTCGGAGGGACTTCATTGATCAGTTGAGACGTTGAAAAGAGGGTGTCGCGTCGAAGGTGCCTCGATGCGTTCGATGGGGTGGAAAGTATGCGAGGGGAGCGTTGGATAGTCTAATAGGATAGGGGTTACCTCCTGCTCACCCACCCTCTTCCACGCTTTCATCTCCCGTCTATCATTCCTTCCCTGCCTCTCCATCCCCGACACGCCGCAGAACTTTGTGAATATGGAGAAGGAATGGGATAACAGGGAAGATTTAAAGAAATTGTTGTGACCAAGGACCCAGCTGGAAACTCGCATCTCGTACTCGCCTCAACCTGGATTGCCTCCGCACTAAATCCCCGCGAACAAGCATATCTAAACCTCCCTCTTTAATTCCTGCCTACCCATCATCCCTACGCGTCCCCGCTGCGAGAATGCACGCGCACAGGGACACGAGCTGCCGCACCCGCCGCTTTGCTTGCTCTGCTTTCTTGAGGGATGCGGCGGAGAGGCGGATAGCAGCGGCTGTGCCGTCGGCGAGGAGGGGAGCGAGGTCGCGGGCCGGGGCGTGCTGCTGCGGGAGGGGAGGGGGAGGGGGATGGGGAGTTAGGGGAAGGGAAAGCGGTGTGCGAGGAGCGCGGCGGGGGTGTGGCGGGTGCTGTGGACGAGGAGGATGGTCGGGTTGGAAGATATTGGGTGGGGGATGGGGGTGGGGGTGGGGGTGGGGTTTGAGGATATGGGAGTGGAGGTTGTGGAAATTATGGGGAGATGTGGGTATGTGGATATGTGTATAAACGGGAGAGAGAGAGAGTGGAAATAGTAGATGGGTTATCTTTGCATGTGGATATGGAGGTGTTGGTGCTCTTCAGGGATCGACGTATAGACACCTGAATGACGCGAATCGGTGGGAGGAGTTTTGTGGTGCTTGTGAGTGATTTGAGGCTATAATAGCAGAAGTAGGTCGCGTCCATCTTTCAAGGTTCGGGTGTTGTACTACTGTCGGTGGTGCATGTAAGATGGCGAGGCTGTGCGTTCGCTCCACGTGAGTATCACGGGACAGACACTCAGCCAGACTGAAGCCTTTCACTTCATTTCGAAAGCTGCTGTTTTCGACTGTTCATCCCCTTTTTTGGTTGTTTGAGCAGAGGCGCGAACGGAAATGGCACTTGAGGGGTCAAGATAGGGTAATAAAACGAGGCGAAGATAGAATCGAGCGATTAAGCATCCTAATGGACATCGGTTCTATTCCGGTGGTGGCTAGGAGAATCTAGACAGAGATGCTTCAATCTTGCGATGCTCTTTTATTGAGTAACTTGCCACCACTACTCCAAGTGATGCGCGGATTCACTTGAGCTAAGCTCTCTAGCTGCTGCCATAATGTCCTTGCATATCTTGCGTTGGGTATTATTGAACTCCCGATCCAACACCTTAACATCATTGAAGATCTTCTCTTTCACCTTCGCTTCCTCCAAAATCTGCTTCTTCAGTCCTGCAATCTTTGCATCACTCTGTTTTTCGGCATATGCCGCATTCTTCTTCTTTGTGTCGAAGTTTTGCATCGCCTCCCGATGTTGGACATCGGCCGATATTCTCGCGTGTGCAAAACGCTTCTGGGAAGCATCTTTCTCATATAGCAGCCTGGCGGTTTCGCGATCTCTTCTTTGGTTGTCTTGCAATTCGGCCTGGGCGAGCTCGTTGAGACAAGTCATATAGTCTGTAAGAACCGCGTTGGCGTTGGATGGATCTGTGTGAACCTCAGCATCGAAGGTCGCGTCTGCTATGTTGTTGTTCGTCTCGCCCAAAGGGGCTACGGAAGGGGTCCTCGGAGGACTCAAGCGTTGGGTGGTAGCTGTTTAGAATGATAGGGCCAAGCTGGCAATGCTTCGAACCAAATAATGACCCGACAGAAAGCTGAAAGTTGAAGGATATCAGCATACTGGAAAACTTGCCCTGATTTCTAGAAGTAAAAGGCTCTACTAAGGAGCATCATATTGCCGAAAGAGCTCAGTCGCTCCCAGAATGCGGAGCGTGGGTGGTGTCACGGACAACGGCTAATGGCAGAAACGTGCGTTCTACCACAGAATAACTTAGACCGTGAGCATTGCAGCATCTTGGTGCAGCCAAGCGCGAAACTAACTACTGTCTATCAGTGTGTCTAGTTGAAAACTATAGAAAGCCTTCCAAGAAGTTGCATTAAGCATTAGCCGATCCAATTTGACGGCTGCTGGAAGTAACTCATGCCGTTTGGCGAGGTACATTACAAAAGCTGAGTCCTCTGGAAAGAAGAGGAAAGTTCCGTGATTCTGCGGGAGGACCATTGTTGCTCTGATGACTCTCTTGATTGTGATAGGACCGCTGGCTAGGGTAGGACATGTAGGTAGCCGATAGAATTCGCACCTCCTGCATCTTACCGTGACCAATGCAGCACTTATCTAGGTGTTATGAGAACAGGTTGACATGGTCAAGCGACGACCAGCGGGCAATGTATCCTCAGATGGTAAGGTGGTGTGGGTGAGAAGGTTGGAGATCCAATGGCCACGCAGTTGTTCTACCTAGTTGCAATCCCGCTAAGCCACAATGGTTAGCTATCTATCACGTGATTCGTTTCATCCAGCATTCGAACAGTGTGTTATTCTGGCCCGAGATGCTGAAGAAAACGTAGTGAGAGCCTTAACAAGTGAAAGAGCAAGAGCAGATTCAGGGTCCAGCTCGTAGGTTACGTTTGAAGTCACTTGGTTAAAGAGCCATTCACGTGTGAAACTCTGGGAGCCATTAAGGACTTATATCTAGAGACAACTGAAATTTTGGGTATATGTATTTTGTAACGATTGGTTCGAGATTTCCAACCGCCGTACGTCGCAGCAGCTCAACTGCTGGTTCTAGTCAGAAGCCTCGCTCTCATCGGTATCACTCGGTTGGTACTCAGAACTCTCTTCTTCCTCAATGGCATCTTCTTCAGCGAGGTGGAGCCTATGATTACTACGCTATCATCCGGGTCCTACTACCATTCGTCAACAATATGGTCTCATAATGAAGCCATGGCTCGAGGGGCTTCAAAAGGGACAGCGTAGAAGCTGGGAATTGATCATCATCAGCCTGCTGACGATTGAATGTCAAAACCACCGGGGGCATGTGTTTCGGAAATAGACTAGCGCGTACCTAAGATGTTACTTCTTCAGAGGATTGATTAACAACTTTTTCACCGGAAGGTTCTTCGACCTTTTCCTCGGAGCACTCGTCGACTGCCTCGTTGGACATCTCGTCGGCTATTTCGTTGGCGGCAGCCATCTCCTCGTTGCACAGCTGATAATTTCGTTCGTTTGAGGGGTTCTCTTCGAAGTCATCCTGATTAAGTCTTCGGGTCCAGGCTTTAAATTCTCCAATACGCTCTTCAACCTCCCGTCGCACCTGAATGTCGATTTTGTTATACTCCTCTTGCGCTGTTCGTTGGTCCTTGACATCTGCCTGAAAGCCCTCCTCCAGTGTTGTCTTCCGCATTTTGCCCAGTTCAAGACTAGTCATCAGCCTCTTAACCTCTTCTTCATCGCTCTTGATTTTCTGGTCCAGTTCCCTGATCTGCGCCATATTCTGGTCCTTCCTGATCTCCACGCGAGCTGTACGCTCGTCTCTTGCGGTTCGTGCCTCCGCTGTTTTCGCCTTCGCCCTTGACACAATATCGGTCTTGCGCCGATTGATGGCAGAAGTGAAGTGATTAACCGTCGAAAATAGCTCTGTGTAATCGTCGTCGCATCGAGGCGTGTCGCTAGTCTCGAACGGTCGAACTAGTTAGATTGACGATGTCGAAGTCGGTCGCGCTGTAGGTGGCAACGATACGGATGATCGTAGGGATGAAGTTGGTCCATTGAACGATGCTGGAAACGATATTGCACGTGCAGTGACGCTGATGACTGTCACTGTTCGGCCTCGAACCCTGTTACGCGAAGTGTCACTCCCGGAGGGTTTCTGCTGAATTGATTTTTCCTGATATTATCAGCTGAGCGCATGCTAACCCGTGGTGCTGCGAGTATATTGGATGGAATATGTGCTTGTGAGAAATGGGGGAATGTACCGTGCTTTGACGCTTTCCTTTCCAAGTCCGGTCTTGTCTTTTGCCATTGCTCACAGGCGACGACACAAGCTCCAGCTGATCTTGGTCTCGCTCTTGTGCCATCTGAGAGACTGTGCCAAGGAGGTAAACCGACTGAGTAGCTATGGAGTCGCGCGAACATACAGTCAAGAGACGTTGTAAGGGTAGTCTTATATACGACTGGAAATAAGGCATCTTGCTGCCTAACCTCTTCTCATTTCTTGGGAGTATTCGTGGACCTCCCGCCTGGAAAGCCAGTGAACGTCTTCCCAACGACATTGAAACGAATCCGAACAATGAAAGCAATCGAGCGGGAGCATGGACGCGGCGGGCCCCGAAGCTGACTCCACCTCAAGGGCCCCTTAGTCGTTAAGCCGTCTACCTATCTTTTCCTACAATGCCTCATAGCTTCGAAACCAGCAATCTAATGAAGGATTCCATTACTTTGTCTATCCTGAACTATTTACAGAGCCCTTCTTTCATGTCTTCAGTCGCTTACCGTGTCAATATGCTTCTATGCTACAACATGCCCCGATGGGAAACCTACTCCCGACGCGCTGCATAAAAGTTGTCCTTCTTCTCCCCAGCCTTCGTTCCTTTCCCTTTGACGTCATCTATATTCTGACGTTTCGGGCAGCTTTCATCGGGAGGTAGTGGCCTTCGTAAGTGCGGCGTGTGGACTGGGCGTACTGGTGTATAATCTACTTGATGTACCACATTTCGCATAGACATATCTTCCCCACGGGGCATCAGCGGCGCATTGCTAGCCAGGGTATCCGTCCGGGAATGAGCCGAGTCATTCTATGCCATCATTTGAACGTCCTTGGAGCCTTTGGTCGTAGTTCCGGAGCTTCGGGTTGCATTGGCACGATTGGAGGCTGCCGGAGGCTGTTGAGACCTGACGGGTTTTCGGAAAGCTTGTGGAGTTCCACTTGAAGCTAATGTGCCAGTCTCTAGAACAAATTCGATTATCTCACCGTCCTCTGACCCGGCCAGACTTTGACTTTGAGAAGGTGTCTGTGGCTGTGCAGGCCTGGGAGTAAAATTTTGACCACTGATCGGCGCAGGAAGAGTAGGAGAGGACCTTGGAGACTCTAAGAGCCTGTCACATTCAATCTCTCTCTCGTGGAACTTCCTCTCCGCCTCTTCTCGCTCCTTCTTCGCTGCAGCCTCTTTTTTCCTGGCGTTTTCCGCTTCTTTGTCTGCTTCGGAAAAGCTTCTCGTCGATCCAATAGCGCTTCCGTTTGGCTCTTCGTTCTGGCTGGGCGGGGATAGCTTGGCTGGAGTTGGGTGGCCCTCATAGAGCTCTCAATAGCGGCAGTAGGGAGTGCTGATTGAGCGAGAGCTTCATTAGCTGAGCATTCAGCGGCAGCATGAGGGGTCATTGTCGCAGCGTCCACGCTGCATTGCAGCAATCCAGATTGGTCTTTGGTCGTGCTACTAGAGCTACACTGACCTAGACCGCTATCTTTAGTGTTGTATGCGATCTTTGCCTTCTTTGAAGACGCTTCAAGGGACTTCGAGTTAGACTCGTCGTCCTCGGGGTGCGGTCGCTTTCGACCAGTGGTGGAAGTTTCTGTCTGCCCTAAAGTCTCGGAGGATTGTGGAGGGTTGCTTTGTGAATCTCCATAGTCCAGTGAGAAGAAATGATGGGCGCTTCCAGATCTGTGAGATCTATCATCTGGACGTCGGGAGTCTCCACGGCCTTTATGTCTAGTATCCGGAGGATTACTGGCGTTTTGGAGCCCAGAAGTTTTGCCCTTGAGTCCACCCATGCTGGCCGTTCTTGAAGGTCGGATAGAAAGCGAGTTGGAAAAGCATTCGTATTTCAAAATGCCAAACACAATGTTTGCCTAAACCTAGTCGAGCCATCATAGCAAAGTTAGTATGTTCTCAGTCCTAGCAGATGGACCTTTGGTACATTCTCACATGTCGTAGGACCTCGTTCGAAGCTTCCGAGAAACAAAGAAGCCTTCAAAACACCATGAGATATCAGCAAACTTCCAATATCAACTTCGAAGGGTCAACCCGTGCTACTGCGCGCAAGCAACCCCTTTCTAGTAAATACTCGAACCGCGGAGTGCACCCTGCTTTCCCCAGCTTCTCCCGTATTCTCGGCTACCTACCACAATCTTGGGCTCCTCCCAATCCAGCAAAGCATCTTCTCTTCTCCACTCACAAGGCTGGCCTTCCACACCAGTGCATCGGAAGGCTGGCTCCGGCCCGGACGTCCTCCGAACTCCGATGCCTATTAGCGAAATGTATAAACCTCAAAACACTGAACCACAAGACGCTTTGAACATGTCCCATGTCCATTACCCATACCTAACCCAGACACTCAAAGCTCCCCATTCCCACCGACTTCAACCCCCAATCCACCCACCATGGGCCCACCAACCCACGACGAAGAATCCCCTCCCTCAACCACCACTCCCTTACTCCCCCATTACTCAGCCAGCTCGCACGCCATCGAAAACGAAAAATACCCCACCCACGGCGGCGCCACCACCTAGGCTCTCTAGGGCCTCGCCTGGACCATCCTCTCCCTGACCGTCATCATCCGCTGGATCGCCTCCCCGACCGAATTCCGCCCCGCGCCCCGCGCCCCACGTCAACAACACCCCCATGCCCCTGTGGCGCCTCATCAGCCTGCGAGTCGTCGAAATCCTATCCACCATCGTCCTCCTCCTCTTCCTCTTCTACAATCTCGCCAAACCCCTCTACCGCCGCCGCTCCTTCACCCTCGACGGCAAGTTCGTCGTCGGCGGGCTAATAGCCTTAGTGAGTGACGGCTTCCTCAACGGCCAGCAGTACATCTTCGCCTGGAACTCGTACGCCGCCAACGCGGGTTCCTGGGCGCGCTTCACGTCTTTCCACCGCCCGGGCGCGCCGACGCGCTACACCGAGAGCCTGCTGTGGGGCCCGCCCATGTACGTGTACTTCTGCGCCGGCGTCGCCATCGTCGGGTGCAAGCTGCACGCCGCGTTGCGCGCGCTATTCGGGCCGTCGCTCAACAACGAGGCGATCTTCGCGCTCGTGTGGGTGGATGCGTTTGTGTCTGATTTTGTGGTTGAGAATGCGATTATCAGCACGACGCACGCGTATGCGTTTGCCAAGACGTATGGTCCGTTGACGCTGTGGGCGGGAAGGGTAAGTCAGTTCCCCGTGTATGAGAGCGTGTTTGTGGCGACGCTGGGGACGTTGTTTACGTGGATGCGTGTGCAGGCGGGCGGGTGTGGGGAGGGGTTGAGTCCGGTGGAAAGGGGGTATCAGCGGTGGAGGGCGGGGGTGGGGTTTAGGGGGAGGCGGTATGGGGAGAGTTGGTTGCCGGGCATGGTGAGGGGGTTTGCGGTGATTGGGTTTTGTAGTGCGGCGTGTGTGCTTTGTTATCATTTGCCGCTAAATTGGTTAGGGGTTTCGGGGGATTGTGAGGCAGATTTGCCGGATTATTTGATGCCGGGGGAGTGGCAGGGAAGGGAGAGGGGGAAGTTGTGAAGAAAGGTTAAGGAATATCTTGTAGATTGCCGCTGGAAGCAATCGATGTATCTTGTGAGATTAGTGGGTTCCATCCTTTGAGTGGTAGATGGAAGTTTTTGAAGTGGACACTGGCACTGACTATCACATAAAGAAAGAGAGTAATCTAGAAATTTGAAGATTGGTATTGAAATGTAAAGCTGACTCTGGGATATCAAAAGGACCCACCTACGCCTGGGTTGCAGCCTCACCCACGACGCACCAAAATATTTATTGACTTTCCGATGCACTCAAAAATGTGCAGCCTCCCATCAAACGCCTTTGAAATGCCTCGCTAAGTGATGGTCGGTCGTAAAAGCATTCCCAATATCGTCGTCATCATGCTCTTTCATTAGTTGATGCAAGTACAACGCGCCAGCTGAGTATGTCGGAAGATCCATAGTCTTCCGCAGCAGAAGCAGCTGGTCAATATCGACCTTGTCGGTCTATTGGGTGATCATAGGAGTCGTTGTAAAGTCCGGTGTTGCAGCTTAGAAAGTCGAGGCCTGCCTGCAACTTCGGCCACATTCGAAAAAGTACCGAGCCATCCCAGGTGAAAGTATTTGAGGACTCTCCCTCGAAGGGCTGCGGCTCTGTCACCGCTCTGGGATAGCAAATTCGTCGTCTTCGTCTTCCAGCTCATCGCTATCCCACTCATCCTCTTCATCATCGCGGACTAGCTGCAAAAAGCGCTGCAGCCCCATCTGGTTAGCCTCCATTAGTGGGTAACGACCACCACCCCCATGTGCAGCTCTCTCTTGACCAGGATCCCGTGGATTGCGCCGGACGTTTTCGCGAGGTACTTGATTAGCAGCCTGTCGACCGTTTGGTTGGGCAAAGACAGGGGCAGGCACAAGCGGAGCGGGTGGCTCTGGTGCCGGTGGTGGTATTTCTTGATCCTCGGCGGCATCAATCTCCTGTCTCAAGAATCAGCACTACGATTAGCGAGATTATTAGCCGTATATTCATACCTGGTTCTGAATATCCACAGCAGCTTGCGCCGCCCTCTGAGCAGCAGCTTCTGCGCCCCGGATACCGTTGAAATGAACATTTCCGTTGCCATCGTCTCCTTCTTCCAGCTCCCAAAGGCGCTGGTAGCAAGGCCTGCCTTCTTGATTGAAGTGCTCATACGGATTGTCGGCATTCAGCCAAGCACTACACAGATAGCAGAAGTGTGTCTTGCATTGAAAGCATGACATGTGGTTGCATCCGTGCGATTTCTGGCAAGGAACTGAGCAGGTCGGACAAGGAGAGGTATGGGCGAGGATGTAATTCATCGAAGCTCGCTCCTCTTCTGTGAGTTCAGACGCATCGCGCGGCCAGCACCGCACGAATTCGCCGTGCCAGCCTTGCATACACACGCGACAGAATGCATAGTTGCAGTCTTCGCAAATGGCGAGGCGGTCGGTCTCGGGCGCTCCTTTAGGCTTGGCATCTTTGCCGGGGTTAGCCTTCTCCTCTACAGCTGTCTCGTCATCGGATGCTTCGTCGTCCGATTCGGTAATCTGAGAGAGGTCGGTGATTTTGGGGTATTTCTTGGATCGCGCAGCTCCTTGGCACCAGGTCCGTGGACAATAGATGGTAGACTTATCCGACTCGAGCTTCTTCTTCCGCTTCATCTCGACATATCGTTGAACCATAGCCGTCTCTAGTGGGATCTGGAGTAATTCGCTCGGCGTAAGCAGTCGGTCTGGCTTCTTCTTGCGCTTGACACCGGGTATCTCCTTCTCTTGACCACAACCTGGCGAAAGACATTTAACGCCGTTGACATCTCCCGAAGAGATGCAGTCGTTGTAAAAGTCCTGCAAGCATTGGACGCAAAAGACGTGCGAGCATCGTGGTAATTGGTAGCACGACGAACCCTTCTTCGGCTCCAGACAAACCCCGCAGTCATAGGTTCCTTGGTCAAAAACCTTCTTCTTCGTCTTGATGTCGTAGTCCAATAGCCCGATCTTCATGTCCAATGATAGCTCCAACACACGGTCTTCTCCCAGATCAAAGCCGCGTTCCGCCGCATCCTGCAGATGAGTGATGTATGAGAAGAGCACCTGTTCGCGCCCGTATTCCTCCCACAGTCCCACGCCCTCCTTCTGAAGCTTCTGTAATAATTTCTCGGGGATCCATGGTGGCGATGTGCTCAGACGGAACTTCGGGGCGGCCGCGGAGGGGTAACCGTCGGGCAACGTTAGCTGAAGGCGCAGCGGTGGCAGGTACGACAGATTGTGGATGTCGCGCTTCGGCTGGACGCTCGGAGGAGCTCCAAGCTGAGATGTGGGTGAGGGCGGGAGAGTGGTCGGAGGAGCGCCATCGACGGGATGGGGAAAGACAACGGCGAGCGGAGTAGCGGGCGCGACTAGGATATCGATGGACGCGGAAAACGGATCGTGTGGATCTACTATGAGCTCGTCTGGGTATATGGCCTTGATAGATGACAGTTCCTCTTCGCGCTCGTCGTCGGTGGTGTCTTCTGCCATGGGCCTGGGAATCGAGGTTGGGATGTTGAGGCTGGCAGTTGAGATGTCGAAACTGGTAGGTGACGGTTGGTGAGGTGTGAAGACTGTCTGTGAGTTCCTTTTATTGGTGAGCTTTGATACAATGTGCACCATACATAACAATGTGAAAGACACTGTATGTTAGCTTTCGTAAAAACGTACTGTCGGAGGTGGGGGTTTGGGCGCGGAGTCTGGACAGGAGGAGGGTCCTGTCATGGCATTATGAGAGAAGAGGAGAAGAGGTGGAGGCGGGAAATGCAGGTGTTCTATGGCAATCGGGCGCAGTGAGGTGTGGTGTTGGAGTCAGGGCGGGTTCAAGCCATGTCGAACGGAAATATCAACGCCACACTTCTGGTGACGCTGCGGATCGGGCTGCGGGCCAAGACCAGTTAGAATAAAGCTGCAACCTACCTCTCGTCCACCGCGACCACAATTCTCTCCGCCTCCGCCCTCCCTCGCGAACATGGAGGAATACGCGCCGCTGGCCTCGCTGTCTCTGACACACGTTCACTATGTACGAGACGCCCGCCTGCTCCCCGCCCGCTCTAACCTCCCGCAAAGAACCCCGCCGACCGCCTATCCTACGTATGCGCCTGGCTGGCCCTCGTTCCGCAAGGGCTATGCATCGTCTACGCGACCCTGATATGGTCCAACCGCGAGATTGAGATTCTGCTCATGTTTACCGGGCAGATGGCCTGTGAGGGCGTCAACTGGGGGTTGAAGAGGTTGATCAAGGAGGAGAGACCGCGCGGTATGCACTCTGAAGCCGCCCTCCGCCCTTCGCCGCCCCTTTCCAATCTATTCAGTGAATGGCGATTGAGGCATGGGAATATGTGTACTGATTTCTTTGCAGAGATGCACGGCAAAGGCTACGGAATGCCCTCCTCCCACGCCCAATTCGTGACCTTCTTCTCCCTCACCCTGACCATGTTCTTGCTCTTCCGCCACGCACCGCATCCCACCGAAACCCACACTCCGTTCTCCTTCTTCCAGCGCCTTCTGCTCTCCATTGCAGCTCTAATCTCTGCCGCGGCTGTTGCTGTGAGCCGGATATACTTGAACTACCACACTCCGAAGCAAGTCCTCGTGGGATGTACCGCAGGTGCTATATTCGCTATATTGTGGTTTGGCTTCACGACCTATCTAAGGCGAGCTGGCTGGGTTGATTGGGGGTTGGATACATATATTGCAAGGGAGTTTCGGATGCGGGATCTCGTTGTGGAAGAGGACTTAGTTGACTCGGGCTGGGCGAGATGGGAAGACAGGAGGCTGAGGAGGAGGGCCCTCGCCAACGGAAAGAAGAGGAGCTGACAGACAGACCAATTTATGGCAGCATCTTTACGATAGCCAGCATGACGCGGAGCAGACATAGATTGGAACTAGACTATCTTCACAACCGTCCCTCACCATGGCGTTTCTTCCGATCAAAGCAGTCGATTATCGTTCATACCAGAAACCTCACCGATACGGCTATAGCTCTCTAGGCCACTTCGGACAGGCTCACTGGAAGGTTTCTCCAAACAAGCAGCACTACAATCAATGGAAAGTGTCTCGCCTTCTTGAAAGAAGGTGTACGTAGACCGGGCGGGAGGAGCTGCAGATATCTGGTTCTTAGAAAACAAAATTGTGGTTGCTAATTGCTACGCACTACGTCCCAGGGTTGATAGGGTCAAACGGTAGCTCATTTCCCACGGCCTTGAACTTTACATCCGGTCCGGAATTTGAGAAGCGTCCCAAACAGTGGTAAACGAGTGTGCACAGGCTTGCGACAAGGCACTTCGTCTATTCCTGTATGTTGTGAATGACACTATTTAGAAAGAACGATCTGTCTTACCCAGAAAGAACGGCCTATGCACGAACTACAGAAGGACTGATCTTCCGAGAGCGGTCTTTCTTCAAGGCCATCATCCATCATCCATCAACCACACCGGAAGGACGCCTTTCGTTCAGCTTAAGACGCCTTCAACGTTATCCAGAGATATATTCTTTGCTTCGTCCCCGCCCTGCCTTCGCACCAGTCTGCGAAGACTCCTCTGCAGCCAAATCAATAATTGTCACCGTCCCAATACCACAGTCACACCCATCGCCCGTCTTTTTGCCACGTCTTAGGAATTAGACGCTATACTATCTAGCATCCGAGACCCACCATAATGTCTTCGACCGGATTGAGCTCCGACATGTCGGACCCCATCAAGGCGATCAACCACGCGATTAGGGAGACAACCAAAGAGCTCGATCAGAGGCAATCTGAAATCGCGTATGCTGAAACGATACGCATGCGGCACCAAGAGCCACACGATAATTACCAGCGGGACCTTCAAAGGCTCAAAGACGTCAAGAAGAAGATAATTACCGCAGTGCAGAAGAGGGACGAGGCAGCCGAAGAGATGCAAGAGGGGCAGAGGAAGAAGAGTGAGGGGGAAGAGCAGAGAGAAGAGTCTGAGACGAAGAAAAAAACAGCTCTTGATCAAATCAACGAGGCGCTGGCAGAGCTTGTGCAGATTACTAGCAGTCAACCACCTCCATTATATAAATCCCTTCGAACTTCTGGGTCGACTCCGACAATCAGCAGCCGGCGAAGTTCGACTGCTGCACCAGACGACGACTTCGACGGCGACCTTTTTTGATACAATCGCACATCTAATCCTTACGGGATTCGGCAATCTGCCTTTGTTACTCCTCGTTCATCGACCTGGGCCGTCCGTTATGCAAAGCAACCACCAAAACGTCATTCTCTTCAGACATGCAGACCCCCAACGTAAGCCGAGACACGAATACCTATCGTTATATCTACTAAGACTAACGCTTCTTTGCTTCAATAAACCCTCCATAGCATACAGCAATCCCGCGACTCGTGAATCACGCCGACTTTTCAGCACCTCACTCGACGGATGCCGATATCCATGCTTCTATATCCGGCTAGGCTCTGCTGCAGATCACCATTTCTAGTCTGAGAAGCATGCTGATTGGAAGGGAGGAGAGTTCATTAGGTATCGTCTAGTAGGCTAAAGCTATAAGGCGCCTTGGGCAGATGAATCATACAGCTTTCCATTCTCTTCTTCATTCTCTCATCCATACCATATTTTGGGGCCCGTGCTTGTCCGTAAGCTTGTTTTGAAGACTTTCATAGAGACCCAGGAAGCATAGGGACATGAAAGAATTCGAGCTAAAGACCTATCTGCACCACAATTACGGTAATGAGTTATATTGCCTTGCCATAGATATCCGTACCCCTTCCTGCCGCTGTCTACGGGGGCTTTAACGTACTAAGAGAAACCGTGGCGGCGGATACACTTCCAATCTACGTACACCCTGTTAACGCTAGGGGTAGCCTCGCGGGCTTACTAGTTGTCTAAATTGCCGAACTTCTCTCTTTTTCGGAATGTTGAAAATGCTTTGAAGCTCCTCACGCAGCGGTAGACGAGTGTATAGCTTTTTATGACGAGGCATTGTGAGTACCGATTCAAGCGCCCTGTCAAAACAGCAATAGAGCTCGCTGGGACTCCATTACCTCATCTCTACTCTCTGCTGCCGCACTATCCAAAAAGCCTCGGCTCAAAAGATTCCATCTGGCCTCGAAACCGCAAAACCACCAGAACTCCATCTCACCTCCCCATCCCCTCACCCACCCCTACCCACTAATCCAACACCCATTCCCCTTCCCCCTCCTCTCCCTCTTCCTCAACACCCCCACGACCGCCGTCGTAAAACTCCCCGTCCCCAGCGCCTTGACCACACTCTGCACATCCCGCCGCTCCTCCTCCGCCCACTCCTGCCCCGCCTCCCCCTGCGCCAGCCCCCTCAACTGCTGAATCAGCCCCTGATACACCTCTCCCCACATCACCGCCACCCCGTCCGGCACCTGGCCGAGCCCCTCGCGCTGATACCCCCACTCGTTCTTCCCCCTCTCATAAAACTCCTTCACAAACCCCTCCACGCCCCCCAGCACCGCCTTCGTCACGAGCGCGTGATACAGTGCCTCAGGAACCCCACCCCCCTTCCCCCCATCACCAATCCGATTCAGCGTATACACGCAGAACGTCCCCGCGCTGGAGATCCTAAACGCGCGGCCGCCCCGCGCCGCGATCTCGACCGGCACGCACAGCGTCGCGTCGTCCGTCGGGCGGCCTGGACCCAGCAGTACGCGTGCGAGCGCGGCCGTGCTGCCCTGCGCGGACCCCAGCGGCATCATGCCCATGTCCGTGTACCACGCGAGCGGCTTCATGGCGGCCAGCGCGCGCTTCATGCGACACCGCTCCGGCGGGTAGGCTTCCGGGCGGATACACGCCTTCGGCCACACGCCTGCGTGGTGCGCGGGGAGCGCGGCGGCGACTTTGCTGGCGACGGCGCGTGAGTGGCGGTGCGCGGCGGCCGCGGCGACGCGGTAGACGAGGACGTGGGCGAGGTCGAGGTGGTGGTTGACGTTCTCGGTATACACGGACGCGGGGAAGAGGGCGGGGACGAGCTCGCCGAAGTTCTTGAGCAAATGGTTGAGGTAGGTGTACTGCAGGGGGATGGTATCCGGAGAGATGAGGATGATGGGCAGGCGGAGGCGGCGGGCGTAGGTTTCGAGGGTGCGCCAGTCGGCGGGGGTGTTGGGAGCGTGGGCGTCGAGGGAGGTGATGGCGGCGCAGACGGTGAGGGCGAGGAGGGCGTTACGGATGGCGGGGGTGGTGTTGGCGATGAAGTGGGTGAGGGAGCGGAGGTAGGGCCCGTGGTGCCAGACGTATTTTGCGGTGTGGGTGAGCTTAGAGAGTTGGGAAAGGGTGGTGGTGATGTTTTTTGTGGCGGTTTGGAGGGCGGAGAGATTGGGGGTTTGGGCGGTGGAGTCGGCGGTGCGGACGACGGCGAAGGGGCCGAAGAGTGCGACGTGGCCGGCGAGATGGCGTTGAGGACTTTCGCTGGTAAGGTGCTCGAGTTGCTCAACGACGCGGCCGAAGGATCGATTTCGGTTTGATGCCAGGAAGATAGCACCCGCTGGGACCTTAGTGCCCCTATGATCTTCCCGAGGATGTTTCTTCAGCCACTCGATTTGGACCGTGAGCAAGACAAGGTCGTCTGGCTCTCCTCCGATCTCGTAAACGTGAAGGGCATCAGAGGCGGTGATGAGGGCGGAGGCTTCTCCTGAGAGCTCTTGGAGAGCATCTCGGTTTTGTGAGGGGATTTTGGAGAGGGCGGCGGTCAGGGACGCGAAGCTGGCCAGCGCGGGACTTTTGAATGAGGCCATGGTGAGATGCCGTGCTGGATGTGTTGGAGACGCGTCGAGGGAGTCTAACGGCTATGAGATGCGGGAGTGATATTCGTGGTCATGTGCCCATTTGAGAACCCACGATGGCTCGGCGCTACCTGTTTCGGCTAGCAACGGTAGTTTCGGTACAGTGCACTTTAGATGGAAGCGGAATTAGGGACAGTGAGCAACGGCGATAGTCGGCTGAAGGTGCTTTAGAGGCTACAAAGAACAATGAGGAGATACGGACGTGACGTGTGATTTGAATGACCAATGAGTTGATATTGCCAATATCAGACCGAAAAGGTGCCATTCAAATTATGACAGTGGGATACAAACAGGATTAAATGAAGTGATTGGGGCATCTGAAACTAGTTTGAAGTACTCCCCGGCCACCGATCACATCGAGAGGCTGATGTCAAAGACTTGAGAGTGAGATTTCTTTAGAACTGGTTGAGATATTAGACATCTGAAACAACGTCGAATTACCTCCGAGCAAATCAGTCGAGACAAACCTCCTTCGGAAACCCTCAATCTTCACCTCACTCGCAGACTAGTCGCAATCCACCTAATCTGCAAGGAACACCTCTCATAAATACGACAGAGCAACAGCCTTACAACGTGGAAAGATATTCAGTTATGAGCCCCTCTAAACGGATGCGGAACTTTGAGCAGTAAGTGACCACCGCAAATGTCCCTGTGGTGAGCTTATTTCACAGGCTTCTATTAGCCCGAATTGTTCCTCCAGAAGTCCTCTGCCAGATCCCTGTGAAAATCTACGTTCGTGCATGAATCTCCCACGATTCAAGCCGTGGATATTGGCTTGGAACAAGTACATTAACATAGTGAGATTTGAGGATTGCAAATGGAAATTGAGATGAAAGATAAGAATAAAGCGGGTTATATGAAGCAGCTGGTAGGGCTGTGAAGGAGCTAAACCCTTGTGACGCCATTACCGGAAAAGAGCTGGCGTATATGGATGAGCCGCTTCGTTATCAAGTTGCGAGATTTGTGGTCTCTAGATACAGACGATCGGCGTTGAGCGCCTATCCAATGGTTCCGCAGGTGATGGTGGTGGAAAGAACGTGATGGAGATAGTTATGACGTGGAGGTAAGGTAAGGATCAAACTAGGACATTAGGGGCAACTATAAGCGGTTAGTCGCTAATTCGCTCTTGAGTTCTTATGAATTGCATCCACCTCTCCAGCTTTCAGAGGCCCTTTTAATAGATGTATTTTCAATTCAACGCTTCGAACTTTAACGTTCCTATCCACGGCCTCCGTGGACTGGAGCGAAGATAGACGAAGAAAGCTCGAGAAAGAGTGATGTACATCGGGGAATCAAGTGATTAGGAATTTTTATATTGATTGCTGACGCTATGCTATGCTCACTAACCAAAGAAACCTCCCACTATGTACAATGCCCCAAAACTAGTAATAATCATAACAACCATCTCAACCATCATACTTCCTCGCCCCTCCTAACCATCTCCTCATGCAGCGTCCCCTCCAACTTCCCCTCATACTCCGTGATCAGTCCGCCCCTCCCAACATCCTCTTCAAACACATCAACCGTCGTACTCGCAAATTTCCTCGCACTAACACCCTTCTCAAATAGCACATCTAGCTCCGCGAAAGTTCTCCCTCGCGGCTCCGGGATTCTGAAATACGTGTAAATAATGCACAGAAAGCAGATTCCGCCCCAGAAAAAGCCGGCGTAGTTGCTCCAATTCCACTCGGTGGGGTTGAGCATATAAGGGGTCAGAACCGAGCAGATGATGCCGACGATGTTGTAGAGATTGCGGCCGAGGACGACGGTCTTGATCTGCAGACGGCGCGTTGAAAGTTCAGCGACAAGGGAGTAGCAGACGGTACCGACGGTAAGCTGGTAGAAGAGAGCCCAGACCAACATGATGCTGCCGGTGGCGAGACTGGCTTCTTTACGGTGCGCGTGTGGGACGAGGCCTAGAAAGCCGAGGATGAAGAGCATGGTGCAGAGTCCGCAAAGGCCGTAGAGATAGAGCGTCCTGCGGCCGATACCGAGGGACATAAGAAACCAGGCGCCGAAGACGCCGGCCATGTTGATTCCGTACTGGCCGAGTGCAAAGTCGTACGCGGTCGAGGTGTCCAGACCAGCCTGCTCAAGGAAGTAGGTACTGTAACCCGAGAAGGAGTTGCCGCAGAGATTCTGGATTGCCCAGACCATGCAGACGATTTCGGTGCGTCGCAGGTCGGTGCCGCGGAAGCAGTCGAGATAAGAGGCGCCGGCGGTGATTTTCTCCTCGAGGGCCGTCGTGTGCACCATCATAGCGACGGTCTCTTCGGCGTCGAAGTCAGTCTCGCGGTTCAAGGAAGTTAATCGTAGCAGTGAGCGTTTGGCATCATCGGTGCGGTTCTTGCGGACAAGCCACCAGGGAGATTCCGGGGCGAGGAAGATGCCGATGAGGAGAGGGACGGGCCACATCCATTGTAAGGCGTATGGAATACGATAACTCCATTGGTCATTGCGGGGAAGCATGCTCTTGATGACACCAATGCCGATGACCTGGCCGAGTCCCCAGCAGAAGTTGACATAGGTGGTAAGAAAGCCGCGAAGGGCGACTGGGCACACTTCGGACGCATAGGTGATGGTGAGGGTCTGGAAGACGCCCCATGGGATACCGCAGAGAATCTCGGCGACCTGCAGCGTTTCGACGTTCTGGGCGGTGAAGAAGATGGCCGTAAAGGCGATGATGAGGGTCAGACAGGTCATGACCGTGTACCGGTACCCGAAGCGCTCGCTCGCCCAACCGTTGATGAACAATCCTATGATCTCGCCCACATTCGCACCATTGCTCAAGCCAGCCTGCCAGGGGGCAGTAATTTGGTAGGAGCCATCAGAAAGCTGCTTGCCGTATTTTTTCCTGAATTGGGGGAAGGCGTAGAAGTTGGAGATGAGGCACACGTCGTAGCCCTCCATGGCGATGCAGGTGGAGATGAGCATGCTCCAAGCAACTGCCTTGGGGTACAGCTTGATGCCCTGCAGCAGTGACATAGAGTGCTCCTTGTCGGTGGCGGCGCGAGCATTGGCAATGACCTCGTGAGCGGCCTTGTTCCCCGCGGTTTCGTGGGCCTCATCGTGGGCGGACTGGGTAGTGTGGACCGGGGAGATATCCTGCTTGTTGCCCATGGTGGATAGCGGCGGCTGTCACTGCGCAGAGTGCAATTGCAGTACCACGGAGCAGTCGGGAAGCTCAATGCTTAAAAGGCGTTTGAGGGCCGAGGAGAGGTGAAGATGGCTTGTCTCCACCCAGGTTCGACAACGTCAAAAAAAGATGGAGAAGGGCCGAAGTTTCTTAAACGTAAGGATGCTCGAAATGCGGGGACCGGTGGAGCACAACCAAGGCCTCGGTCGAGTGCTCTCGTGACCCCAGGCACAAAGCCGGCGATCCCTTGGGCCATGGTTGCTAGCAACACGGCCGGACAGCCCGTCCGTTCTGTCGCTGGCGGGAGGGTGAAGTCTGCCAGAGGATCTTGAGATGTGGGGAAGAGGCGGTTTAATTGGTGCTTCGGCGCTCACTATGCCGGAGGCGGTTGAGGCGAGTCAAGAAAAAGAAACTACCTGCCTCATGCATCCTAGTGAATCGCGGCTCAAAACGGCCCACGTGATTGATGCGATGAACATCTTCTGTTGAAGATCTGATTTGAGGTAGCCGGAAGTATCCGGGATCAATAGCGCGTTCAGCGAATCTTATCCAGACATCATTTGACCACTTAATTCAGACAAACGACACAAAAAGGGAGGAACTCACGAGGCAGCATCTCCAGAATGTGAGACATGAACTTCGATATTTGCTAAGAGCAGGGCAATGCGCTCGCAATGCGCTCACTCTATATCAAATATAAGGACAGTGGGAGGAGACTTGAAGTAGGAACACCAAACCATCCCCTTATGCCATCGACCGGCCTCTACCGTCGCTATCAGCTACGCGAAGACATAGCAAAATGGTCCTCCAGTCGCCCTCGTACTATCATTCAGCTTCAGACCCCCCGATTCACTAAGCCAGATACGGTGTACCAAAAGGCTTTGGAAAGCACGAAAATGAAGCCGGAGAGGAGTGACGTTGGAAAGAATGAGTTTAAAGGAGGGTCAGAAGAGGCAATACTACGGCTCTCTAAATTGCCCGATGCTCTTCCGCTCAGCCTTGTCTTGCCACGGATGCGCAGCCTTGGTGAATGCCTTGGGCTCAGTCTTGTATCATCGCCTGCAGTGACACGTCAGCAGTGCCAAGTAAAAACAAATCACATACCCAGGTGAATCTCGCTGCCTAGAATTTCCGTACTCCTACTCTACCTAGAACTGCGTTTCAGTTGACTTTGAAGCCATACAAATGCCGCCACTAGTCCCCGAGTGGAGATGGGACAGTGCACAGGGCGAGCATTATTTCTGGTGTGCGGCTTAGCAGTGCTACATCTTTCAATCTGGACACAGAGTCTCCCTGGGGTCACTAGTCCCGACTCAATCAGCACATGGAGGCTTGGGAAAGGATGGAGTCGATATCCACACTGGGAACGGAGCGAAAGTCGATCTATCAGTCAAGGGTATGCCCATCTTACGGTTTTCCTCCTATAAATGTAGTAGTCTTGCTTCAGTATACTGACCTTTCACCAGGGCTCGGACCGGACTGGGTTGATGCATCTCATCGGCAGCACAATGATATAGATGAATCCTCAGGTCGCTAAGGACCTCTAGAGGATCGCATGCATCTTGAACCGAGTCACCGGCTCAACCTGAGTTCATATTCTACAGGTCCTGCTATCCAAAACCAAGCCTATACCTCCACGTCACCTGTTACATCTGCTGTGTCTAAGGCCATATCGCCATTAGCAGACTCACTCCAGGATGTAAGACTAAATAGCAATGCTAGAATGTTTGAAAGGTTAGATCCAGAGTATTGGGTACAGGATAATGGCAACAAATTCTTTTCATTTGGAAAAGTCTTTCAAGTTTTATATCCGGAGCCGGTGGGGGAGCTCCTTCAAACTCTACTCCCGTCATCAAAATCCCGTTTTGTGAGGGCCACTTATATTAATGAAGTAAGATGGTTCGTGGTTGTTAAGGAGGGGCATAAATCGTCCTGGTGCTTGTAAGTAAACTTGCTTATCAAACGTATGGAGCAGGAACGAGGTCTTAATGCGGCGCAGGCCTATTATAACATATGGCGGTCGCGGAGTCATTGCATGAAACTTGATCAAAAAAGATCATGCTATAGTATTCACAGGAGACCGCCCTCCAGAACCACTGCTTGATGAATTACCAGCCTTAGGAAAAGCCGGCATGACAGACCCGATCAAGATCCAGGCCCGGAAACCCCCACCACGGCTCAGTTTTGCGAGATCGAACTCTCCCGCAAGAGCGGACTCTCCCGACTTCGCAAAGCGCGATACTATAGAGCGGCTGCACAAAGTCAAGGTCGACTCCGCGAAATTAAACTCTCTCGAAAGAACCGAATGCATCGGGCAATTGGACGCTCTGGCGCCAATCAACTTCGCCAAGGTCCATACTGTAGAACACAACGTCAAGGTCCGTGAATTTGGTGACGTGGCCGCAGAATACGAGGATAAGCTATGGGCCCAATTTCGTGCGCAATTCTCTTCCTCTACGACGTCTCAAAACACTATTCACCACGACTATAACGCTGAGAAAGAAGATCCGTACAGGTCCACCGCGCTACTGGGAAGAGAGTCCTTTGGTTTCGTAGACCAGGTCGAAGCCCGCCTGCGTAACCAAGCGGTCTACGCACACAAGTTATTCCGACTACCAACTGTCTTCCCCAAAAGAGAAAAGTTGATTGAAGAAATCAAGGAAGAAGCCCGGATTACACACCGCCTGCGGCATCATCACATTGTGACGGTCTTTGAAACGTACCAATGGCGACAGCATTTCGGGATCATAATGCGCCCGGTTGCCCAGTCAGATCTAGCGGCACTTCTCGACGAGATCGAAAACGAGAAGACAGCCGACGCCAAGAGAGCTGATTTACTCCAGAGAATACCTGGCTGGTGTGGTTGCCCCATCCAAGCAATGGTTTATGTGCATCAAAAGCGAGTGAGACATAAAGATATCAAACCGTCGAACATTATGATCAAGGACGGGGTCTTGTTTCTCACGGACTTTGGGCTTGCAGAAGACATGGCGGAGAAAGGGTCGTCCGGGACTGAAGGTTCTATCGGATTACATACAGCGAGATATTGCGCTCCTGAAGTTGTACAAGACGCCGCAAGACGCGGTCGTTCTGCCGACATATTCTCCTTAGACTGCGTTTTCCTGGAACTAGCAACTGTGTCTATTTGCTCAGCGGGTGGAAGAGCACGCCTGTGGGACTATCGACTCGACCAATCAGACTCTTTTGTGCCATCCACGGCATACTCCAGCTGCTCGAAACGGATCGCTCACTGGATACTTTATCTCTGGGCTAACAGCAATTCTAGTGGCTTTCACGTGAGAGCACCAGTGTCTGAGGCATCCATATCTGAGCCAGAAGCCTCGCCGGAGGAAGATTTTTCTTCTTACCTACCCAAGAGTCAAAGGCGATCCAAGAAGATACATACTGCTGCACAAGCCGGATCTCTTATCGCTGATCTTGCATTCTTCATGATGGACCCCGAGCCCTCAGAAAGAATGACAGCGGACCAACTCTCGTTGCTACTCAGGAACTCGGCGTGGGACTATAGTTCACGCGTTCAGGCTGGTGCATGTGAGACATGTCAAAAAGCAATGACATGGAGTGCAATACGCTTCCTGTATTCAAACCCAAAGAAATCATCGTGGAAGAACGGTATCTTGAAAAACCGGAGGAGATACTGCGCGAGAGTATTATCAAAGACTGGAGCACCGCAAAGAGGGCTTGGTTTCAGCTAGCGAGTGAGGTCATGGTTGAGCCGAATGTTCAATTGAATTGAGTGGGGATCGTTTCATCTCATCGCACCAGGCGGCGAGATCGGCTTCAGAGACGTCAGGTGAATCGCGAGTAAATCACGTGCTTCCGCTTCTCTTCCGGTATAAAATCTTCTCCTGCAGCTCGTCAATTGCTTTCTTCTCATGGGATATCTCCACTGGGGACGATTGGGGGGATCAAAACCCAAGACTACGAGCAGGCGATGGCGAGGGGTTTGGAGCAAACTTCGTCAAATCTATTTTTTATGGAATGTGTGGGGTGGATCGAAACCAAAGGCATGCTTCATGAATGTGGGTTGGCGCTGGTGTTGGATCAAAACAGATACCCGGGAAGACCGCTTGGTGGAGGGCGTTCGGCGCTCAAGACAGACATGGTGGTACTGTTCACCGTCTTTTGCTAGCAGTGTGTATGATTGCAAAAGAGGGTTGACGGGTTGCAGTATCTTCTACTTCGGACTCCTTTCAGTAACGCAAGCCTCGGCTGCATAGCTTCACTGGCCTCTAACGATGGTGCGACAAGCCCATTGCTCGAATCCTCCCTCCGATTTTGCCGGCAAGCATCCGTCGTCGTCGTCATCAGTTCTCGAAATTCGACCACCGGGACATGGCTTGCGATCGCCTACCTTTTTTTCGTAAAATCTCCAGCTTTCCTCTCTCCCCTGCACCCTAGAGGCAGAAAAGAGGGTTTTATACCACTCCAAAGTCAAAGGCACGTGCGTACCACGTGATATTTAGCCCCTAGACCTCAGGTATCAGCCTTCTCCTCATCCAAAACCCTCCCACTCTCTTCTGCCCTCCGCTTCCGAATCTCGTCCCCAAACCGGCGACATGGCACCTTCCGCGCAAACAGGTAATCCATCTGTATCCCATATCAGCTCTCCTCTCGTCTCTCCACAAACCAATATTGCAACACTCACATCATCAAACCCCAGCCCCTTCGTCTCAGGAATCAGGAACCAAAATGCTACACAAAGCGGCACGCCAAACCCTGCAAACACAAACCCAACTTTCGCGCCCAGATTCCCCGCATCAGGGTTGATGAGATACGGAGATATGAAACCGACAAGCCAGCCCATAAAGCCTTGCGTGACGCCGATGATAGACTGCGTGGAGGCCCGAAGAGGGAGCGAGGAAATTTCAGATCCGATGGCGAAGCCGATGGCGCCGAGGGTGAGTTGGAAGACGATGGACCTGGAGGGTTTCATCAGCTTCATTCTCGTCGAACAATGGGAAGGAAGTGCAGTATGCGAAGGTATCTCACCACAGGAATATCAACACCACAACAGCCCACTTTGCCGCAGATGTGGAGACGCAGCCCACGATACCCATCACTAAGAGCAGTAGAGTTAGAACAGCGGTCCCGTACACGATTAACGGCCGCCTTCCCGTTGTTTCAATGAAGAAGAAGGCGGAGATGTTCGCTAGTAGCATGACAGCGTATAGCACGGTTGAGACTGTGAAGTACTCTGTAACGCCAATAAGTTCGAGGAAATAGGTGACGTAGCCGAGAACGAAAGGGGCACCAATAAGCTGTTGGGCGGCGACGGGGAGGATGGCGATAGTGGTGCGTTTCTGCGCGAATTGTCATTAGTGCGCAGTCCCGGGAGGCGTTTTTATGGTCTTACCAGATTCGTTCCGCGGAAGCATTGCAAGAGGAGAGGACCTTTCTGGGCTGCGGCTGCCTGGACTTCTTTGCTAAATGTGACGTTTGCCGAGATTCTGGACAGGTCGGCGTCAATAAGAGAAGAGTCGCTGGAGCCGTAGATTTGTGTTAGGGCTTTCCTAGCTTTCTCGGTCTCGTCTTTTGAGATGAGATAATATGGAGACTCGGGATAGAAGGGGTATCCCCCGACAAGAATCACTGGAATAAATCATTAGTATGCCATTGTCTTGGTCAATCTGAATTCTAGGCAGTACGTACCCACAAAGACGAATTGAAGGACAATGAGCGTACGATACGACCATGCCCCTTCGATCGTCGATGTCCCTTTCGCACACCACCTGATTTGGACAAAACATGTCAGCAAAGAGTCTATCGATTGCAATACGGCAAAGAACAAACGTGATTGCATACGCAAGAGTAGACTGGCCGAGGACAATCGAGCCATTGATCAAGCACAAGTACAGCCCTCTCAGCTCATCTCGGGCATTCTCGCCAATCCACACCGGGAACTCGGTCAGTGCAAGGCCGAAACCGATTGCTACCACGAGATCATTAGCAAAGGTCCTTCTACCGCTGATGGACTTAGCTTACCGGCGACCCCCCTCCCGCACAAAAACAGTTTCCACTCTACACTTCCCAGTTGCATCCCAACCCCGACACCCGTCAAGCCCGCTCCCATTGCTAGCGAGTGTCTTCGTCCCAAACGCTCGAGCAGTTGTCCACCGAGCAAGACACCGACAATGAGTCCACCCATTGAAATACCAGCCCAGCCAGACTGGTAGTTTGCTGGAACCAGATATCCAGAAGTTTGTGAAGTGTATGGCTTTCCATAGACGCGTTGGAAAGCCGGCAATGCGGTGAGGGTGCCTGCAAGGCCGAAGTCGAAGCCTGTGATAGAGTTAGTATGGAGTGATGTAGAAGACGAAGGAGAAGGGAAAGAAGGTAGAAAGATGAAAGGATATTACCAAACATAACGCCGCCAATGGCGCTATACAGAGCCCAGATGGTGAAGCGTTTCTGGTGCCAGAGAATCTCCCATTTCTGTTCTGAGTGTGCGGTTGACCAGTCGGGTGAGAACTTCGGTCTTTGAGGCTGGGAGTCCCTTTCGGCTGGCCTTTGCAAATTCAGGACGGGCGGAGGAGGATGATCCATGACTGAGATTGCTGGTTTCGGATAGCTTGAAACTTGGAAACTGATGTATACGCTTTCAGGTCTCTTTTAATATCTTGTTGGAATAAACTACTTCGCTCTAAAGCCAAGTCATATATTAGTTTGAGACATGTGGACTTGTCTCCACCATCAACCATGGCGGACATACTACTATCAACTGCAACCTGTAACCACACAAAGAAACGTTGGCGCATCTTGAGATATCAACTAGGATGAGGAACTGATTCTCACACTATTTTGGCGAATCGTGTTCTCGTATAGTTCGAGTAGGTGGGCCTGGTTGCCGCCTCGCTTGAGTGAGTTCCCTAACTTGTCAAATGCAGCAAGTCGGAATCTAGACTAGCGCATCGGACGTGGTATGCTGGGTGGTGATCAGATGGCCAAGTCAAACGCAAGTCTATACCGACATATTGTCCTTGCCACCGGCTGAAGATTTTCGAGGGGCGCCACATTTCGGACATACCACGTGGCCTTCTGACGTTCTAGTTGGTTCAACGATCATTCCACCATCGTCTTCTAATCAATACATTCGCCGAAGGATAACCAAACTCCCGATGTTACCAGTGCAGGTAGGCCACTAGGTACAGTTCGTAATAAGGCGGCCGTAGAGTTTACAGTTCAGCCACCTCGTGTGCGGATTGCTGCGCCAGTGAATAATGAGCATAAGTTTAATGAGTATGTACTTGTGGGCTAGGCTTAATGGAAAGGGGGCCTTCGTAAGGTGCGAAATTAATAGTCTGGGCATCCTCCTAGGCGTGTTGGCACTTGTAATGTTTGAAATTGAACTTAAGATGAAAGCCTAATGGAAGCGGGCCACCAAATGGCTCCTCCAAGCCAATTAGATTGTGGGAAGGTCACGTGGTATGTCCGAATAGCGATATGGGTATGTCCGAGTAACGCAAGGGGTATATCCGAATCGTGGCGCCCTTTTCGAGGGGGTTTCGCATTTTGCAATGGGTGGCGCGTAGGATGTTGTCCCGTAATGACTCTATCTCGTCGCAAGATGAGTATGACCGTATCTTGACACTCGTCGACTGAATATCATACTTCAAAGCATGCTGACGTGGGGGCTCTATACGAGTTCGATGTAATTATTCTGAGGCATTGCGTCTTCCCACGCCTTTTCGTGAACCTGCCCAATAGCAATTCGCTCCGCACGCGTTCGGCTCGTATTCCATCGGATGAGCATGATGTTGGAGAGACACCATTTCGAAGGCTCATAAAGCTCATGATCGGAGATGGCTCTGTTAATTTTTAGGCCATAAGTGAATTCTGGGGGGAGTTTACCCTCGGCTGTGTCTCCTGGATACAAACTCCGTGAAAGCAGAATGTATTCATAGCTGCCGTCATCAGGATGTAATATAGGCACGCGATCACCGGCGTAAAGAATTCCGCAATGTCGTGTCATAGATTCGGTTTCAAACAATGGAGTCCAATTTGGGAGACAGTTACTCTTTCCCGATGGCAGTGCACGCGCTAATCGCATACAAGTGAAATAGAACGAACTCCGTTTAGTAGTTTCAGTCGTGAAATGTAACACGTCAAAGGTCAGGGTGCTGTCGGGATCAGAATCTGGAGGTGTACCAGCTTGAGACAGATCAACGATCCCTGAAAACGCGTTCAGCGCATCGGTTCGATAAGAAAGTTTTCTTTGCGAATATTGTTCAACTAGTCCCGTATAACTGGTGAAGTTTGCTGACCAGGTGAAATCTTGAAGAAAATCACGGCTAGACTGAGTCGAGAGTAGCACTTCTGGAAATGTAGCGAGAAAGGGTTCCCGAAGGGCCGAAATGGCTAACGTGGATAGTTGTGGTCCAAGGGATGCCACCTTCATGATACTGTTGATTGGAACACTCGCTTCAGAATTAACACAGTGAAGGAAGGGACCGAATTCTGTCAATACGAGACATCTTTTAGACAACAAAGCTTCTTAATAGGTCCATGCACGTGTTTGAAATACTGGCATCGTAGTTCTACTATCAGGCACGCCGTGCAAACATCCGTCTTTCATGTTCATGGCGACAACATTTGGCAAGAAAGTCCAGTCATGTAGGCCCGGAATTTGCCAGGAAGAATCGTTTGCCATCATACGCAACAATAGTGACCATTGATTGACTGTAGATGATGTCCATCTGTGAAACCTGGCTGTGCTTTTGAGCGACATTGTCTTGCTCAATGCATACTAGAAGTGTCAGCTTGTTCATGCAGAATATATTCTCGAGGAGCCTCACAGGCATCAACCCATAGGTAACGCTCATTGAGCTTCTGCGTGAATTCCATAGCATTGCGAATGACATTTGGTAATACCACTTGGTTGTCACTCAAGCTTCCTTTCACACCGAGCATGGACCGGTTTGCGGATGTGGACTGGAATGTTGGGGCGTTACCCCATAACGTGAGTGATGGGGTTATTACGCACGAGGTAGTTATTACGCACGAGGTAGTTATTACGCACGAGGTAGTTATTACGCACGAGGTAGTTATTACGTTGGTCTAAGCTTCACACGTATTCCGAATCTGTGCACCCGCCAAGCTTTTTTTTAATGTTCGGAAGCGTAATAACTACCTCGTGCGTAATAACCCCATCACCTACGTTACATAACTGAGGGTCAGAAACTTGTATCTTGTAGAGGCTCTTACCAGGCATTCACCCTCAACTTCAATGAGAGTGATGTCTATGGCGGATGAGTACCGCGAGAAGCTCTCGAGATGGGATAGACTCTGCTTTGATTTACAATGTTCGATACTGAGCCGAATAGCGTCAAAGTCCAGAGCTCTTGGAAGTCTTCATACTGAACTGGCAATAAATTGATCCTACAATTTGGGACTCTTGGGGAAATCAAAGGCCGCCTTTACTGTCCTTTCTGCAGGCTAGTTACACGTATCATTCCCTCAAAAGAATCGGAACAACAACACATTGAAGGCCGACTCTCGTGGTTAGAGAATGATGGCGAAAACCTACTCAACTCGTACATATATACGCATCGGTCGGCAGCCTTGTAGGGGGACGATTCGTCAGTCATGGCGTCCGTCATTTTGGCTCGATACAATTTGAACGTTATGCCGGCCATCTTGAGGATGATGCTGGACTCGGAACCGACTTGAACAACCGAGCCGTTGTAGTTGGCAAGGTCCTCTCCTGTACAGAGGTCATCGGCTGAAGTAGAAGTGTCCATCGAAGTGGAGTGCGGAGATGATGGAGATGAACTCGGAGTTAGTAGTGTGAAGTGGAATGCGGAGCGGAATGCTTCCGCGTTCCTGCGACGAAGGCAGAACTCCATAACAAAGTTCTGCTCCCAGCCTGCCTTCCTTGCTCTGCATATCATGTATCTGCGATGCTGGAATAGAGCGGCAAGGCCAATACGCGCATCTTTGGTATCCCAAGCCCGGCATGCCTCGTCCGGTGCGCGATCTCGAATCCACGTTCCTCCGCCGTTTCCAATAATAGAGTCCTGTCCTTCACCGACATGCGCATGTCGTGCAGCCCCCAAAAATCTAGACATCGACCGAGAGGAGCCTCTCAATGGGAAAATGGCAGCGTACGCGGAGCAAGTCATCGTCTCAACTGGGAGGGACGACTGGAGTAGCAGAATAGAGGACGAGGAGCACCTTGCTAAGTCCTTAAAGGGCTTTTTAGGAAGAGGAGGAAAGTTCAGTGACGTCCGTCCGTTTCCCATTCCTACTCTTCAAAAGTAGCTTGTTTCTTACATCTAGCGATATAGCCATTCCATAATGTGTTGGTCACGAACTCTTCTTTCCAACCCAGCACGTCTGCGCCCACCGAGACCTCCGTTTATCTGCTCCCTAGCTTCCGCTATATCCCCTCAATATCCATCGAGCCCAGCGTCGTAGAGACCTTTGTGAAGGGCTTTTTAAAACCGACCAAACTCCATAGCGCACACAACGTTCTCTCAGAGACTCAGAAAGAGGTTCTCACAAGGGATTCAGCACTGGAGACGCAGTTCGCGAATGTCCGGGATGTAAACGAAATACTAGTTCTCATATGCGGTCATGGTGGAAGAGACGAGCGATGTGGCATCATGGGGCCGCTGCTCCGCTCCGAATTTGAGGAGAAGTTACAAAAGAGGGGAATCCGTATTGGATCACCACCGCTAGAAGACGGTCAGGATACAAAGTCGGCACGAGTAGGCCTCATCAGCCATATTGGCGGACATAAATTTGCCGGAAACGTGATCATCTATATACCTCCTTCGTTGCAAGGGAACACTTTAGCCGGGACTGGAATATGGTACGGCAGAGTTGCTCCAGAACATGTTGAAGGCATAGTAGACGAGACCATCTTTGGTGGAAGGGTCATTCGAGACATGTTCCGAGGCGGCATCAAACAAGGCGGGGAGCTTTTGAGGCTGTAAGACAGTGAAGACAGACAGAAGGTCACATTGTATGTACACTGGAGCGCTCCTCACTCACGCAAGGAGACTGTAAGATACCGAAGACAGACAAAGGATACTTTGTACATTAGCACACTCCTCACTCATAGAATGAGGCTCAATCATACATCGAACAACTTGGTAAACAACCTTTAGGTATTATAAACATATCTTGGCGTAATGGAGCTTGGACCACGCCTGCGATTCCGCAACGGGTGAGGGCACCTCCATTTCCCTAACACGCCACCATCATGATGCCTTGACGCCCATACACTCTTTTAAATCCTCTTTTCTCTGTCCTCAGTAGTAACCATAGGCAACTGATACACACGCTCAATATGGGGTCGGCTCCCTCAATTATCGTCCGCCCGCACTCGGGAATGCTCGTCGTCCTCGGGACAAGTGCTCTCGGAGGTGCAGCATACAGATACGGCACCGCCTCAGACTCCGACGACACATCCCTAAACCCACACTCCTTCACGCCGTACACCCTCGTCTCGAAACAACCCATCTCCTCTACCAGCACAATATTCACGCTGCGCAACCGTTCCGGCTCCCCAGACCCCGAATCGCTGAAGAACGTGTGGAAACACTCAGTATGGAGCGTGCAGGTCAAACAGCCACAATTGCAGATTGCGAGGGCCTATACACCATTACCCCCACATGCAGGGAGGGCAGAGGGCGTGCAGGACGAGACACAGGAGTTGAGACTACTCATACGGAAAGAGGAGGGAGGCGAGGTTTCTACATATGTGCACAAGCTGCCCGAGCAGTCGACAGTCGAGTTACGAGGACCAAACGTGGAACACGAGCTTCCGCATAACACGAAAGAGGTGTTGTTCCTAGCTGGAGGGACTGGGATCGCACCTGCGATGCAGGTTGCGCATGCGCTGAGAAGCAAGCCCGGGGCTCGACTGCATATACTGTGGGCAAACCGCAATAGAGAAGACTGTGTTGGCGGGCAGAGCGACGGTCTCCAGGCCGCACCGCCGGGGCGTCTATCGGGTTGGAGGAGTATGTTTGGGTTAGAGGAGCCAGTCCTTCCACAGGAATCTGCGACTCCACCGGCGAAGCAGGGCGTCATAGTCAAGGAGCTAGAGGCGATGAAGGACAGCTCGAAATCACATGGCAGCGGGCTGAGTGTGGAGTACTTTGTCGATGACGAGAGGAAGTTCATCAAACCCGTGAACATCGCCAGGCATTTAAAGCTATCGGATCAGAATGATGACGCACCCTCGAAGGAAGGGAAGGTAATCCTCGTGTCTGGACCTGATGGCTTCATCGAGCACTGGGCTGGCAAGAAGTTGTGGATTGGTGGGCGAGAAGCCCAAGGGCCTCTTGGAGGCGTGCTGGGCCAAATGGATTTAAGAGGTTGGCAAGTGTATAAATTGTAATGTGTGTATACCCAAACAGGACGATGCTGAAGCGATTACCAACTCCGTCGGATGTGTTCCGCACACATTTACAAAATGTATGGAGGAGTCATATAAATCCTCCCGCTATCGCGCTAATCCCCCTTAACGTAGGCCTAGCAGGGTATCAATCGCCGAACTCAATTACCAAGTGCGAAAGGAAATTGATTCCGCGTTCTCTGATAATCACCACATTGCTAAGCTCGGCACTGCAGGTGTGGTTCCTCACTGTCAACCTCAGAGAAAGACTCGAGATGAATGTCTTGATATCTTCGTTGTGCATCGGTTCCTCACTCTCCCGCTAAAGACTCCTGTTATCTGCCCACTCCTATAGTTTTAACCTCGGCATTGACGACTAACGAAAGTCAAACACCACCAACCATGGCGCAAGCGGCGCAAGCGAATTCAGAGTTAGGGGACCCTATGTCTGCCGAAGGCGCTGTCACAATGAAAATGAAGGCAAATCGTGGGGAACGGCCCGAATGCTTCAGGTCCACTGCTCAAGAAATACTATTCGTGTTCACTGCTACCATGGCAATTGGAATGAACTCATTTACTATCGGATCAATTACTGTCATCACTTCTTTCATCGGGAAAGATTTACACATGACGAACGCAGAGATCACGTGGATTAGTGCCTCCTCAGCGTGAGCGTATCACCCTTTATTATCACACCCTTTTGTTAATGAAAGTTTACAGACTCTCATCCGGATCTCTGCTTCTCTTCTTCGGAAGCGTAGCAGATCTTTTTGGCCGCAAATCCATGTTCATAGGGAGCATGGGCTTATTCTCCGTCCTCTGCCTCGCTGCAGGCTTCTCGAAAACAGGTCTCACGCTCGACATATTGAATGGCATTATGGGCGTTTTCTCAGCGTCTGCCGTACCTCCAGCTCAAGGTATCCTCGGCGTTATCTATGAGAAGCCTTCGAAGAGGAAGAACAAGGTCTTCGCATGCTTCAGCGCCGGCAACCCTCTCGGATTCGTCTTCGGCTCGATATTTTCGGGGATTGCGACGCAAATATTCAATTGGCGTGCGTCTTTCTGGCTGTTGGCTATCATTTATCTCGTCTTCACGGTGATCGCACTCTTCACAGTTCCGAATGATACGTCGGCCAAGGAGCCGCTGACGTGGGAGACGCTAAAGAAGTTTGATATTGTTGGGACGGTTTTGACTATAGCCGGAATTGGCATGTTCTCTGCGTCTCTGAGGTACGTCTTCCCTTTGTGGCCTCAATTGTTAGAGCATTTGTTAACTCGTCTTAGTCTTGGAGGCGATGCATCAGATGGCTGGAAGACGCCTTACGTACTTGTTCTGCTCATCCTCGGAATATTGGCGATAGGGCTGTTCATCGTTTGGGAGAACAAGTATGAGCACGCGATGATACCAATGAACATATGGAGAGACCGTGATTTCTCCCTCGTGAGTCTTCTACCAACCAGTGATACCCTATCGACAGATTCTAACTATACACAGCTTATATCAATCATGCTCCTCGGCTTCCTAGCCTTCCCAATCCTCTCTTTCTGGGTCGCGTTGTACCTCCAGCGCATAGAGCACATGTCCGCCCTCAACACCGCCGTCCACATGCTACCCATGGCCATCATGGGCATCATTGCAAACGTACGTCCTATATCCCACTTCCAATGCTCCGAAGAACATCAAACCATACTAACCCCACCCAGATCATCGCCGCCCTAATCCTCCACAAAGTCTCCAACAAGCTCCTCATGGGCGTCGGCGCCTGCGCCTACACACTCGCCTTCCTCCTCGCCGCCGTCAACCGCCACAGCGACTCTTACTGG
The DNA here is from genome assembly GCF_010093595.1 of Mytilinidion resinicola. Taxonomy (NCBI): domain Eukaryota; kingdom Fungi; phylum Ascomycota; class Dothideomycetes; order Mytilinidiales; family Mytilinidiaceae; genus Mytilinidion; species Mytilinidion resinicola. The sequence continues at coordinate 1,410,841 of NW_022985443.1, forward strand.
GCCTTCATTTTCCCTGCTCTCATCTTCTCGGTCATAGGCGCAGATTTAGAGTTCAACGTCGCCAACGTAAGCTCCCTCCCCTATCCCCCCAAAATCCCCACCACTAACCTCCCGCAGATGTACGTCCTCTCTTCCCTCCCACCGGCGCGCCAGTCCATCGCCGGCGCTATCTTCCAGACCGTCACGAAACTCTGCATCGCGGTGGGCTATGGTGTCGCCACCGCGATCTTCAATGCCGTGAACGCGAGCCCGGCGAAATCGGGGTATTATGGGAATGATCCGTATCAGCCGTACGCGGCTGTTTTCTGGTTTGGCATGGCGGCCACTGGGGCGAGTGTGCTGTTGGTGTTTTGGTTGAGGATTGGGACGCAGGGGCATGAGGGGCCAAAGGGGGAGGAGGGTGTTGGGAACGGCGAGGAAAGGGGGGTTGGTGAAGTGAAGGAAGAGCCTGCGGGGCAAGTAGAGCTGCAAGAAGAGAGTGTTAGCGGGGAGAAGAAGGAGATTGATGTATGATAGAATGTTGCTTTCGTCCGAAGATCTCCGGCTCTACTTCATGTACTATATAGCCAACATGCATATAGATAGATAAGAAGCCTAGAAGCCCTACACCATCCACCATCCATCCTACAAGTAGAACACCCCCGAAATCAACCCCTCATACCTCACCGTCCTATTCGCCACCCCCTCCTGCGCCACATCCCGCAGCATATAATCCTCCGTATCCCCAAACCCGTCACCCCCCACCACATCCACCCGAAACTGCACATCCTGCGCCACATACTTATACGCCCCCGCGCCACTCGCCTCCGCCGGCAACACCGGCAGCTCCACCGCCGCCGGCTCCGTCGCCGCCACGGGCACCATGACCATCGAGTTCGGCGCCGGCGCGTCGGTCCCCGCGACCACCTGCTGCGACTCGAAGCGCGGCCACGGCAGCTTCATGAAGAGCACCGCGCGCTCAAGCTCCGGCGGGCACTGCGCGCGGCGGCGGCCGAAGACATCGTCGACGTAGTCGCGGAAGCCGGTCGTCTGGTCCGCGAAGGCCCAGCACAGGCGGATCGTGTCGCCTTCTTTGATATGCTCGCCGGGGGTGGCGGCGCCGTTGGCTTTGAGGATGCGCCAGTATTGCGGCGTGTCGGATTCGGACATGGCGGGGAGGAAGACGCCCTGCGCGGTGCGGAAGACGACCATGTGGGCGGGTGGGGGCGTCGAAAGAGGGGTGGTGGTGGGATCGGTTTGGGCGGGAGAGGGGGAGGGGGAGGTGTAGGGGTGGGTGGAGATGGTGACGCGGGCGCCGTGGGTGAGCTGTGGGTTGGTTAGTAAGGGGCTTTGAGGGCTGGGTGGATGGGGTCTTACGGAGTCGCTGAATGGAGCGGTGATGTTCCATTGCGTGTATGTGTATTCCGGCTCATACTTGGCTCCGAAGTAGGTCGAGCCGACTTTGTTGTCGGTATAACCAAGCAGGACAGGGGCACGGAAGCTGGTATGATTAGTAAAACGTCTTTAGTTTTGATGTGGAAGTTCTAGACCTACGTCTTTGGGTTGAAAAGCGGTGTCTCTTCCGAGTACTCGATCATAAGCCCCCAGAAACGGGATATGTCAGCGGTATTGACCGACATCATCCTGGGCGTTGTGCTGGAGGTTGGCTTATGACCAAGATAGTATGCAGGGTTTGGTTTGTCTTTTAAAGATAAGCCGTTAAGAGGAGCGGTAAGACGAAACCGCGTCATCACTTGGCGAGATTCATCCAGTTCGATATACTTGCTGAGTGCTGGTACAGCTTGGATGAAATAGCTTTTGACGTCTTCGTACCCCGGGATCCCCGAAAGGGCATCGGCGAGTGGCGTCAATTCGTCCCTCTAATCTCTATGAGTATATAAAAGTCCCAAAGAAGCTCTTAATCAGAAGCCTTACATTGATCACCCTCCAATATTCGTGCTTAGCAACTGTTGGTGCCCACGCAGCGGGGCTGTTTATTGTTAGTATGGGTATATTTGCAGAATCAAGGCATCAACTGACTTATTTGCAAGAATGGTGTCGCCTCCCACAGCTTCGAAGATGTTGTTTTCGTTGGTCTTTTTATCCATGGTGTTCTGGGACTGCGTGCTTCCCTTTTCTTCCTCGTGTTTCATGCTAGCTCCAATGCCAATTGGTGTTGAAACCGAGACTCCGACAGAGACTTTGAATTGCTCCTTCTGCTCTTGCTCTGTGGTTAGAGTGTCGGTCTTAATGATCTTAGTAGATTGCAACCGGCCTCCAAGCGTCAGATTTTGACAGAAAAGGTGACCAAAGTCTGCATGAAGTTTGCGCAAGTCATTGATGTTCTTTGACTTTCGAACTTTCTCCACGGCCTTTATAAGCTCCGGAGTTGGCTCAATGTCGTCTGAATAGAGGAACAGGTCGCAGCGAGGGTACAAATATCGAGCAATGAGAGTTTTCTGGTAGGTGTTTGTCGTCGTCTTTGATGAGCTCTCGCTCCTGCTAGAAAAACCAGCGCTGACGGTTACCGAGAAACCAGCATACCCAGCAGACCTGAACAATACCATTTAGTGATAGAGAATTACTACTTATTTAGGACCGGACTTACATTGACGACTCAGTAGATTGAGCACTGAAGTCGCTCCGCGCCATACTGACCTCGAACTCGTGCTCGCAAGCAGTAATGTCAATGCGTGAGTCATCATTGACTCGATAATTCGGGATGCCTTTGTAAGGTTTCTCATTCGGAATGTCAGTAGATTTCGCTTTTGTGGTTGGGTTACTACCAGCCAGACCAACACCACCCGGGGCACTTGCTATCGTTGATAAGGATGCGTCGGATTCAAGACTACTACTCTTCGGTGGAGGAGGCAGTGGGGCTACGTCAGTATATGTTGGACGCTGCGGCCTTGGCTTAGTTGAAGGCGTGGCACCAGCCGCAGTCGAACCGGAGGGAACGTTCGAATTTTGAGTATTCGGTGTTGCCGTCGTGGTCGTTGAATTAGAGGCAGCATTCGTAGCAATAGAACTAAAAGGAACAGGAAGTGATGTTGCAGTAGGCGCTGCTCCACTTTGGGCTTTTGTGTCTGATTGTGGTGCTTGCGATGGCTTCACGGCTTCCGTCTTGCCACGTGACAACATGTCAGACTCGCTGGGAGAGTAATCTGGAATCGACGAGATAGGATCATTGGAAAGCTTGGAGCGAAGCTGAAACGCTGCTTTTGGAGCTCGGACAATGCGATCTTTGCGGCGGTCGACAATCCAACCATAAAAGACACCACAGTTTCGAAGAACTTGAGCCCATTTTTCCTCGGACAGGCTGCCGGCTCCCATTTGGTCTCCGGCACCTGAAGCGACAGTAGGAAGCTCATCCTTTACAAGCGAGTTACGCGCTTTTTCAGTGTATGGTGATGCTGTCTTTCCCGGCGGAGGCTCCCTCATAGTCGTATCGGCTTGGATGCCCGCAGGAACCTCTAATTTGGATGGATTGTTGAAGGCCTGGTTTGACTTGAAAAACAAGTTTACGGAAGGTATGGGCACAGAACCAGAACCTTCATCAGACGCAGGTTCGGTAGTAGCTGAAGGCTCCAACGCTAGATATTCCAGGAAATTGAGATTCTCGTCTTCAACAGTGGTCCCAGATTTGGTACAGAATCTATGGACGCTCGAGAAGGATGACATAGAAGACACTAGCTTGCGAAGTCCAGCAAGACTCATTGTCTTTGCATCCCTGAGGCCAAGTGACTTCGAGTGAACCGATCCTTTGCTCGTGGTGGTCGGTGACGCAGTAGGATCAGTCGGCGAGATAGCCCATTGATAGACCATTATTACGAAAGGCCGTTGGGAAAGAACTTCGGCCACGCTTTTCGTCTTTGGGCGCACTATATAGATCAAATCCCCTTGAGCTTTGGTATCGGCGTTTTCGCGAGATATCTCCAGGTACGAGACGATGCTGACAGCATCTGATGCCACAGAGCCATCTGGAAAACAGAAGGTCTGTGTGGCGGTGCTACAAATCATCAGCAATGCAGATGCCTCGGGGATATTCTACATACATCTTCGCGGCTAACTTGGTCCTAACGGCTGCTAGCGTGGTTTCCGTAGGGCCAAACCTATCGAGAAGTCAGCGAGAACCCATGACAAAAGTCTCGAAAAAGCTAGGTAAGTATGGCCTTACTCTCCCTTTTCCAACGTAGCTATTGCATTATGCGTAGTGCTTGCCTGTTGGCCTTCGGTCGCTGAACTCGATGATAGACCCAGCTCTAAAATCCTATATGCTTTCGAGAGCGGCGTTTTCTTCGATGCTTCATCCTCTTGCAAGGGCTCACCAATTTTGGGAGCCTCATTTTTTGGAGGTGGTTTCGTGCCTATGTTGATCGGCGTCAGTGGACCCGGATTTGAGACCTCATTTTGACAGATCTGATGGCCATACCGGGCTTCCAAGTTTCGTCAGCATTCGGAGCAGGCTTTCGTGATGATCCGATGACTGGTGCAGAGGCTGTGCTCGAAGCGGGTTTTGATGTATCACCCTTTGTAGCTTTTGTAGAGACAGCGCTTTCAGTTTTTCTACCATCGTCTGGAGAAGCAAGATCGGGAACAGTCTTCGTCTCCGTAGTAGGTACTTCCTTGAGCTGGGAGGAACTTTCAGTCATCTTGCTCAGGGTACGAAAGAGAGCAAACAGTGTCTTGTTTTCTGTCTTTATGCCGAAGTATATAGATCAAAGGAGTACATTCAGTCTAGACGCTGAATATCATTCTAATGGAAGGTAATCGCCAACCTGCCAGGAAAGCATGAGACTTACTCATTCTAGCCAGGCTGTCTACACGAAGGGCTGCATAGCACAAAGACGCTAATACCGCCGTCGAACATGGCTGGCCTCGTCCCGGTGGAGGAGATAGTAAGAACCAGGGTGCTTTCGAACGAGGTTTGTGGCGAGCTGTCACCTTGCAGCTTGCTGTGTCAAGTGCATGGTGCAAGAAGCAGTGTTGGCAATTGTGGCGGTCGTGTTCGCCTGGTGATGCCGATCCTGCACATAGCTCGAGTCGTGAAGGCGCATATCCAGAACGCGGTAGGATGTAAAGGGAAGAGGAGGTGACGAGCTGAGGTTGAACTGGGCAAATGTGGCTTCGGCTGATAGAATAAATTCGGCGATCGCGGACCTGCTTCACCTCCAGGCCTCCCGACCACCCTGCCTTCACCATGCTGGCACCATTCTCATCTCATCGTCATGCATCTCAGCACCTTCTTGGCCTTCTCATGCAGTATTCTTATCGGCCTTTGAACCGTCAATAGCGGCTCGGCTGCCGCCATGCTGCTACAGACCAGCTGAGGCGCCTCGTCGCGTCCTACGATAACGGATGAAAGCCGCATACAGCTCCATCAGCCTGTCTATCCGCTAGCCGTTTTAACCTCATCGTGGCAATTGTTAGCGATGTGTCTGTGTTCAATAAACATGCAGGCAGCATCATCCTCCGCCTGTGCTTCGGCAACACATGGTGCTTGCAGCTCGTTTAGACTGGAACCGGGCCTTCTAGGACGAATTTCCTTGAACCATTTTCAATTACGATTTGATTCTAAAATTCACATCTCATCTACCTACCTGGGGACCTCTTGCGGTCTTCGCGATGGCACTGTTGTTAGCACCGTACAATGACTCCATGCGGTTGGGGAGAGGGTTCAACTCCTACACACAGACTATGTGCATCGACCAAGCCGTGGAGATCGCTCAGGATGACATTATCTCTGTGCGACCAGACAATCCCTCGCAGGTAATCGAGTACGCGCTCCAAGCTATACAAAATAGTCCTCTTGACACTTTCAACTCTCTAGGTCGTGTCCTACTCCTCTAGATTTGTCGACAAGCTTAGTGAAGTGGTTGACACGATGAATCTCTCCTATGGCTCTTCTATCAAGAAAGGCACCATAGAAATTTCTGGAAACGCCAGTACTGTGGACGAAGACAAAATCAAGAGCTCGGACGTCAACATGATCGTGTCTGTCAAGGTTTGTAGCTTTCTCCAGTGCTCGCTAATTTGAACAACAACTGATAGAGTCGTTGCTAGGTTGTTAACCAAACTACGACACTGGTAGATACATGCAAATTCAAGCCCATTCAAGGGGTCTTGCCTGGGTCTCAGAAGTTCAACGAATGCTTCGGAGATTGCTTCATTTCAGGTTGGTCACCTCCAATATCTACCCACAATGGTGGGCCACCATTGCTGATGTTTATGGAGGATTCATCGAGGGAGGAGACTTCACCGCGATTTGCTCTACTCGAGTACTTGACAGGAGTAAGGTTGGGAAAATCTCAGCATCGTAAGTAATTTGTGACGCGTTGCCATTCCACTTGTATAGTATCCGCTGAGCTCATCTTTTGCCTACGCAGGATCAAGGGGAATTTGAATACCAGCAACAATAGCGACTTCACGCTGGATACATTGAACATTGACTCTGTGGATTCTTGGAACTCAAGTGACACGGAGACCACCATTTCCGTGAGCTGGATGGGAGGCGGACAAGTGAAAGAAGGTAGGCGTAGCCCAATGAGCTCAGTTTTGCATGTGTTAACAATCTCGATAGCTACTACTCTCTGGGATACAAAGTCCCTTTTCGTCGCAGCAGCAGCGTTTCCTTTTCAAGTTGCAAAATGTCCCCAAAAGACTTGGTGAGGAGACACTTCAGTTCTCTCGTCGCCTCGAGCTGACCTTGACGCAAGGGCTATCTTGACGAAATATAAGCAAAGCAGAAGCTTCGTAGAGTGGAGCGAGAAAGCCAGTTTTACCCCTCTTGAGTATGACAACATTGGCAGTTTCACTGCGGAGTTATTCGACAATTTCATGCAGTACAAATTGTTGCTCAAGAAGGTCCAGACTATCATGGACAATCGAGATCAGTACACAGGTAAATTCTGATCAGCCTTGCCTTTTGAAAGCTAGTCTGACTGATCCATTCGCTAGTGCAAACGGAAAAGCACAACGCGATATCTACCGAAGTCCCAACTTTGATAGCGGTCCGGTCGGCCCTCAGGACAGAGATGAACAAGATCGTCCAAGCTGTTGATGTGCTTGCACGCGACCCCGGAATCTTGAAACGGCAGGCACAAGACTCTGCAGTTCCTCTCCATCCCCTTGTCAAAAGCATCCTCCTGGAAGCACAATATGGCCGATATGGAACGTCAATACCCTCGGATCCCGCCGAACAAAACGTTGCATCCCTGCAAGTAGATGTGGCTTCTTCGCAGCCCCCTACAATGACATCGCCAGCGCAGACATCTGTGCTGGTGGATAGCCCGGGCGTTGAACCAACCCCAATCGTATTCACATCAGGCGAGGGACCAGAAGTGCCAGCGGCAGCTACTGGAACCCCAGCCAAGCCTGAGACGTTCAACTTTGGGGCACTTGTAGCGCCTGAAATCTGGGTAGATTTATTTCCAGTCCCGAAAACCAATGCCACAATAATGCCATCCAAAACATCAGATGAGATAGTCCCACTCACTTCAGGATTTCCTCCACCGCCGTCAAGCGACCTTAAGTCAGAACCTGCGGAACCCCTTCCAGAGGTTCCCAAGACCACCGCACCAATATCTGAGCCTCCAGAGCTTCCTAAACTCAAGGTCCTGGCCGCAAGCTGGGGCATCGCTGATGTCACGCAACACATGAGTCGATTTATTGGCGCCGACCAGACTCTCACCCTTGACACAGGCGCTCTTTCAAATTCCATCCCCGATCCCGGCTGGAAGACGATAAGAACCCTGAGCATCTTGTACAAATATAGCGGGGGGGATGCGAGCGTTGACTCTCGATTTGGGCTCTTGATCACCACGGAGAACAAAGGCATACAAAAGATTTCGCCAGAGTCCATGACACAGCAATCTAGTGTGAAAATGGTCGGACTGAGTCCCAGACGTCCAAGTGGTATCTACATTATTGCTATAGTCTGGGGAGGCGAAGTCATAGATTCTCCGGTCGTCCTTGAGAAGATCTATACTCGGACCGAGCAACAACAAACCTTCCCCGTTAGCAATGACTTCTTTGGGAAAGATACATGGCCTGGCGTTGTCAAGTCTGCTCAAATATACTATCAAGAGACGGAAGATGGGCCCGTCCTATCTAAGCTGAGAGCAGAGGCCGAACCCCGCTGCGGTGTCAATGCCATGCAACTGTTCTAGGTGGCTAAGACTTTCTTAGTAGCCTCCAACTGTCTTCCATACCTGTTTGCTCTCGAATTATTTGTCCAGTTTTAGCGCATTCATAGTTCTACTTAGTACTTAGTGTAACTGCATTGTGAAAGTTGTAACAATCGAGTCTTGGATCGCACCTTCACCTCATACACACCGACTGTTTCTGCTTAAGCAGCGATTCTATTTACGATAGTTCCTATATTTGCCTAACGCGGAAGAAGGCGAGCATGTCAACGTTTCATAGGTCCAGTCTACTCGCCATTGTCGCCAACACAACCCACATACAGCCACAACCGAGAGACTGCATCATGCCCATTCATTCAGCTCCCGAGCAGCACATGCATCACTCGGAACCCTCCACAGCCGCGCCACCAGCCCGGACCGTGAATCTCAGACAGCCACAGCTCAAAATTGCGATTTTGGCGGCTGCGGCTTGGCCTGGACTCTAGATCTATATAATCTCGCTCGCTAACCACTTCCTTTATAGTGCTCAGCTGACCATGCATGAGCTCTCCACCATATTTCCCCACATCAAGGGTCTCTCAACTATCTCTTGCCTTTCGATAAGCCGGCGGGGACGCCGGGCCATGTGGAGTGGGCTTGTAACGTCTCGAGCTGAAACACGATATCGTCTGCATGTTGAATACGCGCAAGCACAGCTCCTGCGCAGTTGGTTGCTGAGGTTGACACTGCATTAGCGAAGTGCTACAGACCACAAAGAATTGACGATGCCGAGTCGGGAGGACTATACTGTGAAGCATGGTATCCCGGCAACGATTTCGGTCTTCTTCCACCCTCAGTCCTTTGCCTCATCATATTTAGTCACATATTCCACTTCATTTACCTTTTGCTTTGTCGACGTAAACTGTAGCTGATATATGATAAAGTCTTAATCATGTTCCCGCAACGTGCGCCTCCGAAGGGTCAAACACCAGCCGAGAAGCTCAACCCAAAACCAGTTCCCGTAGTCAATCCAACCAAAACAACGAATGCCACGGCTCCGACTACGAGCGTCACAAATCCGACTACGAATATCACAACTCCGACTACAAATGTCACAAACCCGACGACAAATGTCACAACTCCGACTACAAATGTCACAAACCCGACGACAAATGTCACAACTCCAACTACGAGCGTCACAAACCCCGTAACAAATGTCACAACTCCAACTACAAATGTGACGACACCTGCTACCACTACAACCACAACTACAACTACAACTACAACTACCAATGGTGAGACGCTCAGTCTTAGACTTCGGATTTACACTGCTGACAAGGCTGTCTCTCAGGACTAGGTTCCAGACCAGTGTTCATTCTATTTCCCGGTGACTGGACTGGCGATGTCTGGCATTGTGCTGCCGCAGGATACCTTGCCACGCGATACGCAATGCCCAACAACCCAACCTTCAAGGCCTATCCTATCATCGTCATTGGCATCCAGGACCCCGGCACCACTGGCCCTCTTGATGGTTTTGCCCCACCTGACAGTTTCAAGTCCGGAGCAGCTACTTGGGAATACCTTCAATCCATATCAGTTCCATGTCTCCTCGCACGAATCTGCGGAGAAGAGGTGAAGAAGCAGGGTGGTCTCCAGGCGGCAATGCATCGCATGCCCCCTGGATGCTTCACGGGAATGGCGGCCGTTTACAACACAGTCGTGCCGGAGGCCGGCAGTGCAGTCAACAATCCTACTACCTGGTTTCAGAGAGCTTGGAGAGCAACGCCCATATGGGATTCTAGAAGCGCAACCGAATTTGTTCAGCCCAACAGCGCCAATGATGTCACATTTCTGACGAAGAAGTTCAAATCCGTATTCCCGAACAACTGGGACCACAAACCCGTAATCACGTGCAAATGGAGCGTTCCAGTCGTTCCACCTTCTAATACTTTTGCTATCATGAAGAACCAAATTCTGAATCTCTGGGCCTCTACAACAATTACAATGCAGCATTTGCAGCCGGTAGGTACCCGAAATGAGGTATTTTCCAGACTCCAAGCCGGGCTCCGTCGCCCAGGAGATGACATCCCGGATATTCAAAGGGCAAAACAAAGGATTGAGGAACTTCGAAAGATAACCGATTCTCCCAAGTATGATTGGTGGAGAGTGGATACCAACGGAAAACGCGTCCCAGGCGACAAGCAGTTCGTCCTCTTCAACTACCGCATCGGCGACGTGAACAAGCAGCACGACTCAACCTGGGGGCTTTTCCAGCATGTCAACGAGATCGCAAACCCGCGTGCAGGCGACGGGCTAACGACAAGGCCAGAGGACACGCTATATTACCACATCATCCCGATATTAGTCGGTGTACCAGCCCCAGATCCCGAAAAGCCGAATGTGCCCAACGTCCGGGCCATGTTGACGGCTGCGAATAAAGACTACATCGACCTCTATCCACCGGACCTGCCCAAGGTCGACAAATCCTACACCGCGGCCTTCTGGGCGATGCTCGCGACCGACGCGGACCTGAAATCCAAGATCTTCGGCCTCATCGGCGGCCGCAGTGGCTCGATGGACATCGCGTCGTTCATGGGCATTAACACGTGCAGCTGGGAGGAACCGCTGGATAAGCTCGGCTTCTCTGTCGGCGATGACACTGATACGCAGAGGCGACAGTACCTCAGGCTCTATAGTCAATACCCCTGCATGAGTATCACGTACCTAGATGCGACTTCTAATGGCGGTAATCGGACGAATTATCAGAGGTTGGACGAGCCGCAGACTAGAGCCTGGTTTGAGTATGGTGACGCCCAGGAATCGAGGCCTCCTCTGGCACAGAATGTGAGTCTAGTTCGCGCGCTTATCATTCAAACTCATATCGAGGCAACCGATACTAACGCTCGCTAGGGCCTGGTTGGTAAACAGTTCGCAGCACTAGGCGGAGCGGCGGAGAAGCTGGAGAAGGTTGAACACGGCATCCGCAGCCCTCTCCGTGATCTTCAAGGGTGGAACTAAATTCAAGACATCTCTACCCGTGGTATGTGTAAGTGCTTCCGGTGTGATTGCCTTTCTCTTTCCAGCCAGTTTCCTTCCTCCTTTCCTTGGCATTTCACGTGATGCCAATGAAGGCTTCGCGTCACCTGCTTGAAATAATGCTTGTTTGTCTCTACAAGGCGTTAAGGATGTTAGTGATGTAATGACTAAACCGTGATGAGTTGGATTTATCGCGGCTGAGGGTAGTTTTCTATCTAGTATCAGGAGATGTAACTAGAATTGTTCCACATCTAACCCAGCTGTGTACGATGACTTGACGGTTTATGTCCACTGGTATCTTACGAATCTGCCATCACGAAGATAGTGGACCTCAGGAACGCTCAACAGTACAGGCAAGTGATCAGAGTGCCGTTCCAATCAACCAAATCTCTGAGTTTCTCTGTCATTGCGCTTTCCTTGGGTTAGTTTATGAGAAATCTCACGTTAGGCTGGCGAATGGTCTTGGCGACCTGAAGGCTTTGTCGAAATAGTAGTTCAGTAGAATGTTGATATCAATTACACGGTGTTATTCCTCTTTCTCATTCCTCGATATCCCAGCTGCAATAGAACAATACCCTAACGACCATCCAATCTGCCAACCTTTGCAAAGTGACCTCAGAAGTGCATCTTGTATTAGTCTATACAGTCGATTTATACAAGTCTAATACTACAAGTACATACTATACACACTTATACACAAGCCTACATACCCCCCTCCGGACCCCAAAACCTAAAAAATCCCTCATCTATGACCCACCTCCCAGCTTTTCCAACCGCGCTCTAACATTCCCGCGTCCGCGATAGCTATGCGCCGTCCCAAACGACTTCTTCGCAGCTCCCGCAGCACGCTTCACTCTAAACTTGTCCTCCTTCCTCTCCCGCACCTCCATCCCACCCGGTCTCTCCGCAGCTGCCTCAGCGCGCTTTATCCTAAGCCTCTCCCTCCTCTCGCGCTTCCTCAACTCGTGCTCAATCGCCTTCAAAAGCGTCTTCTTTTGTCTGGGTACCAAACTGTTAATTTGATCCCAGTCCGCTGACCCGTCGCGGATTTGCTTTACAAGATTTTGGGTGAGAAGTTTGTCAGAGGCGCGACCACTACCGCGGAACGGTTTGGGAGCTTTCGAAGGGTTAGGGTCATCGATCTTGTCGTTGGGGGGAACTGGTTCTGGTGGGAGGGACGACCCAGGTGGTTGCTTGATTTTGGGCTGGCGATTGGGTGCTTTTCTTTGCTGGTCTTTCTTTGGGGTGCATGGGGTGTATGGGGTGTATATGGCGTATGTGGCGTATTTGATTTTCAGAGAGGTCTCCTCGGGATCTAGTGGGAGGGAGGACGTAGGTGGTCGCTTGGCGTCAGCTATAAGGGGCTGGGGAGGAGCGGGCCCGCGATCGTGTTCATTTCCTTGCTGGTCGTTCTTTGGGATGTGGGTGGATTTTAGGGAGGTCTCCTCGGGGTGTGGTAGGGTTGCATTGGTCCATCCTGCGGTTGAAGGCAACCAGCTGGGTCTTTGCTCGAGGTCCTCTTCCTTGTTTTCTGATCGAGAATTTTTGAGGGTGGCATTGCGTGGGGAATGTATTGGTATTCGCAGATGGCTCTCCTTCTCCTTTACGGGGGGCTGACCACGGCCATCCTCAATGTCAACCCTCGTCTGCGCCGCTATCGTCAGCGCTCTGCTCTGTCGTCTGTTCAACTTGTTCCCATCTTTGTCGGTCAAGACTTCGTCACCGTTCTCCACATGCGCCATCTTCGCTGCGTTCGCCGCGTCCATCAGCGCTCTGAGTTGCCGTGTGTGCAACCTTTCCCCTTCTTTGTCGGTTAAGACTTTGCCATCGTTCTTCACATGCCCGTCCCCATCCACCCCGTTAGTCTTTGTCTGTATCGCCTTAGCCTCAAACTCCCTCTCTTCACGAAGCTCTCGCTTACCCTCTGCAGGACTCGCCTGCGCACCCTTCCCCTTCTTATTAGGCTTCGGCGTCACAAAGTTGACCGTCTTGCCTTCCTTCACCACAAATACCTGCATCCCCTCAACGCCCGTCCGATAAGCGCCCGGGCATTCCTCTTTCTTCGGCCATCCCAGCTTTCCGCCCTCCCCAAGCCACAGTTTCCCCTCCGCCGTCTCGCGGATGGTGTCTACAACCCAGGCTCGCAGTTCGTCGGTTTGTCGAACAAATGCTTGTACTGTAGTTTTGCTGCTACCTTTTCCTTCCTCTCCTTCATCGATAGGAGACGTCAGACTGGCGGGCGGCATCGGGATCTCAGTCGTGAACTTCAACCGTCCGTCGATCATGACGGCGCAATTCTGCGTTCTGTTGATGAGTTTGCCGATTTGCGGGTCGTGTATGGGGAAGCCGAAGCTGAAAATGGACCGCACGTATGACAGTCTCTCGACCTGGCCCGGCGCGTGGAGAGGGTGGTCGCGCTGGTAGACTTGGTCGCGCGCGACGAGTTTGTGAAGACGCTCCCAGCATTCTTCGGCGAAGGCAGGGGCGATCGGGGCGAGCATCCGAAGGAGTGAGGTTAATGAGAGGTACTGGAGTGTACAGCTTAATCTAGAGTCGCTTTGCGTGTCCCATATGGTGTTGGTGAGAGACATAAGATCAGATACGACCGTGTTGAGGGTGTGGGTGTTGGAGTAGGAGTCGGTGACACGAGCGATGGTGCTTTGAGTTTTAAGCCACAGGGCGACTTCGGTGGGGTTGAGTACTTGAACTAGATCCTCATCTGACGTTTGAAGGGGTGACTTGGGATCGGCTGGCTCATCGGGGAGGACGCTCTCGAGAATCTTGAGGAGAGTAATATCCTGGTCTTTTGGCGGTATGAAACCGTGCTTTAATACTTCCGGCGGTATCCAAGGTGCTGAAGATAGGCGCCACAGGCGAGCAAACCAGCGCTGGATCCCGGAGATGCTGCCTTCGTTCCATTCCAGCACTTCACTGACCGGAGCTTGGAACAGCATGTGCGCCCGAGTTGCATCAGCGCCGTATGTGGCGATAGTTGCGCCTGGGTCAACGCCATTGTATTTGCTCTTGGACATCTTTTCGTAGCTGACTACGGGTTCGAGACCGCTAGATATGATTTTCGGGGAAACCGCGTCCGTTAGGTCAACCTCATCAGGGCGTAAGAAGCGGCCATTGGCAGGATCCGAGTACGTTTTCCCGTGCACCATGCCTTGCGTTATAAGCTGCTTGAACGGCTCTGCCCTGTTCTCTGGCCCGCCGCCGCTCGGCCATAATGGAGTTGTTGCGAGGAACTTGGAGATGAATCGTGCATAAAGAAGGTGAAGGATAGCATGCTCTACACCTCCAACATAGACGTCAACCGGCATTCCAAGATCAGCGTTTTTCGGAGATATAGGAGCAGCTGTGTTCGAAGGGTCGAGAAAGCGCATAAAGTACCACGATGAGTCCATGAAAGTATCCATTGTATCAGTTTCACGGTCGGCTTGGGCATGACACTTGGGACATGTTGTCGTTTTCCAGCTTCGAATGTCTTGGAGAGGGTTCCCAGTCTTTCCTTTGAAGAACTCGTCTGCAAGAGCAGGCAGCTCAACGGGTAAGTCTGAATCCGGCACAGGAACAGGGCCACAGGTATCGCAATGGATGATGGGAATTGGAGTCCCCCAGTATCGCTGACGACTAATGAGCCAGTCCCGTAAGCGCCAGTTTTCGGCCTTCTCAGCATATACATTATTTTTCCGAAGAGACTTGATGATTGCATTGCTCGCTTCGTCTGATGTCATGCCACTGAACTCCCCAAAGCCTTCGGCGACATAGCCCTTGTTCGTAATAGGCTTAATCGTGTCAGCTTTAGCAGAGAAGAATCTGCCAACGGGTGGAATCGTAGACGCGGTGAACTTCGCGTCTACGGTCAATTCCGATGAAGTGGCCTTTTCTGCTGTCACTACCACATTGACAGTTGCGGGTGGGGGAGCATTTTCTCGCCAGAAGTCATTATCACGTATGTCGTGTCCTGGAACTCCCATGACAGCCCCAGAACCATAATGATCGAGAACGTAAGGCGCAGTGTATACGGGAATCCATTCTGGCACTTTGCTCAAGCCGTCCAGACCCGCGGCAAACAAGGGATTTCTCGCCTTAATTCCCGGTAGCTTGTGACCATCTTTTGAGTCTGATGGCAGATTACGCGCCCCCTGCAGGAATGTACGAAGCTTTCCATGAGTCTCCGCTAATTCGGTAACGATTGGATGGCTTATGGACAATGCGAGGTATTGGACGCCGAAGAGAGTGTCCAGTCGCGTTGTATAGACTTCCACTTCAGGCCAGCAACGGGTGCCATCTGGATTTTCGAGTTGGAATGTGACTTTGGCACCCTCGGATTTCCCTAACCAGTGTTTCTGCATAGCTAGGACTCGCTCTGGCCACTTGTTGTCCTTTGCAAGGACTTCGAGATCGTCTAGAAGTGGTTGTTGAAATTCCTTGATCTTCAAAAACCACTGCTTTAACATGATCTTCTGGACTTTTGCGCCCGACCTCCACGAGCAGCCATTGGCGTCAACCTGTTCGTTCGCAAGAACCGTCTGGTCAACAGGGTCAAAGTTCACCATAGATTCTGCTTGGTACGCTAGTCCTCTCTCATGCAGCATAAGGAACAGTTTCTGAGTGTGTTTGTAAAAGGACGGATCGCAGGTCAAGAGCTCCTAACAATACGATAGCATTAGCACTGTGCTAATTGTGTATAAAAGCGACACCATGCTCGGGGTCTAAAGCTTACCCTGTCCCAATCCCAACGCCCCCCCATGGCCTTCATCTGCTCTTTCATACTAGCAATGTTCTGCAGCGTCCACGTAGCTGGACTGATTCCTCGTTCGATGGCTGCATTTTCCGCTGGTAGCCCAAAGGCATCCCAGCCAATTGGGTGTATAACATCGTAGCCTTGCATCTGCTTGAATCGAGCGAGGACATCGGAGATGGTGTAGACCCGGAGGTGGCCCAGATGGAGATTCCCGGAGGGATATGGAAACATAGGCAATATGTACGCCTTGCCCCTCTTTATATCCTTCACCGGAGCAGGCTGATGCTTCGGCTTCTCCCATCTCGACTGCCATTTCGTGTCAATGGCCCCGATTCGTTCGTAATAGCTCGCATTATCCTCTGGGTCGGCGGCGGCGGCATAGGAGCGGCGGAGAGAGCGGAGAGCGAGAGGGCGGCCGGGGCGGAGAGAGCCTCTCCAGCGCATTGAGAGGAGACTGCAGCTGCTCATTACCTGCATCGGCGAGCATATCGAGCAATTAGGAAGATGGTATTAGGATTATTGAAGAAGTCTAGCGGTGACAATTATATTCTTGAGGTCAAGCTTTCTGCGCCAAGCGATCGTCCCAGCCTAGGCCGGAAGCGATGCTGGCATGGCTGGTAATAAACGCGGAGAAGTCATGGCCCATCAACCTTCACTTCCCCCTTCACCGCGCCCTGTTACCGCAGATAGGGGCTCTCATTCCCCTCGCCTTATAATTCTCCCCTGTCTGCGCCCCTGGTGATGGCTGCGTCCGCACGGCGAAACAGGTAGCACTCTTAGCATGTCTCCCGCCGGTTACTCAAACCTCCAAAGCACCTCCGCACACCCTCCCCGCGACTCTCTCGAGCTTGCCTCCCTTGCATCCTCGTCGCATACGCCCTCCCATCGAACCTCTCTAGAATCCTCTGCCTCTGGCACCCCGTCGTCGCGGAAGCTGTCCTTTGACGATGAAGACCCCCTCTCCGAGTTGAACCCAGCTGGCGGCGAGCGCCCCGGCCATCGCAACCGCTCCTACTCCGTCTCCTCCGCATTTGACTTCGCTTCGAATCTATTCCCTCTATCCTCGACCGCCCAAGGATATACAGCACTCGGCGCGCCGTCGAATACGGCCCTCGATCCTACTCAGGTGTTGAATGGGGCATCATTGGAGAAGAACAAGTCCTTGACGTTTCTGAACGGCCTATCGCTTGTAGTAGGCTTGATAATTGGTTCAGGCATATTTTCGTCTCCGAGCCAGGTCAACAAGAACGCTGGATCACCCGGCGCATCTCTCATAGTATGGGTGGTGGCTGGAGTGCTCGCATGGACAGGCGCCGCCAGTTATGCTGAACTAGGCGGCGCAATCCCCTTAAACGGCGGAGCACAGGTGTATCTTTCTAAGATATTCGGCGAATGGGCAGGTTTCCTATTCACCTGGTGCGCAGTGTGTGTTTTAAAGCCCGGATCTGCAGCCATCATCGCCATAATTTTCGGCGAATACTGCGTTCGGGCAGCCATTGGCGCAGAGGCCGCCGATGCCAGTGACTGGCTGAACAAAGGGGTAGCGCTTGCAGGCTTGGTGCTTGTAACCCTCCTGAACTGTATCTCTACGAAATTGGGAACGAGGAGCGCCGATGTGTTCATGTTTATGAAGTTCATTGCATTGCTTGGCGTTACAGTAACGGGCATTGTCGTTGCGATTACGGGATTTTCGTACAAAGGACATGCAAGCGATGACTGGAAAAAGAAGGGCTGGTTTGAGGGAACAGAGACTAATATATCGAATTGGGCTGTAGCATTGTATGCCGGTCTATGGGCGTTTGACGGATGGGATAATGTAAGTTCAATAATTTTTGATATCTCCCTACCCTTTCCTCTACTATCTGTGCCTTCATACTCATTGCTCCCAGGTCAACTACGTAACAGCAGAATTCAAAAACCCAACCCGCGACCTCCCCCGCGTCATCCACACCTCCCTCCCCCTAGTAATAGTATCCTACCTCCTCGCCAACACCGCCTACTTCCTCGTCCTCCCCCTCTCCATCATCGACTCCTCCAACACCGTCGCCGTCGCCTTCGGCTCCCAAGTCTTCGGCCCCCTTGGCTCCCTCATCCTCGCCCTCTTCGTCTCGGGCTCCTGCTTCGGCGCCCTCAACGCCACCACCTTCACGTCCGGCCGCCTCGTCTACGCCGCCGGCAAGGAAGGCTACCTCCCCGCCATCTTCGGCACCATCGGCCTCGGCAAATCCCACCGCGCCATCCGCCTCAACGCCTCCTCCTCAAAAGCTAGCCGCGTCCCCAAGCTCCTCGTGAAATGGTTTGCCGACCCGGACGCCGGCTTCTTCTTCACGCCCATCAGCGCCATGCTGCTCAACGCCACCCTGACGGCCGTCTACGTCGTCATCGGCTCCTTCGACACCCTGCTCACCTTCTACGGCGTAGCCGGGTACACGTTCTACTTCCTCACGGTCCTCGGCCTCATCATCCTGCGCGTGCGCGAGCCGACGCTCGAGCGGCCGTACAAGACGTGGATCACGACGCCGATTATCTTCTGCTGCGTCAGCCTGTTCTTGCTGAGTCGCGCGGTGTTCGCGGAGCCGGTGCAGACGCTGCTCGTGGTCGCGTTTATGGCGGCGGGCTTGCTGATCTGGTTTGCGTGGGTCGGGCGCAAGGGGAAAGGCAGGGGGCAGCAGCGGGGGCAGAGGGGTGGTGGGGGGGAGAAGGGCGCGGGGTGGAGGTTTTGGAAGAGGTGGGGGAGGTCGTGAGGGGGGGGGGATTTGGTGCTTTAGTGGTTAGATGGGGTAGCTGTCGCGCGTGTTATGATGCTGAGGAATAGAATATTCGTACACGAGTCTTATTCACTGCGTGAGGTGCTTGGTAGCGTTATCAGCATTCTGAGTGAGAGAGAAAATTCGGGCATTCTGGGGAACTGGTAAGCCCGTAAGGCTGCCCTGGACAGCGTCAGCAGGGTGTATACTGGATGAAGGTTGCATTCGCCGCAACCCCAGTTCCTCTTAGTACGGTTGAAGCTTCACAGACAGGGGCGGCGGGGTGGTGTACTGAGATCTATAGCAAGGCACTGTAGCGGGGTTGAGGGAATAGCATCATGTTTAGGCACTTCACGTTTTCGTAAATGGGTCAAAGTGCGAATACGTGAAGAGGAGGTATGTAGGGGGTTTATCACGGGGATCCCATCGCTATGCAGTCGATCAGAGTCCGCAAAAATTCCAATTCCGGTTTTGATTGATATATGCGAACACTAGTCTTGCTTCTGCGCTTACTCGCTTCTAAAGGAACTTCACGTGCACCAGGTGGTGTGAGGAAGGGATATAGAAATGGAACTGGAACTGGAACACTTTTCGACGTCCACAAGAAACAAAACCACGACAATAACTGCGCCTCTCGAGTCTACCAGTACGTTCTAGTTCATCGAGCTTGGCCACCCAGCCGCTTCCAAGTCTGCAAATGTCAAATTGTACCCACGTTCCTTCCTGGCTGCCACGGTTTCATACTCGTTCTTCTTTGCCTTGATCTGCTCGAGGGAAAGACCCGCCTTCCACGCATCGTGGTATACCCGAGATGCGCCAAAATCAATGATCGGGGGATGCTTCAGCCGGAACTGCTCTGCCCTCCAATTGCTGATGAAGTCCTCGTGGGAAAACCCATACTCGCGACGTATCTTGATTTTGCTCCATGCCAGATACTCGGCGCCCAACCAGTTGTAGGCCTTGCCCCCGTTCCGGCCTTTCACAGGAATGTTTTGTCCGCTTGCGAAGGTATGTCTATCCAGGCCTTCTGTCCTAAGCTTCCGTTGCGATGATGGCAGTCCGTCTCCCTTCGTCGCTGCAAGTTGTCGGGCATGATCCCGTTCTCTCTTCTCTTTCATCATCTGCCCTCAGTCTTGCCAAAACTCCACTTTCTGTGCCTCGTCCATGCCGGCCACGAGGCCTGATATCGTTCCGGGCATGGGAGAGAAGTCCATTTGCCCCGGCAAACTCCAAGGGGTTCTCGCTGACCCATCATACTCGCGGCTGCTCGAGTCTCGGGTTTTGGAGCCAGTCGGAGGCAGTGGTGCTTCTGTATCAGGAATCGCGCTGTTGGCGGGCCCTTCACCTTCCGATTCTATGCCTAGATCGATAGTCTCCACTGCTGTATGCTTCACAAACGACGCCAATCCCTCTTCTAACGTAGCACTGGGCCGTTCAGGATTCACGGTTGTGTGAAGGATTTTCCTAGTCGGAGAGACTGATGCTGCCGCATCGATGCGTTTCGAGGCGGGGGAGTCCGTATCAATGACATCGCTCCTCTTCCGCTTCTTCGATGACATTTGCCCTTCTTTATTGATGCGTCTCAGTAATGGGTCATGAATCGTTATAGGTCCCCCGTATATCCTCCACCTGCTGGCAGGGTGCATTGCAGCCGCCCGTGCGTCAAGATTGTCCCTCTCGGAGATCGGATGCGTGACTGCCTGGTCGCTCGTCCCTTTCCGTCCAATTGTCCCGAGAGTATTGAAAATGCCTCTTGGGGTAGCCCAATGTGGCAACATGTCAGTTGGAGAAGTCGACTCCTCCGCCTTCTCCTCATTATCCCCGCCCGCTTTGGTGTTTGTGTAAACCTCCATCTCGTCCACACCATCAACATCTTCCATTTCATTCTCCGACCTTTCCTGGGCCCATATCCCTGTATCGTATGCCTCTGTATCGCTGGAATCCCCCGTATCATCCACACTAACGACATCCTCCCAAGGGTCATTCTCTTTATCCTCCTCAGCGCCATTGCCGGTACCGTATTCTTCTGCTTTCTTGATCAGGCCTCCCCAGACTCTCTGAATCTTGACATCCAGCGAATCCAAGCAGTACTGAACCCCCGCCATCGCCTGTTTCTGCTCTAGGCCAGTCTTCGTGGTGAGATCGCGAAAAGCGTTTTTAAGGTAGGTGGAGTGTTCGGGTATAGCGAGAGGGAAAGCCCCAGGCTCGAAGTGTGGAGGTATTGTCGTGGGCATCGTGCATTTTACCGCCGCGTCCTTTAGATGATACTTGAGACCCTTGCTGTTCTTGTAGCTTTTGCCGCAGCTCCCACAGCGGTAACTCTTTGCCTTTTTACTCTTGACGGCTAAACCGGCAGCTTTTCTAGAATTGCATTTTGTCACCGCAAACTGGCGGTGATACCTGAGGCCGATGCTCGACGCGAAAACTTTGGCGCAGATTTCACAGCGATGCGGCTCCCCCCTTTTCCTACCAGCGGAATTGTCCAGGAGCACTGGAGGCCCGGTGTTGCAGTTTGGCGCTGTTTTGTGATGGGCCTTGAGGCCTTCGGGGTTCTTGTAGTGTTTGCCGCATAATTTACAATGAAACCGCTCTTGTGGTCCATTGATGCAGTCCGGCGTGCGTGAAAGGTGATTCTCGAGGCCATAACTGCTAGTGTAACGTTTTCCACAGACTGTGCAGCCATATGGCTTATCCTTTTCTGTGGTGTCGGAGTGCTCAACGTCTTCGGAAGAGACTCGTGATGCGAGGGCGCGCCGTATGTCTCCAACGGATACCAGTGTGTTTGAGGTCTTCATTCGTTTGAGTATACGCTCGAATTCTTCAGCCTGGTCCTTCGTCGTGGGAGATGATGGAATAACGGGTGGGGTAGTGCCTGAGAGTACGCTCAGGTTGTTTGTAGATTTAGACTTGCGGGGCTTCCGAGAGGATCCGCGAGGCGTTATCTTCTTTTCGCTAGGCATGGTCTTGGTGTTCAACTGGCTGTTGAGTGAGGATGAGACGCGTGATGGAACAGCAGGTCTCGAAACAGTCGGTAGGTGTTTCTGTAAATACTTGGTCGGCGTGTGGAGCGAAGTGCCTGCGAGTATCTTCACGTTGTACGTGGGTACAGACTTGCCGCGGGGCAAAGGCTGATAATCGTTGGGCATCGTGCTGGTGGTCAATTGAGTGTTTGACGTGGGGAGCAAGTCGCGGAACGCGTTCGTGCTCAGACGCGCGTCGAAAGCACCGCGCTAGGCCAATCTAAACACTCGACTGCAAAGCTCATTTCTATCATAAAATTTCGGTTTAGGAGAGTGAAAGAGCATTCTGGTGTTAATCATACCACTGTAATGTGCTATTCATGCTATTAGAATGCCGTACGGTTGCCCATCACGTGGCGCCTAATCGAGCATAGGTCTAAGGGAGCAAGGACACTCAAACTTAGCATCAACTAGTCTAGTTACACGAACTCATATACTATGAGCTAGGCGCAATGGTAGGCCCCGTTCCTGACGAGAAGATGGAAAGATATATTCAGCACACAATACACCATAGGACACTCACTGACACCCTGTTCATTTGTCAGAGGCTTTCACATTCCTCCTTGATTTCGCCAGCCAAAAGAGCACATTGTGCAATTGTGGAAAAGCGGAAGGGACGTTTCTCTTTCCTCGGATCAATCAATTTGATCTGCCGCTCGGGGCTCAGTTCCTATACCGTACTTGAGATTATATTGATAACATGACAAAAATGGAAGGATCTATAGGAGCTACTCTAGGAAGCTTTGATTAGCTCATCACAGTTGCCTTATCTGACTTTTTACTTACTCTGACGACTTACATGGTAGCTGCAGGCGAGCTTCGGAGTCCTACCTAGGTACTTCCTTCCGTTTACCAAGCCTGGTAGGCCATGTCTACAACCACAACCATGACTTCAATCAACAGCGAAGCACCTCCTAGGGCCGATATGCACAATATAGTCGTGCTCGGGGCTAACTTTGCCGGCATTCCAGTCACCCACTACCTTCTCCGCCATGTCCTCCCGCCTCTCAACTCAATGGGAGTTGGCACCTACAAAGTCACACTCGTCTCGCCATCCACTCGCTTCTTCTTCAAAGTCGGAGCTCCGCGAGCCCTCACCTCTGCCGAAGCTGTCCCACTAGATCATTCATTCCTCTCTATCCCGGAAGCCTTCAAGGACTACAATCCATCACACTTCACTTTCATCCAAGGCGAGGCTGTTGGAATCGATGAGGTCGGCAAGAGGGTGATTGTGACGCAGCCTATGGATGGGTTAACCACCGACTTGGAATACGAATCTCTCATCATCGCTACTGGAACCACGAGCAAGAGCGCTCTCTGGACACTCCACGGAGACTACACCATCACCCGAGACGCCTTCAAAGATCTACACGCTCGTCTTCCGAAAGCCCAGCGGATTGCCATTGTAGGTGGCGGGCCATCCGGGGTCGAGACAGCCGGGGAGATCGCATACCGCTTCAAAGACAGAGACATCACTCTTCTATCCGGCACGACTCGTCTTCTCTCCAATCTGAAGAACACAGGTGTCAGCGCAACGGCGGAGAAGAAACTCAAGGCCCTCAATGTGAGCATCGTTCATGGATTGAAAGTCCTCTCTTCCAAGGAAAATGCGAGCGGCAAAACGATTCTGGCGCTCAGCGATGGGAATACCGAAGAGTTCGATCTTGTCATCGATGCCACGGGCGGTCAACCCAATTCCAGTTTCCTTCCGATCGCATGGCTGGACGAGCGGCTTCGTGTTGGTACTGATACGACAACTCTCCGCGTTCTCGAGGCTCCAGCGGGGGTATATGGCATCGGAGACGTTGCTTCGTACTCAAGAGGGAACATTCTCGATGTGAGAGATGCGGTCGCACCGCTCTGCTACTCAGTGTGGTTCGATTCGTACCAGCTTGCTGTCGCGGCACGGAAGAAGGACGGCAAGGAAACGGGAATGACGATGCCGCAGGTCTTGAAGGAAAGCAAGCTCAAACTCATTGAGTCTGACATGCAAGTCGTTCCTATTGGACCAGAGGGCGGTGTGGGCGTTCTTTTCGGGTGGAGAGTGCCTAGTTGGGTGGTATGGCTGCACAAGTCGAGGACTATGTTCTTTGAGAAAGCACCTGGTTTGGTTGCAGGAGCAGACTACGTGAAGCCATGAGTTGAAGGGCTTCGACAAATCATCGACCAATGAACTTGAGTCAAAGGATTCGGGCAGTCGGATAGGTAGTTAGCCAGCTTAGAAATGAAAGCACCTGGTCTCATTCTCACAGTGGGGCCTCTTGTTACCTGATTTCCACGTGCAGTCCTGATCTCCACGTGCAGTTCCCACACATTTCTGCACTATGAGCCGGACGAAGTCCCGGTCGTCTGATATCTTCGGTCTTCGGGGGCCAGTATTGCCCGATATACACATGGCTGATGACAAAAACCTCGCGAGGTTTCCAAGCATTCTACAGGTGCCAAGATGCGGGGTGCAGAAAGGCCTAGCATTCATAGGAGCGACTTCTAGCTTCGGATAGGAGAGATGCGTGGGTCCCGAATGGGGGCTTTTCGGAGATGGGAATGTTCGGTAAATGCGATGAGGCCCTGCCGTAATGCTTCCGTATCCGCTTTTGGCTTTGTAAACCTGATGATGGAGTTTGTTGGGGTCAAAAGAAATAGAATATAAAATTGAGATGTTCTAACAACTTAGCTTGGTAGCATCTACGTGACAGCGCTGTCCAGTTCCAGCAAACATGTCTCCATCTAAAGCTCCCACTCTCTCCAACCCAGGAAAAACCGTCCTCAAGCCAGCCCGCCTTGCACACTTCGTGTTGAAGACACAACCATCTACCTACCGTCGGCTGGTGGACTACTACAAGACCTTTCTGAGCGCGGAGGCAAACTACGAAGACGACCACAATGCCTTCATAACTTACGACGACGAACACCACCGCATCGGCATATGTGCCTTCGAATGGTGTGTCCCACAAGTACGCCAATCCACGGGCCTCGTGCATACCGCCTTCGCCTTTGAGACTCTTTTCGACCTCGCGCTGGCGTACAGACAGAGGAAGGCCAACGGTATCGAGCCGTACTGGTGTGTCAATCATGGCCCCACCACCAGCATCTACTACAAGGACCCGGATGGCAATGACATCGAAACGTTCGTTGATAACTTTGCGACGGTTGAGGAAACGAAGATTGCTATGGACACGCCCGTGTTTGCGGCAAATCCGGCGGGCTTGGAGTTCGATCCGGAAGTATTCGTGCAGCGGCTTGAGGCGGGAGAGAGCGACGCGTCGATCAAGAATCTGGAGAATATGCCATCATATACAAGCAAAGGGGGGCGGCCGTATGTGCTATGAATGGCTTACTATGGTGGTTGGGTGGTAAGGAAGAGAGGGAGTTTGAGGATTCGGTACAAGGGTAGGACGTCCGGATGCGCTAAACCAGAAGGGTATGAAGTCGGGTTACTGTACAAGCTCACGTCGTATAAGTAGAAATTGCAAAGCTCCCGTAGCTAGTAAACGATAAGAGCTTTAATGATGCATGACACGTCTTCCAATAGTGCTTCAACCGGATATCGCTCATCACGTGACTATCAACTGTCGGAATAGAATCAACAGTGCTTACGCGCGCCTTATCCTGACGAGCTGTGCACGATAAACGAATGGGCCTATTGAAACTCATCACGTTTTACAAGGTCCCGCGTC
Source organism: Mytilinidion resinicola (assembly GCF_010093595.1). NCBI lineage: Eukaryota > Fungi > Ascomycota > Dothideomycetes > Mytilinidiales > Mytilinidiaceae > Mytilinidion > Mytilinidion resinicola. Next base: position 1,436,173 of record NW_022985443.1, read on the forward strand.
GTTTAGTGCCACATCAGCAATCTCGATAGACGCTGAAGGATGGTCATGACCGTTCCATCGATCACCTCGCTATGACCGTGATGTCTAGCCCTAGAAAGACATCGGAGGGGATATAGATCATATGCTTGAAGACTTCTAGAGATACCCTAGGCATCCTAATCAATGAGAAAAAGGTGACAACAGACTAATGTCCTGTTACTGTCACACAGCATCTCCTCACACACTGCGGTCAGCGCTTTCAGCGGAACATCCCAGTTGGTGGGAACGCCCTCTCCAGGATTAGAAGGCAGGCTGATCATCGACCCACTGTTTGTGAAAGGGCGTTGGAAGTTTTCAGGGGTCCCGGCCCATGCATTCACAATCTCTACCCACCTTACCCCTATCTAGAATAGCTTACGAAGCTTGGCAATGCTTGGTGAAGCTTAGCATTGCTTGGTCCATGGGAAAAGGCTCAAGAACCTTGCAAAAAGCGGTGATCATCATGCCGCAGGAGCTGCAGAGGAAAGCAAGGGAGAAGAGGCGTTAAATGAGGGACGCGTCAGCTTTTACGCAGCCATACGCCAAAGTCACTTCTCTGGTAATTGGCCGATCAAATGGGTGTGTCGGATCGAGGGCCAACGCCGGAGTCTGCTATTGGACAAACAGCCGGGCACGGCTCCCGCGGCCAAGCTTTTGCGGTGCAGGGCCGTCGCTGTCGAGTCAAGGGCCTCGAAGTAGCTTCAACGGCTCCACAGCCGCTAGCTCGAGGATCCTCTAGTGGCCTTCCAAGGTTTTGGAAGGATTGAACGAGCGACCAGCGGCATGAAGCGCCGGAGAAGCACCTACAAGTCTGCCTTGCATCGCCTCGCTTTGCCAGAAGAAGCCCGTGTGAAACACCGGCCAGGCAGCCGCCGGGAATCATCCCACAAGTTTCGTTGCGGCGAAGCGATCCAGGGAGCAGCTCTGTGAAGTCGGTAACTCGTCTCTGTGAAGCAGTAAAGTCTTCGCCATCATCACGGGAACAACTGTCCTTTTTCTTAGTCAGAAGCGAGGCGTTTGGAAAAGAATACGATAAATGGCGCGATCTAAATAAGAAGCCCAGCTGGGCCAGACTCACCTACTCTGCGGCACCCCTGAAGCGCACTTCAGCCGCCATACTCAGCTCCTCTGCCCACACGCCGTTAGTGGTTAGCATGGGGGGCCGTCCCCGCCGCCTCGATGCCACGGAACTGTTTACTGGTCCCGAGTCTGTGGCGCTGCAGGGCACCCCATCACCTCATGCTAATGAATATTCCATCAGCGCGGCCAGCTGCACCGCCCCTCTCCCTAACAGCAGTCCATGTGTTGAAGGGTTCTCGGACAGGAACAAGCAACGTTGGGTTGGGGGCGACACAAGCATTCTTGCGGCACGGCGCGTTGGCCCACAGAGCGGCCTGCAGTTCGTATTTTTAGCAAACAGCGCCGCAGTACAACCGCCAACAAAGGTACATGCTCTGCACTCCCTGAATGCGTCGAAGGAATCTAAGCCTGTCGGCGCCGGGGCTTGCGCTTGCGTCCCCTTCGAGCGCGGCGCTGCGTTGGTAGAAGAGGCGCCGTTCCAGCGTGGCTTCCCAAAGGTAAATAAGATCGGGAGGCTGACGCCGGCACACTGCCTTCGACTGGCAAATGGCATGCACAGACTTCGCATCCCCAAGGCGGAGCTGGGGCCTCTTCGTTTCATTACTTATTTGCGACACAGGTGACGCGACCCAGCTTCATATACCTGCGCCGAGGACACAGTGATCGTGTGCTCGCCGTTTGCCCTCCCGCGTGCCATGGCGGACCACAACATCCCCACGCGTTCTTCACCGTTGCGATCAGCCGCGAGGATGCTAGACTTCTTTTCTTTCCTGTGGGACACCAAGTTCCAATTCACTCTACTAATTGTTTCTTCCTTCTCCAGCAAGCTGCTTCACCTCTACAGCCACAGGATATCTCTTCCACTCATACTCACTACTCTCTACCTCCCGACGTTCCTCTTGCCCGATGCCATACTGGTTGTTCTGTCCAAAACGCTGCTATTTCGGCAAGACAGAAGTAAACTCGAGGTACCCAGGAGGATCTTCGGAGCACTTCTCACGTACGTTGAGCCAAGCCTTATTTAGTCGTTGCTCTATACTAACTACCACCTAGTCTCATCACTGCCTCCGCTTCTGCAGCCCAAGTATCTTTCTACCTCGAAACAGGCGGAGAAGTGCAATGGCTCGCCGCTGGAAACTTTGCGAACGACCCTGCCGGCATGAAGCTGCTCATGTCTGGCTTCCCGAAGTTTGCTCTGGCCCTCTTGTGCTTCGTTGGCATATCCTGGCTTCTCACACCGCGATATTATGATTTCGTCGACAGAGTATTTGGGGGCATTGCTTCGGCATTCAAAGCTCTTCGTCAGGTCGTATTCAGGAAGAACGTTGGTTATAGTAAAGTCTCTCGCCATTCGGAAGATGACGAGAGCTCAGATGAAGAGTACGTACATCTACGGGCGCCGCGCTAGTGACCATTCCGCACACATCACTGCTTCAGACGCTTCACGAGGTCATCAGGTCTGGAAATGTGGCGCCTTGAGGCCTGCAATGCAGACCCTTTTGGCTTCCAAAATGCGTCAAGGTGTTGATCTACCGCATTTCCATGGCCCTGATGATTTACTGAAGTACTTCAAACAGTGGCGGGCCGAGCCAACGACCTGTCCCTTTGTCTTCAGGAAAGTGCTAACATACGGGCAGGGAATTCGAGGAAAAGCCCGTAGGACCTAGTAGACGGAGAACGCTACTAACCGTACTTGCGGTTCTTGCTGCGGTCGGCGCCTGTGCTGTTCTTCAAGTGGTCCGCCCAACGACTCAGCCTTATGCGCACATGTCGGGCTCACTACCGTTCACGTTATTCGGATCCTTGCTTTTCAATGCTAGGAACTCCGAGTTCTGCCTACCACGTCCACCCAACCCGGTCGGCTTCCCGTTCGAGCAACTTCTTGCGAATGCGTCCTGGGAGCAGCCCGTTGGGAACTTTGCTGGATGGATGCCACAGTCCGCGAAGTGTATTGCACGAAATGGTACCGATAATCTAAAGTTCTACGACCCAAGTTGCGACCCGTTGCGGGTCAGCAACTTAGACCAGGACATTCTTGGCAGCCTTGGTGATGCCTTCGCCAATGACGAAAAACGACCCTCGATCAAGCATGTCGTAGTGCTTACGCTCGAAAGCACGCGGAAGGACATATTCCCGTTCAAAAAGGAAAGCAGGATTCACGACATTATCCAGGAATCCTGGAGCCGTTTCGACGATATGCATGAGTTGGACGAGAAGCTGTTCGAGATGACACCTATTGCCAGCTTATTGACAGGCGAGTCTATGGGTTTCGCCGACCTAGCAATTGACGAAGTTCACGGAGCTGCGCCTGCAAAATGGACAGATCGTTTCAACGAGTCTTTCGGAGGCATCAACGTCCAAGGAGCGTACACCGGAGCGGGATATACTTTCAAGAGCTTGGTTGGCGGACATTGTGGAGTAGAGCCATTACCAGTGGATTTCACCGAGGAGGTTAAGGGCCACATCTACCAGCCTTGTATTCCGCATATCCTGGACCTCTTCAACAAGCACCCAAACGAAACTGCGCCGAAGGAGGAGAGGGACGCCGGCGAGAAAGACTTCCTATCTTCGGACTGGGAGTCGGTAATCGTTCAGTCAATTACCGATCAATTCGATTCGCAGGACATTCTAGATGATCATATGGGATTCCGCAAGGCCATCATGAAGTCAACACTGCTCAACTCTTCTTCGAAGTATTACCCACCCAAACAACCAGAGAGCAACTATTTCGGGTTTCCAGAGACTGAAGTGCTGCCTTACATGCGGGACCTATTCACGGACGCGGAAGCACGCAACAAGCGTTTGTTCTTGTCTCATATCACAAGCTCAACCCACCATCCCTATTCCACTCCAAAGCAATGGGGCAAGGATGAGGACTATATGGCGAGAAACCGATGGGGTGCTGAGGATTCATTCAACGCTTACCTGAACACGGTCAAGTACCAAGACGAGTGGATCTATACGATATTCAACATGCTGGAAGAAGTTGGGGTGCTTGACGAAACCCTCGTCGTGTTGGTCGGAGATCAGTACGGTTCCTCCTCTATTCCGTCTCTATATTTCACATCTAACCAAGTTTCAGTGGCATGACCTTCGACACAATCGACGGCAGCACCTCAACTTTCGAGAACGGCCACGTCAACAACTTCCGCGTTCCTCTACTCTTCGTCCATCCTAACCTTCCCCGCGTTCAGCTTACCGCCAAAACAACCTCCATTTCGATCATTCCAACCCTCCTCGACCTCCTCATCCAAACCCACTCGCTGGATGCTCCGGCCATTGAAACCGCACAGCAACTAATCCAACAATACCAAGGCCAATCACTCATCCGCACCTTCGTCCCGGAGAAAGATGGACGCCAGCTGTGGTACTTCGGAGTCATCAACCCAGGTGGTAGTGTGATGGTCATCTCTTCCGCTGCAACATCCTATCGACTGGTCTTCCCTCTTTGCTCAAGTTCCGAGCTCCGGTTTACGGATGTCGCCAAAGACCCGGCGGAAGAACACGCGATCGAGGGATGGACGATTGAGAAGCTTGTGAAAAAGGTCAAAAAGGACATGAAAGGAGAAGAAGGCGAAGCGGCGGTCGAATGGATACAGAAAGCAGAGATGTTGGGCCGGTGGTGGTTCTGGGAGCAGCGGGAGCGATGGGATTACCATCTTGCCGCCAAGGGGACGGATCGCAGTGCGAAGAATGCAGGAGGAGGCGAGAGGAAGAAGCATTGGTGGGAGACTCGATGACGGAAAATCGTGGTTCTTGATTGTGTGTATTATAATGGTCGTCGAGCCACTCTCACGACTTGACTTTCGATGTTAGCTGCTACCGATGGAGGTGCTCCGAATGCTCCGGAGGTTGCACAGGCAGTATTAAAAGGCGGTCTCCTTGTTTTCCCTGGCGTAAAAGCGATCTCATTACGGCGGCATTGATCAGGAGTTTCGGACATTTCGGAGGGAAAGAGAAGATACCATGGGGTTGCCAAGAACATAATCGTCATACACCTGCAAGAAAAAGCATAGAGCCAGCCCTTACTGTTAGTGCAAATGGATTGGTTCATGATCTGGTTAGTGCTGATTCAAGTGAGTTCCTGATTTGCTGACTGGAGTATAACCTACCGATGGGTGCCAAATCTTGGAAGAAAATGAATACTTGAACTTTCAAGCCGATGTGATACCCGAACAGAGGCTGTGTACTGTGAAATGACGTTGGTTACATTTGCTAACGCCATCTAGGCAGGTAGTTCGAAAGGTAAGGGTCATAGGGTGATATACAGTAGAACGCCTTCCTATTGGTCTATCCTTGCTGACTTAGCAGATCTGCTAAGATGGATGCAACGTCTGCTCATCGTTCCTAGAAAACACAACATCAACCCACCAGGATGGGTCCATCACGCACCCTCACTTTCTTTGCTTTGCTTTTGCCTGTCGTTGCGATGGCAGCTTGGTGGTGGTTTCAGGCCTTAATTGGCTTCGGAGTCCTCCAAAACTCGGTTGCTTTCAACGGTCCGCCAGGCGTGGACATCTGGTGTGGGAAAGCGTATCGGAACACGTGAGCTGTCAATTTCTTCCCCCTTTCTTAGTATCAGTCCGTAATCCTAGAGTCAGGGACTCCTCTTTCGATCCGGGTGGGTCCTTAGTAGAACCAGAGGCGATCTCGAAAACGCCTCTTTTAGACCTTCGTGCCTATCCTCGGATGGATAGATACCTGGAAAGTGATGTTGATGCATCATTCATCGTTGATACACCCTTTTCTTACGTCTTTGGAAAACCGTTCTCCAATTCTACGTTTGTGCCTGGAACGAACGATGTTATACCCCTCACTACTCTCAAGATCCAAATCATAAGCTCTAATACCGGAGACGTCCTCGTTCCTTGGACCGATGTGGGCGTCAATACTACTTCAAATGAGATTCAATTCCCCCTTCACCTTCTCCCTGCAAGCCATGTACCATATCCCATCAGCGTTATCTGTGCTTCTGCCGATGGTCTTCAAACGTTCCAGACAACAACGCTAGTGAGAGTGCTCCCGCCTCGCAACGACACAGGTAGTGTCGTCCGAATGGATCAGAAGCATGGTGGCCTAATGATTCGTTCTACACGCACTCTTAACCTCTGGAAAGGCTTGTTTCCCTTTTCCTTCTACACAAGCTGGGACTGGATCTCATCGACGATCACCAACAGCTCGTCTCCGACCAATCTCACCGACTTTCGCTCCAAAGGCTTCAACCTGATCCATCCAGTACCACCGGGTGGCACAGATCCATTCAACCACGCCATCTTTTCCCGCTTCCTCGACATATGCGACGAGCTCGAGATCTACGTCATGTACGATATGAGACACACGTACCAAAACCGATCATCCCTCACCGCCCAGATCGCCAGTCTCCAATCTCACCCCTCACTCCTCCTCTACTACACAGCCGACGAGCCCGACGGCCAAACCGACCCACTCAACGCCACCTCAATTGCTTACAGCTGGCTCCAAGCAGCAGACCCCTACCACCCCGTTTCCCTCGTCCTAAACTGCGCAAACTTCCACTTCGGCGAATATACCTCCGGCGCCGACATCATCCTCGAAGACACCTATCCCATCGCAACAAACAACAGCTACAGCATCGTCTACGACACGGTCTGCAACACCACCTACGGCTGCTGCGGCTGCGACAACTGCCATGCGTACGACGACGCATATCCGGCGTACGTGGCGAACCCTTTCCTAGACATCCCGAATCGAATAGAGACCTACGGGAAGTATCAAGAGTGGCTCGGCCTCATTGCGTTGGCGGAGCAGGGGAAGGGGAGGAAGAGTATTTGGGGCGTGCCGCAAGCTTTCTATGATCAGGGGAGCTTTTGGAAGAGGTGGCCGACGGGGAAAGAGGAGGCTGTGATGGCGGCATTGAGACTGAATCATGGGGCCAAGGGTGTGGTGGCGTGGATTTATCCTACGGATGGGGCGGTGGAGGATGCGATGAGTGGGTTGGCGAAGGTGGTGACGGGAGACCTAGCCACGACTTTCCTGCTTTATACATCGCCGTCGGATGTGGTGGTTGATGGAGTCGATGCGGGGCTAGTGGACGTGAAGCACTGGTGGGGAGGTGAGGCGTCTGGGAAAGCGCTGGTCACTTTGGTGTACATGGGGTACTCGGACGTAGCTACCAGCGTCAGGCTTTCTTTGCAAGGGAAGAGTGTGAGGGCGGTCGAGAGTGTGCTGTATGGTTCTGAAGAGTGGAGTGTTGAGGATGGGAAGCTCGTCAGGCAAGGCGGGCTTGAGGCGCTGGAGGTCGGCATCTTCCTCGTTGAAGTTGGGGATAAGGATTAAGTAAGTTGCGACGCCGCATCATTACTCAATATACATATCGCCCTCAAAACTACGGACAAGATGTAAGCTTGTCATCCGCTTGTCATTCTGACCGTTCATCACAAGCACTGGGCTGCGAGGGCGCGAACTACCTCTCGAGATTGAACAAAATACGCACGGTATATGCACCCGAGGATTCGAAAGTACTCTAGCCCTCCTACAATGCCTTGCCATAGATATCCGTACACTGTCCTGCCACTGTTGGTGGGCCCCAGCGTACTAATATCAGCCGGTGGTAGCGGATACACTTCCTATTTGCGTATGCCCTGCTGACGCTGTCTGGGGTAGCCTGGCGAGTTCACTGGCTGTCCAAAATGCCGAAGTCCTCCCTCATTCGGAATGCTGAAAATACTATGAAGCTCCTCGCGCAGTGGTAAACGAGTGTACGGATTTCTATTCCGAGGCATTGTATCGGGAGATTCACAGCCAAGATGGGCCGCTCATTATATGCAGTGTTCGATGCTGTTATTCTCGGTCATCATCATTGCCAGTTCGTGGCCTGGTTGGATCGCCCAGCCCAGAACGGCGTCGTCTCAACTTACAAGACTTACCAGATACGCGTTACATCTGCAATTGTCAACGTATCTTGGAGATGTCCCTGGACACTCAAAGACTAAAATTCTCCGCACGACAATTCGATAGTGTTGGAGCAGTGCTGGGACGTTATGGCATCAATAAAATACCTACTATCATACAATGTGAAAGGTTTGGTTTAAAAACGTATGTTCCTTATTATGGTGGCTTCCAGCGTAGAGGTGGAAGGAAGCGATTCCTGCCCATCTTTGCCATTGTATCTCAATGATACTTCTCACCAACCCATACCACCGGACATCACGAGCTCGGTTTTTTCGGGTTTTTGCGTTTGCACAAAATCAGTCATGAGGCGGGATAAGATTCCCAAGCGTCTTCAGAAGAGTATCAGTCGCATTGATGAGCTTGTAGTTGGACGGTGCTTAGAGTATTGGATTACCGAAAAGAAAAAGAAAACCATCTTCGTCAGAAAAGGGTCTTGTAACGGACATGGGACTTCTGAGAAGACCTTAATAATGACAGAAGAGCACTGAGGACAACTAATAAGTTTTAGGCGATAGGAATAACACTCTAAGATATCACAAGCAGGAACCAGAACTTATATAAATCGATAGAAGAGGTAAAGCCCACCTATTTTCCCTCGAGTTCTATGTAAATCAATAATGGCAAGTCGTTCCCTTTCTTCCATTCACCAGTGCGGACTTGATTACATAATATACCTTCCGTTTGCACATCTAAGCTTTTCTTTCGCAGCGACTTTCTTCCTCGCCTCGACATCATCGCCGTCCGCGCTGCCAAACAGCTTGGTTTACAACTAAGCACCTCCAACATGGCGACCACGGACCCTGGTCTAGGAATGCTCATTCTGGATAGTCGTGGCGACGTGATCCTGAAGCTCGGCGCTGAAGGCGAGTGCCGCCTTCTCGTATCCTCGAATGCCCTTACGCTTGCGTCGCCAGTGTTCAGAGCCATGTTCACTGGTGGATTTGCAGAGAGCCAAGGTCAGTCTTTGCTCCATCATAGATTTTAAACCTATGCTGACGTACGCTGGCAGACTTGTCCTCCGCATCGCCACGAGAGGTTCCCTTACCGGATGACAACGAAGCCACCACGATATTGTTCTGCCGCATTATCCATCATAACCATGCTAAAGTCCCGGCCGTCGTCGATTTGGAACTCTTCGCCCAACTCACGGTTCTTTGTGATAAGTATCAGTGCGCTGCAGCAGTGCGACCTTGGGCTATGCACTGGGTCACCGTGCTCTTGCCTAGAATTGGTGAAGTGGGCTTTGAGAAGCTCTTGTTGGTCACACACGGCCTTGACCTTCCGGCACAATTCACCAAAGTTACTGAGTTGCTGGTGAAAGATCGCTGTGTGAAAATCGATACTGTTACCGTCAATGGACATGTATATCTTGACAAGAACCTTCCTGGTAAGATGGCCCATGTCTCGATGTATTTTGAGCGAATGCTGACAAGTGACAACGAAAAAAGAGCAGTGCGAAATGGCGCGAATCCAATGGAGGCAATATGCAATCTCAGATTTCGAGAACCATATAACGCCTTTCCTGGAGTCGTCCACGTATTGTCAAACGGCGACGGTTCGGCAATACTTTCTCGCCCTCCAAAACGTCGGACTGTGGCCGCTCTCGCAGCGGATTCCTCTTCTCACGATGACGGAACTCTGGAAGAAAGTAGCAGCACTGAGCATTGACTAGCCCAAATGCACGTGCGATCCGCATTCTGGAGTATGTCGTTATGTTCCATGCAATCCCGCGCTCATCTTACTCCTCCTCCGAAAGGAAATCTGGAAGCACATTAGTTGCATCAAGGGCCTCTGCTTAGATTGCTGGAAGGCAGGAACTCAGGTTGAAAATTGATGTGAACTCTGTCTTATTTCGGGGGCCCGAAGGCCAAACTATATACTACGTAGGAAGTGACTGTATGCATAGGCAGAAGCACTAATTGGAGGCAGCAGTAGGCAGCATTAGGCAGGGTAGGCCACCGTACCCCAACCACTCTCTGTAGAAGTTGTAACTGGCTAGGCATGTAGGCAGCTACTATGCCAGCAACTCCAAGTCTGTACGTAGGTGACCGTGAACCGTATGAGTTGTTGATCCTAGGTTGTAGCTGTTACAACCCGAGTCAGGAAGGACTCCCCACTCCGAGACTTACGACCCGGAGAAATGCCGCATACCGCACTAGAACTGAGAGCTGTCGCGTAGACAGCTGCCACATCAGCGTAGGGATGGCGGAGGTGGCTTTCGAGGACGCACGTGCGATAGTTCCCCATAGAGATAGAGACACTGCACTGAAAGACTCTAAAATCCAGGTAGAGCTCCTAATTCTAATGAGAACTCACCTAATTTTGCCTCACGTCTCTGCAATGCCGTACCCACACGAAGGGATCAGACGAGTTTCCCAGACTCTCGTGATGTATGAGGATGATGGTTAATAGTGTTGTGTAATAACAATAGTAGTGATAAAGTACATAATCTTCAAACAGTGCCAAGATATCGTATCATGGGCCATTCGCCTCTACTTTTATTTCTATCAGCACGGTCTAGCGTTCCGTAGCTACTTCTATCTGCTTGTTAAACCTGCTCCTCTTCTCTCCCTCCTACATCCACCACCGCGTCCTCTCGGGCCCCAACAACCATCATGGACACCACCGAGCCGGATGGCAGGCCTGCGCTGGCTACGGATCTGAGCTGGTACCCCAACGCTTGGTTGATAAGTCCATGGAGTAAAGCCACCTATGACTCTATGCCGCTTGTTGACGATTGATCTATAGGGTCCATTGAGGCTAATCGACTCGAAATGCGTAGGCAGCTTGTTACTACCTTCGAAACCGCGATCTTCGGGCCATTGGAAGCATACAAAGATTACGAGCTTTGCATGGGCGTGGAGAGCATCGCTGGCCAATATTCTTTCAAGTTGATAAAATCCGGGCTCTGGACTGTTTCGGATCGTCTTCCTGGATTGACTCTCTCTGAGCTCAAGGACAAAGTGGCCAATATACCAAAGTTGCAGTTCCAGCAATGTAACCCGAGACCTGGATGTATGTGCTGGTGCTCAAACGTCAGACAGGTAACTGGAGAATCAGAACTCACTCCTGAAAACGTTGAACGATTTTGAAAAGACATTCAAAGGCCTTTGTCTAGATTGTTGGAAGGAGGGAAGAAAATCGTACGACAACAACAGCTGCCGCATCAAGCATTGAGCACAGCTCACGCTTCGGACTCGCTGGATACGGAAACTACCACGAAGGCTTTTAGCGATACCGACCCATTTCCCCGAAGGCTCCAATCCTTTAGCTAGAATTAGCGCATTCAATCGATTGGAAGTCCTCATAATTTTCATTGTAAGCCTTTCTATGCCATGTGTATTTGTGTGAGACGACCTTAAAAAAGACCGCTGCAACCAAGTGCGAACAACCACCTGCCACTGCATGAGGTGCCCCAGTGAGGTAAGAGGTCTGGCAATATGATCCAATTCTGTCTCATTTGGGTTTCCAAAAGCGTATCGGGGGCCTTCAAACAGTGCTAAAAAGGCGTACTGTAGGCCATTCTCCTCCGTTTTTCGTTTCCATTAACACAGACCAGCGTCCCGTGGCTACATATATCTGCTTTTGAACCTGCTTCTCTTCTCTCTCTCTCTCTCTCTCACTGGAAAGCTCCTTTCTTCATCGGGCCGTGATTTCCATCTTCGGCTGTCGCTCTCCCGTCCCTAACAGCTATCTCAGCAATAAGTCCAACGTCAGCAGCCTCTTGATTGAGCTCGCTATGAGATTGCCGTTGTCCACCCAATGATGCCCAAAGTCAGTGCGACACGCGGCATTTCTCCTTGTCATAATCATTATTTTATATAGAACTCAAGGCAAAGACTACAGTAGGTGGGTTTCACCTCTTCTGTTGATTTCTATAAGTTCAAGCTATTGCTTGTGATGTCTAGGACCGTTGTCCCTATCGCCCCAATGGCCCATCGATGCCCAATGAAGGTCAAGGTCGAATTCTGCAATGCCTGCACTGGCACCATGATAAGTCCCTATCGGGATCGTATTGAATACTCCCCAAGCGGTAGCATAATCTTGCCCAAGCCCGATGATGGTGCTAACGATCCATAGATAGAGCGCGTTTCGCATAGCTGACTTGGTGAAGATGTACATGATAGGTTGTGCGAGCACGATCAGGGCCTTGATGTTTGTACGCACTCGCTCCTCTGATTCTTCATGCTGACGTTGGATCCTAGTGGCGAGGTTAAATGAAGAGCCCAGACCTACCAGAACTCATCCCATTTCCCTCGATGCTCTTCGGTCATTATCAAGGTCTTGAAAGGGCCATGTCCATTTTCACAAGACCCTTTTCTGACAAAGATAGTCTCCTTTTTGGCAATCCAACACTCCAAGCACAGCCCATTGCTACCTTCACCAATGCTACTGATTCTCTTCTGAAGGTTCTTGATGATCTCATCCCGCCTCATTGCCGGGCTTGTACAGATGCAATTACCTGAGCAAACCGAGCTGGTGGTCTCCGGCAGTTGGGCAACTTTCTGCATGATGGAAGAAAAGTTGAGACGGTTAAGGCCAAGGATGAGAGGCCAGAGTCCAGCTTGTCGAAGTACCTCCAGTACTCGCCAATGATGAAGTGGACACAGGGAATTGAGCGGCCGTCGGTGAATTGGAAGTTTACGAACGACTCAATGCCAGACTCGAAAGTCCACGGAACAATCTGTCGAAAACTCAGACGACGTTGCTCGATGCGTGCTATACAAGACTTTAGTATTTCTCAACACCAACTGATCATGCCACGCTAGGCACGAAAAAGGTGGCACACTCGTCTTACTTAATGTACTCTGTCTGTGTGTACACCTGTCTGCCACTACATGGAGTGCTTCAACAAGCTTTCACATAGCCCAAGGCGAAGAGCAACTACCTTCTTTCGATTTCTGAAAATGCATTGAAGAAACCCAAGCAGTGGCAGACAGGTGTACACACGAGGCAGCTTGTTCTAGAATTAGTGTGCCACCTTTTCCATGCCCCGCGTGCATGCCTAGATGCTTACCAGCTAGATCTTCCATGAGGTGCTCATGACCAGCGCAAGCGACGCGAATATCAACAGTACGAAAGCGGTCGAAGACAAGAGCTCCCGTAGTCACCCTGAACGCTCCCGGGAGACGCAGAGCAAACGTGACGTATAGAAGAGCCTCGTGTTCTTCCTCGTAGGCTTGGGGTAGGTATGAGGCTAGCCAAACAAGAGCCTATGACTTGACGGATGCCGCGCAGTCGTATTTATGGCAGACAGTCGCAAAGTCCACTAGATCTGCTAGGCTGATGACTTCCGGGACTTGGGCATCGAAGTGAAGGACCCTGCAGAGCAGCGTCATGGCGGCTTCGTTATCATCCGGTAAGGGGACCTCTCGCGGCTATGCGGAGGACAAGTCTTCCAATGTACGTCAGCATATATTTAAGAGTTTTGACGGAGCAGAGACTGACCTTGGCTCTCTGTGAATCCATCAGTGAACATGGCTCTGAATACCGGCGACGCAAGTGTAAGGGCTTTTGAGGATATAAGGAGGCGAGTACTGCCGTCACCGGGGGACAGAATAACGTCGCCGTTATCCAAAGCTATTGTCTCCTTTGGTTTGTCGGGCGGCCTGCCATCTTGGCAGCCAGTAACACGTTTCTATTCACTCCTCTCAGCTTTCAATGTACAGCTGAAGACTCAGCTCACTCGAACACAGCTGAATGCTCAGCTTGACTGGTGCTTGCCACCGTTGCCACCGTTGCCACCTGCAAACCTCTCTTCTCTCTTCACTATATAGTCTCTCGTTACAACCTCAATACAATTGATGCTTCCTTCACTGATTCTTTGCCCTTCCTACGCCAGCTGCCACATCTGGCTCGGTAGTGTCCATGATGGTTGTTGAGGTCCGAGAGGATGCGGTGGCGAATGTAGGAAGGAAAAGAGGAGCAGGTTTAACAAGCAGATAGAAGAAGCCACGGGACGCTGGTCCGTGCTGATTGAAATGAGAGATGGAGGTGATTGGCCGATGGTGCACTGTTTTGGCACTGTATGAGGCCTTCCGATACACTTTCATAAATTCAAGCGAGGCGGAAGCTGATCTTACTGGCAGACATTGCACCTCACTGGGGCACCTCACGCAGCGGCAGACAGCTGTACACGCTCATGTCAATAGGTTTTCTAGAAGCTCTACACCTAGCTGAGGAGATGGGTGTTGTTCGACTTGTTGTTGATATAGCTGCTGGGGACGGGGGAACAATGGCCGAAGATGATATGACGGCTCGATGAAGACAGGAGCTTTTCAGCGAGAGGGAAAGAAGAGGAGCAGGTTCAAATGCAGATGGATGTAGCCACGGGACGCTGGTCTGTGTTAATGGAAACGAAAAACGGAGGTGAATGGCCTACAGTACGCCTTTTTGGCACTGTTTGAGAGCCCTCGATACGCTTTCGGAAAACCAAATGAGACAGAATTGGGTTCTCTTGCCAGACCTCTTACCTCACTGGGGCAATTCATGCAGTGGCAGGTGGTTGTCTGCACTTGGTTGCAGCGGTCTTTTTTAAGGTCGTCTCACACAAATACACATGGCATAGAAAGGCTTACAATGAAAATTATGAGGACTTCCAATCGATTGAATGCGCTAAATTCTAGTTAAAGGATTGGAGCCTTCGGAGAAATGGGTCGGTATCGCTAAAAGCCTTCGTGGTAGTTTCCGTATCCAGCGAGTCCGAAGCGTGAGCTGTGCTCAATGTTTAACGCGGCAACTGTTGTTGTCTTAGAACTGTCTTCCCTCCTTCCAACAGTCGAGGCAGAGACCTTTGAATTGCTTTCTAGCTATTTCCAAAGCTTGCAGAAGAGCCCTTCGTAGTCCTTCATCGCGGGGTGGACACGCTAACTCGTTGCCTTCTTTGCAACTACAGTTTAGGATCAAGCACGCAGGGTTTGAGACTGAAGGTAGATCAACGATCTTTTGCTCCATCTCCGAAAGCGACAACTTGGAAACGCAATCCAAAGGCGGCCAGAGGTCAGCGCTCTCCAGGACATCAAGATACCGACCGACGTGATAGTGCATACAAGGAGTCTCTCCTAGGTACTTCCTGGCCAGTTTTATGGGTTTGAACACAGTCTTTTCGAAGGCAATGGCTAGCTGTGTGCGCATATTCAGTCGCTCTGTCGCAAGGTGTGCTGAAACAACTGATCAGTATAGATTAGAAGAAGACTTTGACGGGCACAGGCTTACCAGCTATGCACTCGAAAACAACATTAGATCCACTTCTACTACAAGTAGCAACAGTATCAATCTGCGTTGGAAGTTCTTTGACCAGAATTTCAGTGAGTTCCATGAAAGGCTCCGGAAGATCAAGTCCATATGTCACAGATAGAAGCTCTTCGAAGCCTTTTTCGCAAGCCTGTGGCAGCAGAGCAGAGACCCAGACGTTACCATAGAACCTGAAGGGAGTAGCGCAGTCGTATTTGTCGCACAAGATCGTGAGTTCAACCAAGGAGTCCATATCAAGTTCGGCTGGAATTGCGTTGGTGTCGAAATGCAGGATTCGGCAAAGCAGCTCCATAGCCTTCTTGTTGTCGTCGGGTAGGGGGACGACCCGTGGCAAACTGGGGGAGAGATCCTTGAACCCGTAAGTACAAATAGCTATAAGTTATGATGTATAAACCATTACCTGGCCCTCAGCAAACCCGCCGGTGAACATAGCTCGGAAGACCGGCGAGACCATTGTGAGGATATTCGATGCCACAAGAAGGCGTGCAGACGGCTCCCCGTCACCCCCGCCCAACTCGAAGATCACATCGCCGTGCTTGTGGAGGACGATCATCGGCGCGGTGCCGCCAGGCTCGGGGTTGCCCATCGTGGTTGGTGTTGATTGAAGGCGCGGCTGTCCGTGATGGCGATGATGTCGGAGAAGCTTCGAGGAAAGGTATCTAGAAGCAAACGGAAAAGCTTTTGGCCGTCATGTGGCCTACGCGCTAGTGGAAGAGGTGAATAAATAGGGTCCGTGCTTATCATTTCACTTGTCACAGGCGTTCGCCCAGATTTCGATGGCAGCCGAAGTGAAGTTGGCAAGTAGACGGCACTGGCAGAGTGCCTTCACCTACCTCACAGACCCCGGAAAAGAGAGAGAGCTGGATTATATTGAGGACGTGAAAGGACCTCTCACAGCGCTGAACACATGTATGCACATTCTCATGGGCAAATTGGAGTATCTTAGGTGCGCTTTCTTGCTTGTAGTATTTTAGGAATTCTAAGGAATCTACACACCTGCACACTACCGTCTAAGGTCCCCTGATGAGCTTGAGGGGTGTTCCAAAAGCAGGATTTTCGTCTTGTTTAGATTCTTCAAAATACCTTGAAGCCCCACATGCAGTGGCAAGAGGGTGTACACTTCATGCCTAAATATAAACTTGAGTGCTCGCAGAAGAACAATTCGTGGTGTCAATGTGCCACACGGCACAATGTCCTATCGTACGACTGTCTTCCGGTCTTCACACAGTCCAAGTAGAATCCGATGATGACGTGCTCAAGAGCTGGGATGCGTAGTTGGAGATCTCCGGTGATTGTATCCCGAGGGCTCTGTCGAACGCAGATTGCACACTGCTCGTTTTTGCAGTCAGGATTTTTGGAAGGTGGGAGAGCTTTGACGATGGCTTTGACCTCGGAGAATGGCCAAACACCACAAATTGCCAATCCGCCGAGAAACCGGCCTGTGGTAGTGTGGCCACATTTCTTCGACTGCTCATCCACATCGTCTCCGTTAAACCAGGTGTGGTAGGAAACAGCATGCTCAAAGATGCTGAGGAGTTGCAAGCGGGTGTCTGCCCGTTCAATCTCTCGGCGCACTGAGGGGCAATGCCAGATCTCGTTATCGCGCTTCTGGAAAGCGTGAAAGCTTACCTAGCAAGTCGTGGAATGTCTCCGTCTAATCTGAATGCCGAGTGTTGGGTCGAATTGTCTGAGTTCGTTCGAGCTGTAACTTCCTAGTAAAGATCTGAGCGGCTTGGGAAGGTCGAGGACGTAGATAGCGAATATTAGCTCCCCGACTTGGTCTTCATGGCGAGCAGATACCATGAGCGCAGAAACCTAGAGAGTCTCATAGGCGGTTAATGGTACAGAGCAATCGTATTAATCGGAAAGCACTGCAAGATCGATTAGAGTGCTGAGGCCATTTTTCTTAGAAAAAGACAGCATCGATGGAATCCAGGAATTGGCAGACAAGTGCACACCTGTCTAAGGTAGCCTGCAGTGCTTAATAATTTCTTAAAGACAATCGATTTTATAATTCCAAGATACTATGGACAGATTCCAGGCAGTTGCAGACAAGGCTTAAACGGTCTACAATTTCTTGTTCAGTGCTTCACGCGGCACTCCTGCATATCGTAGGCTTCCCTTCCTACCCTCCAACAATCCAAGCAGATGCCAGTGGTGGCCTTATCAATAGCTTGGAGTCCTGCACAGAGAGTTGGTATGATGCCATCGGGGCTGGTTTTTTGGAGATGGCATCCCCCCTCCCAAATCTCACACTCGCAGGTATCAGAACGAGGTAGGGAAACCTTGTCCAGTATTTTCAAGATTTGGGGGATTGTGAAGGCCTGGAGACGGCGCGAAAGAGGCCATAAGCCAGCTGCACTCAGGCTATGGAAGTAGTCTGTGACGGTACTGCGTTGACATTCGCGGGTCGTGTAGGGGCCGTCGAGAAAGGGGATCATGACACTTTCGAAAGCTTCGAGCACCTTTTGAATTCGTTCTGCTCGTGCTTCTTCCAAGGTTTCTATCATGATTCGTGAGTATGTACTTACTGGGGGCAAATCGACACTCGGCTACTGACCTGGTAGGGAAGCCTGGAATAATTCGGGGTCTCCCTCGTACCCAGGAATCGCGTTAGCGACTTCAATTTTTACTAGGCGGTTCTTGACAAGGTGTTCGGTAAGCTTGAAAAAATTCTCTGCAAGGTCGAGGCCATATGTAATGAACAACAGCTTTTCAAATCCTTCTTCAACAGCGCGAGGTAGCAGCTCAGTGGTCCAAATCATTCCCCAAGGTTGGACTGCGAGGACACAGTCGTATTTGCCGCATAAGATTGTGAGCTCAACTAGATGATTCATACCCAGGGCCTTAGGCACATCTTGATGCTTATGATGGATGATCTGACAGAGAAGTGTCATCGCTAACACACCGTCATCTGGAAGCGGTATTACTCGTGGGGAGGTAGCTGATAGATTATGGCCCTCGGCAAACCCGTGAGTGAACATGGCTTCGAAGACCGGAGAACTTAGGATGAGAACTTTAGAAGAAACTCTTATTCGAGAAACGGATACGTCGCCATCTCCAACCAGAAATATAACATCGCCGTCCTTGTCAAGAATGATGTCAGTCATTTCGGGCGACTTTTCATTATTTTCCGGGGTGGTGTCCATCTTGAAGGGATTGTTCGTCGATTTTGCTGCTGGTATGGACGTTCGCGTTGAGTGTGTGGTGTGTAAGAGCAGGCGGCTGCGAGAGATGTTCTTATACTGCAGCCTGCTTCTGTACCGCTGGTACAATAACGAACTAGAATTTTGACTACATGGGTGTGCAACGCAGGTACCAAAGTGTCAAGGCGATCACAACCTTGTTACGTGAAGCTAGTACCGAAGATGAGTCGATGGGTTCTGGATTAGTTTTGGGAAACGTCGCTCTTTGGCGAGCGAATCGACCATCTTCATACCAGATCAGGCAGGCAGGCAGGCAGGCATGCTCTTAGGACAAAGTATGAATACCACCGTGTTTTCATGGATGATTCCTTCACTTGATCGCAATTGGTAAGAATCAGCCTGCAATTACGATCACGTGATGGAATCTCCGATGAAACCACGGTGGTATTTCAAAGCATGAGAATCAATCTTAGAGAGCATAAACGACTTACGACTAGGATACTAATATGTTCGAATTCTGTTTGAAATTCTTTCAATTCTTCAAAAGTACTTATATACCTTTGTACTGAAAGGGGGTGGCGCTCATACATCGGAGGTTCGTCGGACAGAACATAATTCGGGGGTACCCCGGAGGAGATTAACGGCAGTACGAAGCAATGCCGAAGCGGCATCATCGGCTGCCGACGAGGGATGAATCGGAGGAGGAAGAGAGAATTATCGCGAATGCTGACTGTTTTGAGGCGGGTGTCCTCGTTTGCTAATGAGCCTTCAAGGCAGCTGAAAGACTGCGAAACTCAAGATAGTGGATTAGGAGGAATTCAAGGTGCTTTGGGGATCTGTTATCCATTAAGGGAAGCGTGGAGACTGAGCGGGGAGCGCATATAATTCTAAAAAATCAGCGCGATGGTTCGACGCCTGACACTTAAAGAATGGAGCCGCGGCAGTCATAGCAGCGGCGGCCATAGCAGCGGCAAGCTCGCTGACTGTCTGTCCGTGGGAGTAGTAATGATTGGAGTTGTGGAGTGACATGTTTGAGTGGCTCCGAGGGGCCCCGAGAAAAAGCTCGATTGCGGTGGCTTATGAACAACCCACGTCATGCACTCGAGCTCCTCCTCCAACTTTCTTTTACATATAAGTGCGCGCATGCTCACGACCGCCTCCACTCTCCATCCATAATATCCCCATACGACTTCAATTGGCACTAGAATCCTCGATACCCAACTCTATTCACTGTACTAGCTCTGCAACTATGAAGGTTATCACGAAAGAAGAGGAGGCGGCGCATTACAAGTACGAGCTCCTCGACACCCCGCGGACCACATATGAGGTCGTAAATCAGTCAGTGCAATTGCTAACATGAAGCAAATAGTGCGACAGTGAAAGGCGGCGTATTCGGAATGGCCTTGGGCACAGCAGTCGGTGGACTTGGTGTATTCGCTGCATCGAAGAGATTCCACGGCTTCCGCCAGCTCACCGTTCCCTTCCGAGCTTTCCTGGTAGCTTCATCCGGCACATTTACCGGTAAGCCCTTCCCTTTCACGATTTCTCAGGATGATCAGTACTAATTCCATTGTGTGCAGGTATCATCTCCGCCGACCGCGCCTCACGGTCCTGGGACATCGCCCACAACGCCGACAAGCGCCGCTGGGAGCAAGAAGTCGCCGAGCACCACCGCATGCTCGAAGCCAACAAGACGCGCGGCGAGCGCCTGACAGACTGGGCGACCGAGAACCGCTACCCCATCATCTTCGGCTCATGGGTGGCGTCGATGGGCACGTCGTGGGCCATTGTCAGCCGAAACAAATACCTGACCGGCGCGCAGAAGCTCGTGCAGGCGCGTGTGATTGCGCAGGGCCTGACCGTTGCGGTGCTGCTCATCAGCTTTGCATTCGAGTCGAGTGATAAGAGCAAGGGCAAGGGCAGATGGGAGACGGTCAAGGTGCTGGATCCGAACGACCCGACGCACAAGCATCTGATTGAGAAGCGGATACATCACGAGCGGTACGAGGGCGAGGACCAGTGGAAAGGTGCGTACACATCCCGGGAGCTTACTCAGCGGCTGCATGGCTTAGCGTTGATGACTAAGTTTGATCATGCCTGACTTGCTTGTAGAAATGGTTGAAGCGGAAGAGGAGAGGATAAATGAGAGAAAACGAGCTATTAAAGAAAAGGAGGAGGCGGATGCGAAAGCTAGGGAGTCGAAGCAACCGAAGAAAGAGAATGTCACGGCTTGATCTGCTGCTCTCAAGCTAAGACAGATACCCGTACATACCGGATTCCATTCTTTTTCCCTGGATTCAATTTCATCCGTCGCTTTAGCGCTCTAGAGGACTTCTAGAAATGGCGTTTATGGGTCTCAAGTCATTTTCAATGTATACAATTACCAGGCTGTAATTTCTTTTTCGGAAAATAAGTCATAGGCAGGCCACACCAATCGATGTCTTGGGCCATGAATTTTCTATTGAACCCTTCTTTGCTAATTCGCTGTTGCTATTGTAGTTCGCAGATCTCCTTAACCATCATCTCAATCTGACGGCTCTAGCGCATCTCCAAATCCTTCGGCTCATCCGCGTTGAGCTCGATGAAATGCTCACAAAACCGCTCCATAGCCAGACCGCCCCAGCTCCCAGCCTGGGCCAACCATCTATAATTGGTTCCAGCTTCGCATACGGAGTAACAGCTCCAGGTCCAATCTCCCCACCCTTATGAACGCGATCCAACCTGACCAGATTCAGCGCCGTGTCCTGGGGCAAAGTCCCCAAGTGCTTCAAGTCATCCGCGGCGGAAAAGTCCGCCACCACCGCGGGGAACATCATCCATTTTTTCTCGCTCCAGGTTGGATCCGGCGGCCGGAACAACACATTGACATCGCGCAACCCGTGCAACCCGTTCAAGCTGAGTAGGTGTTTCATCGGCAGCATTCCACTCCCTAGGCGCTGGATGCGGCTCCGCTCGTCCAGAGGAAGTGTAGCAAGAAGCTCCATCCAGGCGCAGCCGCGGCTGTATTCAAACAAACCGCTGATAGTCAGTGGCGAGGATACGATGTGTAGGATATCCTCTGCGTAATTGAAGTAAATCTGGAGCGGGGGGTTGGCGTGGGGTTGGATTGTTAAGAGGTTGTTTTCTGTGGCGGCGATGCGAAGGGCTTCCGTGCGGCATTCGGAGCACGCATGGAAGATAGCGGGGATGTTGAGGTTGGTGAAGTAGCCGTGGCAGTTTTGATACAGGTAAACAATACGGGAAGTGGGCGTTGCGAATTTCCAGATGCGGAAGCGGAGCTCTGGCGGAAGCGGAGCTCTGGAGGGAGCTGGAGGAATTGGGGGAAGGTTGTTGGTGGGGCTCCGAGGGGGGTGGCGAAAGACATTTTGGTTGTTGTTGAGGGAGTGATGAGGGATGGAGGTGTTGTGGTGGTTTGGTGGAAGCGTTGCAGGTAATAATATGGGAAATTGGTGCACTGACTAACTGATGAATGTACAGGATTTGAGCTCTTGGTGAGTATGAATATGAACAGTGGACAGGTGAATGTCTCAAACGCTGTGGATGGTGAATTGATGATGATTTTCTTTGGTGTGATCTCATCTCTCTCCATCACATGAAGACTCTATCTGCGTATAGAGACTCGGTATGATTAGGCTGATACCCTAGAGATAATGGTGTCCTATTCCGGCGGCAAAGGTGTCGAATGGCCAAAGTATCCGTCACACATCACCCCATGGGGACGACTAGAGACTTCAGGCTGAGGATGTCAGTCTCATTGATCAGGTGACACCCTACCCAATAGAATAACTCTTAGCAATATGAAAAGAGTTGATCTCAGAGCATGCTGAAAGGCTCTTGTGGGTTCTTGAGTGGATGCATTGCATGTCTTCTGCTGAAGGTTGAGATTCGGATGGGCGGCGTCAATACACATGGATTCTGAGCTGAAAATCAGACTTCTGACAGAAGGATCCATAAATCGCTTGTATATCGGGCTTAGGTAAACTCAAGGATGAAATCATCAAGAATTGGTGGATTAGAGAGATGTCAAGTATATGAGACGGCGAATCAGAGCTTGGAATTGAAATGCTTTAGGATGCCCAAACGTGGTCTAGTCCGAGTGTTGAGCCTTATACCAATTCGTCCAATACTCGACCTGGATGAGGATGTTGAGCTTTTACAATGAGAGAGTTGATGTTGAGGAAGCAGATTGCGCCTCGAGGTCAGAGAGAAGCTTCAATAGAAATGGCATGCCCAGGGCATTCAAAACTCTAAAGTCGCTTCAATGCCATCATCTCCGCTCTTTTCCGCCGCAGACAGGGAGAAACCTTTCACGATTCCAATTCTCATGCACATGAATCCGAAGCCCTCCGTCCTAGTTTCCGATTCCGGAAGATGAAGCCGAGATCTGATCAAGCCGATATACCGGAGAACGAGGCCCAGAGCACTGTCCTATATACCGACCGAAGCGGCTCCGACTGCACTTAGAGCCGAGCTATCCACGAGGAGATATCTCGCAGCGTGAGACGGCACCGAAGAATGCACGAAAGAGTTCCAGAGCTTCCCCGGACAGCGGATCGAAATCCACCCACCTCAACCGTGTTTCTTACCAGTTTGGGTCTCTGAGCGTTCCTGGTGATGCCTGACGCCGCTGGACCGCGCTGGACCTCGTGATAGGCCGCTACTTTCACCTCAAGAAGGCAATAGTTTCCGCACTATGGCTGTTGTTTGTCGAAGCGGTTTGTTTCTGCATCTGGCCTTCCGAAGATTCTACATATTCCCTACTCTACTTCAACAGTGAGCTAACGATAAACACCCTGATGTCTCCCAGAAGGGACTATCAAGCCCGCACTTGGTATTCCAATTGGCTGGAGCTTGGAGATTCCGCTAGACCGAAGAATGTCCCTGCATTGTACACCCAGCGGGATCTTTGCTAGTATCCCGCTACCAGAACCAGTGAATGGTACTTTCAGTGACTTCCCCCGGGTTTCCTCCGCGTAGGGGTCAGTTCAGACTAATGCAGATGAAGTGCTTAATATCTGTGCCGTCTATCAACCACGGCAATATATGCAGCTTGCGGGCTTAAACGGCAATTAATCGTGTGAAACATGAACCTCAGACTTACGACATCTGTAGACACGGCCTTCTACCATTCGCCGCAACCCCGCTGCCCCGCACGGCCAACGAGAGGGGCTTTGGCTGGTGCTCCGCCCGTGGCTCGTCGATGGGCTGCATCGCGAAGTGGGGAAGCTAAAGCCGGCGGTTTCTGGAGGGACAAATTCGGGATTCGATAGACAACAATGTGGGCTCTTTGTCTGGGCCTTGAGGGGTAGTCATGGTGAGTAAGGGTGATATAAAAGCAGGCATCGCGCAGAGCAATCAGGCCACATTATCTCTTCAAGCTTCTTGACATCCCGTTAGTCTCAGACGTCACCCTTCACCGTGTCCAAAGAGGTAAGCAAATCATGCCGCAACCCTCCGCGGTGGCCTGTACTGACATCACCCCTTGCATTAGATATAGCTACAGCTGCCCACGCAAAGGCAAACACCACAACTTCTCGTTTCCGAGCTTCTCCAGCTTGTCCTTCTTTCACAATGGTATTTGCCCGCTCAGTTCAACGCCTTGCGCGCCCTGCCTCCTCCATACTCTCCGCGAGATCTGCACCCCGCATTGGAGCTCCCTTTCTCCGCCAACCACCAAACGGAGCGCGAGGGCTAACAGCAACTTCACGTCAACAGGGCAAAGTTCTGCTTGTACTTTACGACGTAAGCTCTCCCCAGTCCAATTGACCGCTCTTGCAGCTCGGGTCGGTGTTGACGATGGTTGCAGGGCGGCGTCCACGCCGAGCAAGAACCCCAGCTTCTGGGTACCACCGAGAACGAGCTGGGCATCCGGAAATGGATTGAGGAGCAAGGCCATACTCTCGTCACCACCTCGGATAAGGAGGGCGAAAACTCCAAGTTCGACCAAGAGCTGGTTGACGCTGAAGTGATCATCACCACACCGTACGTGTACCCCGCTCGCACCCTGCATGAAACCAATTCCAAGACCCACTCCTGCGCATGAGCGTCACGGCAGTTGCTGATACTGTATCATCATAGATTCCACCCCGGCTACCTCACCGCCGAGCGTCTCGCCAAAGCCAAGAAACTGAAGATTGCTATTACTGCTGGTATCGGTTCTGACCACGTCGACCTCAACGCCGCGAACAAGACCAATGGCGGCATCACTGTTGCTGAGGTCACTGGCTCCAATGTCGTCTCCGTCGCTGAGCATGTCGTCATGACGATCCTGACCCTGGTCCGCAACTTCGTCCCTGCCCACGAGCAGATCCAGGCTGGCGACTGGAACGTCGCCGCTGTCGCGAAGAACGAGTATGACCTGGAAGACAAGGTCGTCGGCACCGTGGCGGTTGGCCGCATCGGTGAGCGTGTCCTGAGGCGTCTCAAGCCCTTCGACTGCAAGGAGCTACTCTACTTCGACTACCAGCCGCTATCTCCGGAGGTGGAGAAGGAGATTGGCTGCCGTCGTGTGGACAGCTTGGAGGAGATGTTGGCACAGTGTGACGTCGTTACCATCAACTGCCCGCTGCACGAGAAAACCCGAGGACTGTTCAACAAGGAGTTGATCTCCAAGATGAAGAAGGGTAAGAAAGCTCCCCGGTGTTGACTGGGGCGTCACTAACGGCATGCTAGGATCATGGCTCGTGAACACTGCTCGTGGTGCCATTGTTGTGAAGGAGGATGTCGCTGATGCCCTCGCATCCGGTCACCTCAGGGGATACGGTGGTGACGTGTGGTTCCCACAGCCCGCCCCCAAGGACCACCCTCTCCGATACGCAAAGAACCCATGGGGAGGCGGAAACGCTATGGTGCCCCATATGTCCGGTACCTCGATTGATGCGCAGAAGGTATGTCCAACCCGACAAATACACCAACGCTAGATGCTAACTACCCATAGCGATATGCTGCTGGCACCAAGGCAATTCTGGACGAATACTTCTCTGGCCGTCTAAAGTACAGGCCTCAGGATCTGATCGTGCACGCGGGCGACTATGCCACCAAGGCATACGGCCAGCGAAAGTAGACGAGTTTCTAGCATTTAGTTTTGGGCTGTAAGTGAAAGTGGTGTTCTTCAGGTTGAACAACGGGTTTTCTCAATATGGAGGGTCATGGTTCTAGCAAATACCTTGAATGTAACGCAAACTCAATCCAAATGCTATGCTTGACAATTTTATGTACCAAGAGGGGTATATGCGTCGCTCGCCACTTTTATGCCACCGTGATCACCGCGAGTTCCTAGGTGTCGTGTCTCCCTCATCGTCGCTGTCGTCTTTGAAGCCCTCTTCCAGATCCCGACTTAGCCGTCGGTCTTCCTCGCCAACACCGCTCCTCCGCCGCTCTAGCGCTTCCCGCCGTCTTTCGTCAATGTCAAAGCCGACCATGCCTTCGCCCTCTTCGTCGTCAAATAGTTCGTCCTCATGATTATCACTGGCGTAAGAGCCGTCCACCACAGCGTGTCTTCGCCGCCAGCTCGAGGGGACGAAGAAGGCGTATAGAGCGTCCGAAGCCCGTTGCCGTAGTGAAGATGTGCCGGAGGAGATCGAATCTAGCCCGCCTTGAACAGGTAGGTATTGGTTGTAGCGGTGTCTGTGGCGGCGCACAAAGGGCAGGACGAGGTGCGTGAGGAGAAGGTAGACGATGAGCGAGACGAGGGCGGGCACGAGGATTGTCTGCGCAAGTAACTGTCAGCTTGGTGCTATTCTATATACTCCCCCGGTGGACTCCGGGTTGGCGCTGGCGCGAATGCCATACCTTCAGGAATCCCAAGAAGCCCGACATGGCGGATGCAGCAGCCTGGGCGGCGTAATGGTTCGGACGGCGGGTACCTGCAGAGGCGGTCCGAGGCGTGGACGAGCTGGCGTCGTGGAGAGTGAGGGCTGGCTGAGTCGTGGTTTGCGGAGTGTTCGCTGGAGCTTGGCAGATGGCTCAATCTCAGGGGTGGCGCATGGGGATCAGTGGACGGCTCGACAACCTCAAACCCCCCTTCCCCAGACCACGCCAAACTCTTTGACACGCCCCCCGATGTGCTGATGCGCCCGCAAAGCCTGGATCCTGTCTGCGCTCACGGCGCGCGCTGACCGACCACCGTCACCGTTCACGGCCGGGGGACACCTTTGTCGATTTCTCCGAGTCCGTGTTATTGACGATTGACGACTGCTGCCCGCTATACCACCTTCACCCCTCAACGCATAAGGCTGTATCAGCCAGGTCGGAATCGTGGCTCACATATCCTAGAAGGCCCGCCCAGGGCATTGCAGCAACTCCAATTCAAGCCGCGTGAGAGACGCCTCGGACCGCCCGCCGCTGCCACCACCGGCGCCGATATACACCACATCCTGTGCCATGCCTTCGAACGCGCCGCAGGATGGCAAGTCGAGGCAATCATCGGGCGGGAAGGGCTTTTTTGGCAAGAGACTGCACAAGGAGAAGCAGCCCGCAGCCGAAGGACATCTCTATCCCAGCGCCCCAAGCCAACCCCCCAGCCAGCCCGGCTCGCAATCCTCGAGACATTCGCATAGGGCCTCAGTTGCATCGATAGAGCGGCCAATATCCATGGGGCCGGATTCGTCGGGGCTCTCTATGACAGCAGGCGTCATAACCTCGATTCCCTATGACAACATGATGGACAGTCGTTCACCCGTTCCCGTGGAGTATCTACCCAATGACGACCCAAGAGCCGCCCGACGAGCAGAGCCTCTGCCACACCATCTGAACAAGGGAGGAGGAGACTTTCACCAATACCCTGTATTTGATCCCTCTCGTCCTCCTACCAATGGCTCGTCTAGCTCAGGTCCACCTCGACCACCGCCGCATGGGTCCGGCACTACCATAACCACCAGCCAGCCTGGCGATCGAGGAGTTTCGGTGCAACAATGGGGGTCCGCGGGCCGGGGGAGTACCGCCAACGGATCCAACAGCCAGCATAATCTGCAGTCGTACCAATCCTACGTAACCGACTCGTCGAACAACACCACGCGCACGTCCTCGGATCAGGCCAGCATTTACTCTACCGATTCAAAGCACCGCGACCATCGCCTCTCTAACATGTTTTCGTATTCTGATAACCGCTCGCAAAGCACCTTCTCCACGCTTGGTCTCGACAACCAAACCCTCCTCCCTACCGCCGGTGCTATGGGCATACACATGAACGCGAAAGGATCACACCAACATCTCTCGTCCAACCACCCGTCCGCCTTTTCATCGACCGCGTCGTTTGCACCGGAGAGCTTCAACCTGCAAAGACCACCAGACCATGTTATAGAGAAAGAGTTCATGAACTTGATGGTAAAACGCGGCTGGAAAAGCTTACCGGAGCAGGCTAGACGGCAGATGGAAGCGTACAAGATTGACAAGAAGTGGACCCTCGTGTATCAAGATAAACTTGCTGAATACCAACACGAGCAAAAGAAGAGGCAGACGCAACGTACAACATACACTGGATCTGATGCAATGGGAGGCATACTTAGCCGCGCAGAAGAAGAGGGAAGCCCCGAGTGGTATGTGCGGAGAGTCATGGACAATTCAATCTCAGCGAAGCAACTCCAGAGTCTTTCTGTTAGTCTAAGAACACAGCCGATTGCATGGGTCAAGGCGTTTGTAGAAGCACAGGGCCAAATTGCACTCACGAATGTGTTGGGCAAGATCAACCGCAGACAAGGCCAGGGCCCAGCGCCACCGATGAGGGATCAATCATCGCCGGATAAGGACCTGGATAGGGAGTACGACATCGTCAAGTGTTTGAAAGCGCTCATGAACAACAAATATGGCGCCGATAATGCCCTCTCGCACTCGCAGATTGTCATGGCCTTGGCTGGATCATTAATATCGCCACGCCTAAATACACGGAGGCTGGTTTCTGAAGTTCTCACCTTTTTATGTCACTGGGCAGACGGTCAGGGGCACATGAAGGTGCTCCAAGCGCTGGACCACCTGAAAACGCAGCAAAACGAGAATGGCCGATTCGATGCATGGATGCGGATTGTGGAGGTCACGATCGATGGTCGTGGAAAGATGGGATCCTTGGTCGGCGCCTCAGACGAAGTCCGCAGCGGTGGCATTGGAATGGAGAACCTTCTCATGGAATACGCTGTCGCTTCAATGTTCCTCATCAACATGATTGTCGACGCTCCTGAAAGGGAGCTTCAATTACGGATGCATATACGATCACAATTCAGGACATGTGGCATCCAGCGTATTTTGACCAAGATGGAAGGGTTTCAATACGAGGTCATCGACAAGCAGATTGAGCGTTACAGGACAAACGAAGCTATCGACTATGAAGATTTCCTTGATACGGAGAAGAACTCGATGGTCGATAGCGTTGAGGGCGAGGTCAAAGATATGAACGACCCTTCGCAGATTATCGATGCTATTATGAGCAAGATTCAGGGCAGCAAGACCGAAGACTACTTTGTCTCCGCACTGCAGCATCTTCTCCTGATACGGGATAACGAAGGGGAAGAACGGTTACGCATGTTCCAGCTTGTCGAATCTATGTTAAGCTATGTGGCCATGGACCGCCGGCTACCAGATATGGACCTCAAACAGAGTCTTAATTTCTCCGTTCAGAGTCTGTTGGATAGATTATATACCGATAGCGAAGCTCGCCAAACGCACCATGAGGCTCTCGAGGCTCGTCAAATCGCAGACTCGGCCATTGCGGAACGCGATGAAATGAAAGCACAGCTCGAGCTTGGTGCTGATGGTGTCGTGGCAAAATTACAACGACAGCTCGAAGAGCAGGCGTCCATTATCGAGTTGCGAGGCAGGCAAGTTGAAGCCATGAAGGCTGAATTAGCTGAAATTCAACGGATACGGGCACAAGAATTGCAACGCAATGAGCTAGAGACTCGCGAGCTCTATCTCATGCTTCGCGATGCTCAAGATATTGCTGCGTCTGCTTCGAAGAAGGGTGGCAAAGAAGCCCTCGGCGCCACCGATCCTACTCAAATGCAAGGTATTCTGGACCGTGAGAAGATGATGGGCAGACTCGAAATCCAGCTGCAAAGGGCGAAGACGCAAGCACAGCTTGAGGGCAAGAACATGAACCAAGTCACGCCGTCCGAGAAGCTTCGAGAACTCAGAGAACGGATGGAGGGCGAGAGTAGTGGACAAGCTCAGGATTACAGCCACTTTAGCAACGCATATATGGGTTCTGTCACACGCCAGAAAAGTGCCATGCCAAGGAGGAAGCCAATCGGTGGAGACTCCTCGGTCGAAGAAGATGGCAGGATGCCTGAAGTCAACGAGGATGAGGAGGATGCGGTCATCGAAAAACCGAGACTTGTGGAAATGAGAAGGCCGAAGATGAACCCACAACAAGCTACTGGCCTCCTCGGCGAGATCGCCAACAAGGTCAAGAGATATGATGAGAGTGACGATGAGGAAGGGGATGGTGTCACGACCGGTCCTTCGCATCCAAGTCTCGAGTCCGACCCCCAGACGCCTGCGGATGCCGATAAGGCTGATGAGATACCACCCAAAACAGATGCTTCAGCGATACCTCCACCTCCTCCTCCACCCCCTGGGATGCTTGGGTTTCCCGCTGGTCCTCCCGGAATACCTCCCCCCCCGCCTATGCCCGGATCTAATAATAATGCTAATATCCCCCCTCCTCCACCTCCACCTCCTGGAATGCTGGGCTTCCCTGGTGGCCCTCCTGGTATTCCACCTCCACCACCAATGCCTGGTATGGGCATTCCCCCTCCACCACCAATGCCCGGTATGGGTATCCCGCCTCCTCCGCCAATGCCTGGTCAGATGGACGGCTCTATGCCTCCTCCTCCGCCACCTGGAGGGTTTGTTCCTGGCGCACCGCCAATGCCAGGTGCAAGGCGTGGTGGGTTCATGCCACACCAGAACCAGTTCAACGCCGCGCCATCAATTGGTCTTTCAGTTGCGCGTCCGAAGAAGAAGCTCAAGGCTCTCCATTGGGAGAAGGTCGATGCACCACAAACCACCATTTGGGCCAACCACGCGCCGACGCATGAAGAGAAGGAGGAGAAGTACCGTGAACTGAGCAATAAGGGTGTTCTTGACGAAGTTGAGAAGCTGTTTTTGGCGAAAGAGATTAAGGCCATTGGCAAGAAGACCTCCAAGAAGGACGAGAAGAAGCAGATTATATCCCGCGATCTCATGCAAAATTTCCAGATCAGCATGTCCAAATTCAGCACACTGTCTGTTGATGAGATCGTGCGTAGTATCATTCACTGCGACAAGGAACTGCTGGACAACACCGTCGTCATGGAGTTCATGCAAAAGCCCGACTTCTGTGACATCCCTGATAACACTGCCAAGCTCATGGCACCGTATTCTAAAGACTGGTCTGGTCCGAATGCTGTGGACAGCAAGAGAGAGCAGGATCCGAACGAGTTGACGCGCGAGGACCAGATCTATCTCTACACTGCTTTCGAGCTGCATCACTACTGGAAGAGTAGGATGAGGGCGCTTACACTCACTCGTACTTTCGAAGCCGACTACGATGAGATTGCAAGGAAATTGCAAGAGGTCGTCCGGGTCTCGGAATCATTGCGCGACTCGACATCTTTGATATCGGTTCTAGGGCTTATCCTTGACATTGGTAACTTCATGAACGACGCCAACAAGCAAGCCAACGGTTTCAAGCTCTCTACGCTATCTAGGTTAGGTATGCTAAAGGACGACAAGAACGAGAGCACATTCGCCGATGTAGTCGAGCGTGTTGTCAGGAACCAGTATCCAGGCTGGGAAGGCTTCGCGGAGGAGATTGGCGGCGTCATCACTGCCCAAAAACTCAACGTCGAACAGCTCCAGCTCGACGCTAAGAAGTACATCGACACCATCAAGAACGTGCAGATGTCGCTTGACTCTGGCAACTTGTCTGACCCAAGCAAATTCCATCCCGAGGATAGGGTGAGCATTGTCGTGCAAAGAAGCATGAAGGATGCGAGGAGGAAAGCGGAGCAGATGCAGTTGTTCCTTGAGGAGATGACCAAGACATATGACGATATCATGGCGTTCTATGGCGAGGATCCGACAGATGACAATGCGCGGAGAGACTTCTTTGCGAAGTTGGCGGCGTTCGTTCAAGAGTGGAAGGTTGGTACTTCCTTTTTCTTCATCTTCTCATATCCTTGCGCAAGTTGGAGGAGGACAAGGTCAGGGTTTCTAGCGTTCATGAGTGGGAGGAAGCATCCAAATGTGTTTTTGAAGCTTACCCCGTGCACAGAAATCCCGCGAAAAGAACATCGCTCTCGAAGACCAACACCGCAGGAACGAAGCCTCCATGCGCCGCAAGCAAATCAACCCGGCGCTCGCCAACACGGCCACGGCCTCCTCTGCAGACGGCACGCCCCCCTCCCCAGCCTCCACCGGCGCCATGGACACCCTCCTCGAGAAGCTCCGCGCCGCCGCCCCGCAGGCCCGCGACCAGCGCGACCGCCGCCGGCGCGCCCGCCTCAAGGACCGACACCAGGTACGGGTTGCCTCGGGCCAAAAGATCCCAGACGTCGGCCCTGGCTCCGACGACGGCGGCGACGCCGAGCCAAGCAATGTTGGTCTGCTGAGCCCCAAGTCGGAGGGTGACTCGGACGGGCCTACCCTCGTCAGCCCGACAGATGCTGAGCAAGACGTTGCGGACCGTGCGGCGAGTATGCTGCAGGGCCTCCGCGGCGACGGGGACGATGGTGTCGCGCGCGATGACAGTCTGAGAGTCCGACGACGACGAGAGAGCGCAGATACTGAGCGGAACCAGAGGAGAAGGAGACGGCAAGCGGCTGGGAGTAGTGATGATAGAGCTGGCGTGGCTAGCCCGCCTCCGATTATGGAAGAGGGAGAGGATGGGGAGGGCGCGGGGAGTCGGGACCGTGATAGCGGTGGGAGTGGGGGAAGTGCACCTGTCACGATTATTCATCCGCCTAGTCCGGAGCAGGAGGGGCGGCGGTTGCCTACTCCCCCTGGAGACTCATGAAAGCTGGATTGCGAGAGAAGGGAAGGGGAGGACATATGAACATGCTCGAGGTAAGCTCGCGTACGCTCTGTTGTCGCTGCAGCACCGGCGTTCTTCTTTCAAAGCTGTTGGGGTCTGGGGAGGATGGGAGGAGGTGATTGATGGGGTGATTGGCTAGTCTGTATAGATTAACTATCTGGCTGGCTGGATGGAACGAAACTACTCTTGTTGGGTGGAGTGGTTGGCATAGCTGTTTGATCGAGATCGCTGGATGAATAAGTGGCTTTAAACGATGGATGGATGCGACAGACGAGGAACAGGCTTGGAGTTGTTATCTGTGCATATTTGCCAACAGGAAGGACTGATTCTTCGACTTTAATATGGCTTTGTTCCTTTCTCTCTTCTTTCTTCATGAGAGATACTCGGGTGTTTCTCTTGCCCGTCGCATGTCTCGGGCTTGTTTGCAGCCCCGAGATGGGCTTTTGCATAGCGCGCGATTCTTTGTGTGTACTTTTACTTGCGCAGGACTTATGGCGTTTGGTGTTTGGATGGACTGTTCATTGGGGTGGGTTGAGGAGAGACAGTACCATTTTAATATCTTTCTTCAGGATCTCCGAGGTGCTGCGTCAATAGTGATACTGTATTCTCCGCTTTTGCACGCTTAACACCACTGCAAGGAGGGCCTCAACTGGCAAGTGGTTCATCGGTCAACATGTGGCTTAGTTTCGACAGCTTTGATCTTTACATGCTGATTGGATGTTTGAGTAAAGTGAACTCTGTAGATTTCAATTCTAACCCGCGGAGTTAAGACAGTTACAAAGAAGCGAATGCATCGGATTACTACTGACATCGTGATACAAAGTGTGCGGCCGAATGCATCAGCCACACCTGCATTCGGCCGCACTCTTTGTATTCAGCTGCTTTGTCATGGCAGCACCTTTATACTTCGATTCGTCTACTTTGAAACAGGCTTAATCTGTAAGCGTGAAGCACCTGAGGACTTTACAGGGGAGGTTGCAATACTTGGCGTTGTAGCCAATCAGCCTTGCTATCCGGGTAAGGGTGGAGCATATACCCTGTCCGCCCTGTTCGTCGTGCCGCCCTATTCATCGCTGCATCCAAAACTCGCTTAGACAACTCCTCTGTTAGTAATCTTAGTGTGCGTGGAAAGATAGAGATGTAGCAGCGGGGTTATGGTGAGGTTGATATATAAATGCGGTATTTGCTGTCAATATTTGAAGAATCACCCTACTACTGAAATACCCTTCAAACCTTCCTCAATCTGACTCTGATCAACAAGACTTATATCCAAAAATCTTCCAACTAATTGCACGGTATTAAATACTCTCAACATGTCTCCTCTCCCACGCCGCGCCATCATCGCAGTCACTTCTGCCACCGCTCCTCTCCATAATGGCAACCCAACAGGTCTCTTCATCAGCGAAGCTCTCCACCCTTTCCAAGACTTCAAAGCCGCTGGATTCGAAGTAGACCTCGTGTCTGAGAAAGGCACATATGTCCCCGATTGGTTGAGTCAAACACCGGACTTCTTACATGGTGATGACAAGAAGCAATGGGAGGATCTGAGCGGCGAGTTCCGGCAGAAACTGGATAATATGCCCGCCGTGAACACTATTGATGGGTCAAAGGTATGAGAAGCCGCCGAGATTGAAATGAGGAGTATGCTTACGCATGATTGACAGTATGGCATCTTCTACGCTAGCGCAGGCCATGCGGCGCTGATTGACTACCCGCATGCGAAAGGCCTACAGAAGATTGCGACGGATGTGTGGGTGCAGGGTGGTGTTGTGTCTGCTGTGTATGTTCCCTGTTCCTCTTTCGATTAGGGTTGCCATCGGAGGTTTTGGCTGATATGTTCCGCCTAGCTGCCACGGTGAAGCAATCTTTCCCGGCGTCATCGACCCGGAGACCGGCAAGTCCATCATTGCGGGCAAGACAATCACGGGCTTCACAACTCAAGGCGAGTATGACATGCACATTATGGAGCCCATCCGAAGCTGGGGCGAGCCTCTGATCGATGAGTGGGCGGAGAAGCTGGGTGCCAAGTGTACGTTATTTCCCTTCTTGCCAAATATGCTTGATCATGACTTTGGAGCTGTGGCTACCAATTGAAAGAGACGTCTACTAACCCTTTACCCGATACAGACGTTCGAGCCGACGGCGTCTGGGACGACTTTCATATCGTCGATGGGAGGGTTGTGACTGGCATGAACCCACAGAGCGCGCACAGTACGGCAAAGGCCGCATTGGAAGTTTTTGAGAAGCTCTGAGCGAAGAAAGGGAAAGGACAAGGAACGATGGCTTCGTTGGTTCTGACATGATATTTGCTTTCTAGGAATTAGGTACCTAGCAAGAATGAGCGTATTATAGCTATGCTTTGATCATTGCACCACTTCCCAACTTGAAGATATAGTGCCTAGGTTATGTAGTCAGACTACCATGAAGGCAATTCGTTCTCTTCGGACGCGTGCACCCAGGTAATGATTGATGATAACAGAGAGTTCTGACGCTACATCTGGCTGAATGCTTACCGCTTTGTCTAGCATTGCGACCTCTCTAGGAGGCGCCATATTAGAACAGCTTGACGTTTATTCATTATAAAGACTTCAATGGCGCGAAAGTACGTAGAATATGAAGTGGTTAGAATGCAGTGTCGTTAAGTACGCGACGGATATTTCCGAGACCGCGTCCCCCGAGGTCAGGGTCTCACAATTCCGATCCTCAACACTACCTTCCATCATGCGATGGCCTTTTAGGCTGCCACCACAATGCCTACTAATCAGAACCAAGCCAAAGGACCTTGGAAATCGCGCATTTCTTCCACGAACTCCCTCTCGAAACCTTCAATCGATCTCATCGGGTGCCGAATTCGAGGCGCGTCTTCTAGAACGTCTCATCGAGCCCTGTGAAGACCGCGCTGCTGCGAATAACGAACTGCGATGGCTTAAGGAACACGCGCAAAAGACTGCGCCAGGAGATGTGGAGACGCAGCATGCATTGTTGAATCGCTTTGTGGATGAGAGGTCGACGGGCAAGCCATTGCAATATATTCTGGGTACAGAGTACTTCGGAGATCTCGAGCTGGAATGTCGCCCTGGGGTTCTTATTCCAAGGTAAAGAAGCCGGAAATCTCTGGTTTAGAATACAAGCTAATGGATATCATGCTTTAAGGCAAGAAACCGCCGCCTCTATCTCCTATCTTGTCCACCTTCTCAGCCTAGCACCCGAGCTTCCGCGCCGTCTACGAGTTCTTGACCTATGCACAGGATCTGGATGTATTCCGCTTTTGTTTCAGCATGAACTCGCCAAAGCGCGACCAGATATACAACTCCGATTGCTTGGCGTAGATATCTCTCTAGAGGCCCTCCAACTGGCCCAGGACAACAGAAGTCGTTTGCTCGAAACCGCCCGTTTGCAGCTCCCAAATGTGGACGAAGAGCAGAAATTGTCCCATCCAACAGGTCCAAAATACGATACCCCTCGACGGTCGCTCGACATATTGAACACGACTGAATTCATACAGGCAGATGTGCTCGCCGAAGATTATTTGACCCACGATCCTGCAAAACCAGAATCGGATGTCCCGAGTCTTGAAGCAGCTCTACGTCTCCAATCAACCATACGCCTCGGCGAGAGACGGCGCAGAAGTACTTTTTACGAACCCAGACCGAAAATATGGAAGGTTATCATTTGTAACCCGCCATACATCTCACCAAATGAATTCTTGCACACGACTAGCCGCTCTGTTCGTGATTTCGAGCCCAAGCTAGCATTGGTTCCGCCGGTGAATTCCCAGGGACCACACACGGACCAAGGCGACACGTTCTATCCACGACTTCTGAAAATTGCCGACTCGCACCAAGCGATTGTGGTGTTGTTCGAGGTTGCGGACATGGCCCAGGCTCTCAGGGTCGCGCAGATGGCTAAAAGCTATCAAATAGTACAGGATGAGAGCGCCCCTGCGAACAAGTATTGGCGTGATTGGCTTCGATCCGCCCACCGATGGGATCACATAGAAATCTGGCGTGACCAACCTGATCAGGCAAGCGATAATGGGACACCTGAAGTAATTGACGGCTTTGATGTCGTCGGCCGTGGTAACGGCCGCTCTGTCGTCTGCTGGAAGTACGCGGCAAGGAGGTGGTTCGGTAATGGACAGCCCATCTCAACCCAAATTGCAGAATTAAAGGCCCAGGCTACGTGAAGTATGGATTATTCAATTGGCATTAGACTTCACAGAGTGGTCTAATCCAACCCATTAAGCCCCAAGGCAACCCTAAATTTCGACTAGGAGCTTCTCGGAACTTATACCACCCTTCATCAGTTCATCCAGCGCCTCGTTGGCTGATCCCAAACCACCTTTAACAACTCTGGCCTTTGGACTCGGCACGAGCTCTCCTGACGCGAGCTTCCCCTTCAGCCAGTCGTGGAATACGAAACGAAACTGCTCCTTTCTTGCCTCCAGCGGCTCCGGATTCAACACAAACTTCGCCTCCACCCCCTCCACCTTGGGCGAATTCTCATCCATGCGCGCCGCCATCGCAACTTTCCCCGTCTCCACGACCTTCAATGCCTTGACCACATCCAACGTCTCCTTGAAGTTCTGCGGCGTAGCATGATACGCCACATCAATGCTCAACCCATCCTCCTTTGCCGCCCGCACAATCTCCTCCACCACCCCCGCGTTCTTGTAGTCAAACACCCTACTCGCCCCCAAACTCTTCACATACGCGTGGTTCTTCTCGCTCGCCGTCGCATACACCACAAAGCCAAACATGCGCGCTACCTGGACGGCCACGCTCCCAACACTCCCCGAACCACCCCAAACGAGCAGCCCTTTCTTGTCTGCCGGCGTGTACTTCGTTTCCCGCGGCAAGCCAACCGTGCTCCACCCGGCCCACGTCGTGCTCACAGCCATCGGCAACATCGCCGCGTCCTGGAAACTGACCGCATCTGGAATTGGCGCCGCGTTCTCAGCCGGCACGAGCACGCGCGTCTGCAGCGCGCCGTAGTCTGGGTTTCCCTGCTCGAAGAAGGCGGTCGCGAAGGCGGTCACGCGGGTCCCTGGCAGAGGCGCAGAGGCGGGGACGGCGGAGCCGGCGCTGAGGACGACGCCCGCGATGTCGGAGCCGAGGATGGCGGGGTAGGAGGAGATGAAGAGGCCGTAGGCGCGCTGGTAGCAGTCGACGGGGTTGAAGGCGACGGCGTGCACGGCAATGAGAAGCTCGTTGGGTCCCGGGATTGGGGTTGGGCGGTGGCAGAGGGTTAGGGGGCTACCCTTTGAGAGGAGCATTGCGGCGAGGTGCTGGCCTTCTGGGATGGGGGTGGAGCTGGAGGTAACTTCGGAGTAGGATGCCATGGTGAGTGATGTGGGTGTTGTTGGAGTTGGATATCGGAAGGGTGAGGGGGCAGTGGTCGATGTAGGCAAGAGGCTGCGAGAGGAGTGGTTGATATATGCTCAAAAGCTAAGGGAAAATGACTATATATATACCAAATGATAGTCGCAGGACTTAACCCCTCCCAAACCCCGGCCACCATCCAATGCCTCAAGCCACCATAATCGACTCCTCGGACCCGAAGCATTTCAGCCCAAACATCTTCCAGGCATCATCCAGAGTATACCTGCAGCTGAAGCTCCGGGATCAAGTCTGCACAACAAGCTCCAACTCTCCGCCCACTCCACCTACACAATGCGGAATACGAAACGAGGCTAGAGGCCCTTCGTGGATATACGAAGCTGAGTTAGCAGCATACCGGCGCGACCTTTTTGTTTCCCCGATGTCGTAACATACTTTCGCTAGAGCAAGGGATTCGGCGCTACGTTTCTCGCCGTAATCCGTTCGTCTTGAGAGTGGTGACGGTGGTGTTTGCGGGGTTAGCGGGATTAACGCCGGGTCACGTGGCTTTGGTGCTGGATCGCAGGGTGTGGTTGGCTGTAATGGCTTGTCATTGTACATATGCCGTGCATGAGGTAGGCTCGGGAGCTGAGTGTTTGTTTCAGCAGGATGGGTTTGCGTCACGTTAATGATCTGGAGATGTAGAGGAGGATTCTCAGACGGTGATGACCCTCTAGATTCTCAAAAGTAACGACTACAAGGTACAAGCGCTGGACAAGAAGAAAAATCGTGAAAACCATCACAAGCCGACTTCGACCTGGGGCTCGACGCCAGAACCTTCAACCTCAATACCACGGGGTGAGCGCTGTGCGCAAGTGCACGGCGGCAGTAAGCTTGGTGGCATCATACTCATCACACTACAAGGTTCTTTTTTCTCTTGTTGAGCGCACGCTCTTCTCGAGTGCCGCTGCTCCCTTTCCTACTGCCAGTGCAGTCCGGCTTGTTGCAGCCAAGCTCAGTGCTTCCATTGAAGATTCCCAGTGTTGAGCGTTTCCAAAGTCAGACCGCAGAGATGAACATCGATATCGGGCAAGCCGAGAGATTGCCGAAGGCGCAGCTTGTCTCGTAGTCTGCAAATGAGGGCCTCCATATGGGCTAAAAAAGCAGGACCATGGGGACGGATACCCACAAAGTTTTAACGGATCAGGTGTATGCAGATCAAGTGAGCTTTGCATCCCTGCCGCAATTCTAGAATAATCCAAGAACAATTGGCAAAAGTTCGGCAGCGCTACGATAGGATTTAGACTCGAGTCGAAACGCGTTGCAAATAACGAGGAGAACGGCGCAGCGCCATTTGCCGGGCCAGCGGGAAATACTAGAGCTGGCATGAGCGTTCCAACATGCTATGCTCGGGCAGCCGTTTCGGTAGTGAGGTCTATAGGAATCCTGCGCGAGGAAAAATTCAGGCTAGGCCAGCTCCTGAAGTGTAGAATGCGAAGTTGCTCTGAGGCGGAAGCTAGAAAGGGGTTCGTTGTAAGTTTTTCGACCTCTGACACCAGCCATGTCTCCTGAGCGGACCAAAAGTCAGGATCGATGACGAAGTGGTTCTGCTCGAAGAAGAACTTCGCTGCCTCTACTTTGATCTGGCGACAAGTACGTAGGAGGTTGGCGGGGCTGTAAGCCATTTGGTAATAGGCTCTTTATTTCTCTTTTGAAACGGCGCCAAAGCTCATCAAGATGGCGGTTGGTTATGGCCAATGGGGTCAGCATGACTCCGCTTGCGCCTCTTGTAACGACTGCAAAGGAGTACATCAGCTCCCGGAGCTCCAAAGGAAGTTCGAAGAATCTCTTGAAATCAGGCTAAGGTGTCATCCCAACGAAGGTGATTGACCGAATCTAGATCTTAGATTCAAAGCAATAGACGATATGAAGAAGCCGGGTCATTTAGCTTATGTATGAGATGACGCTTGATTACCTGCTTACATTAAGTGCTAGGAAATCTGCAGTAAGCTTGCCAGTAGCAAGCAGACAAACGTCAGGATGATTCGATCAGTAGGAACATCTACCACTGTATGTGCGTAGGAGTAAGATGAATAATAAAAGCGGAAGCAAAACAGACGCAGATGCAGAGAACCGGGCTGATACGAAGATCGGCATGCCAATATCTCATCAATTCCGCTGAAAAGTCGTTGAAAGATCTGCTGAACTCTATTCACCAAGTGCCGTGCATTCTGCACGTGTGCAATCAAGCAAGCTCCAATGCTCCCACTCATGAGCATCGTTTAGCCGGCTCAAGGGAGTGCCGCAAAAATGGACATCGACACTCGGCAAACCTCGAGCTTCTCGTGCCTGGAATGTCTCTCGGACTCGGCCCAAGACCACGTCAACCAGGTTGGTAACGGTGACCCCTTTGGGTCGCGCTATTATCCTTTCTAGCGTTTTTTCCAAGGTAAGGTAGGACGTGTAGAGCCTGCGCAAGTTCGGTAGCGCGGCGATGCGACAGAGGAATGATCCCCACGAATCCAAAAAGCTAATCTTTCGGTCATTTCGGCCGACTAATGGCGCTCGAACGAAATCTAATGTATTCTGAGGAAAGGATAGAGGTCCAAGTTGTGATCCTATTCCTTCCTCGTGGATGGCAGCTTCGTCGGAGATATCAGGGAAAAGGTTATACGATCCTGGGATCCACCATGTTGTGCAACGAAGGCTCGTAAGCTGGTCAGAAGCGTAGGCGGGTATAGGTCGTCGAATTGAGTTTTCTTCTAACAGGGAGCCAAGGCTAGAGTAGTGACGATCCGAGCGCGCAAATACATGGAGGTAGAAGCGAGGGTTTGTGACGAAGATATTCTCTTGGTAAAACACTTCTTCCGCTTCGGTGTTGACCTGACGAGAGACACAAAGCAGGCTGACGTTGATGCTTGGTGAAAGAGCTGTGAATTCAGGCCACTTCGTCGGATCCTCCTGAAGGAGGCCTACAACCTCTCTCTTACATCGGCGAAAGCACAGCTGCAACTTGAGAGCTAGAGCTGGTTGGCGGCCCCCATTTTCGTGTCTAGCTACAACTGCGTAGGAGTACACGAGGTCAGGAAGTTCCCGGGGGAGTTTGAAGAACCCTTTGGCGGGGAGGTTGGACGTGCTTGGGCTTTCGTCCATCTCGTCTTGGTCCATATCTTGTTACGACCAAGTCTACCTGGTGGCAAATGCTGTTCGGTATATGCTTCCCTTCCGCTGATGGAGCAGGACGTGGTAATCGAATGAGAGTGCTGCTGAGGCGTGTATGATTGCCGTGTTACTGCGATACTACGCACGGCGTGATACAGCGGTCGAAGTTCTGGAGCTTCAAGGAACAAGAGACAGATGGTGGGTGGAGTCACAAGATGGATTGAGACCCGGGCAGGCAACGTTGATGGACGTGGTGGTGGTGGTGCTTTCATTAAGCCTGTGTTGGGGCCAGACGGGGCGGTGAGAAACAGGTTATTTTGACTAGCTCGTATTAGCGCTAGGTATTTTACCTTTTGAGGCTGTAGTATGCCCCTATTTGTCTCTATCCCGCCAATATGCCTCTCGCTCTGAGATTTTCACCTTCAAATCTCCTATCAGCTAGCGATCTGAAGTAAAGGGTCCTGCGCATCGCATGTAAGATCGAAGTTGACTTACTGGAGCTTCTATGCCGTAGCTGCAGTATTTACCTACTTCACTACTCGAGGATTTCAACCAATCACAATGCCGGAGGACCTTGCACAAGACCTTACCTAATATCCCGCGTCAAAACAGAAGTCTTTCCGGTGCGTTGTATTGAATATAGTTAGATGTCGACTGTCGTGGTATACGAAAAGCAGCACATGCGGCCAATCGAAGAAGTGGCGCGGAGTCTTCAGCATGCCTAGGCAGCTTGAGTGCTTCTTGCTGCAGATTCTACACGCCGTGACTTTAGCCTGCGGGCCTGCCTAGCAATTTGATTTAATCAACGCTTGTGTGCCTATGACATGCT
Organism: Mytilinidion resinicola; assembly: GCF_010093595.1. Classification (NCBI taxonomy): domain Eukaryota; kingdom Fungi; phylum Ascomycota; class Dothideomycetes; order Mytilinidiales; family Mytilinidiaceae; genus Mytilinidion; species Mytilinidion resinicola. The sequence continues at coordinate 1,477,915 of NW_022985443.1, forward strand.
CTGTTCCCTGCGTTTCTGCATGTAAGCCCAGATACCACGGCTCCTGGGCCGCCTTCCAGGATAGTCGACCCCCTGACTTCCCCATACTATTCCTGTCCGTGGATCGGTTGCCGAAGCACTTGCGACGCTTTCATCACTTCGTCATACGCCGCACAGCTGGGCTGGAGGAACACTCGCCGCACCTAGTACCGCTGGCTAGGCCCGTGGGCAAAATAGCACGCCAGACTCGCGATAGACCATCTCCTCGATTGCGCAAATGCTTCAGAACAGTCCAGCCCCAACTCCACCTCAGCATTGCTGCCAAAAGAGCCCCCCGACGGCCGCCGAATGACGGCCGTTGAGGGGCGGGATGGACTCCCGGACGGGGATAGCTCATCGGCCCCATAGTCTGCGACAGGCCTGCACCGCGGTAAGATTTGTCGCGCGACGCCACTTGACGCCTCTTCTCTCGTAATGCGGAGAAGACGGCTCGTGCTGTTTCGAGGGCTGATGGAGAGACACCTCTCGCCATCACACACAGCTCGGTCCAGCGCCTGCTTCATAACCTGCCTGGCTTCGCAGTATCTCTGTCGTCCGCCTGCCGCCTTCTTCGTCATGCCCAGCCAGTTCCCCAAAGAGGCGATGCTCTTCCTTTGACATCATCCCACTCATAAAATTCTTACGCGTCGACTATGAGTCCGATTCCACGAGAACTGGCGCCCGTCTTCCTCGCGAAGCGTCGTGTCGGACGCCCTACCAATCCCGATGGCCTCGTTCTCGAAGCATGGTCCCAGGGCTACATGGTGGGATCGCTCATCATAATGGCTTGCATCACCATTGCGAACATGCGGAAGGGCGTGATACTGCATAAGGTGTGTATTTGAACCTGATTCGAAGCGCGTTGTCGCATATGGCTCCCGAATTGTAGCTAATATAAGAAATTGATATAGCTCATTTTACTTGAAGTACGTATTTCCAAGAAACGTCGTTGTCAAAAGTGCTTCGGTGCATTTTACACCCAAGCTCCACCTTCCCACCGCGGCTAGATCTTGCATGCCAGTTCAACATCCCTCCATCATACACTCTATCATCCTGAAAAGTCAGGGGCGCTGCGGACCATTACATATCTAGACTTTTCTATCTTACAATGGTTGCGCTACCCACACTTGAATTTTCGCACTGACATAGCATCATAGCTCGTCCTAGGTATCTGGCAAGGCTTCTGGATATTCTTCCACGACCCAATTGCCGGTTGGTGGCTCTCCTGCGGCGCCATATTTCTCAACGCCTCCTGGGTACTACACAACGTAATTGCTTGGATGAAAATAAAGCCCTTTCTATCAAGGCCTGCCAGCATTCTCTTCATCACCACCATCATCCTTTCCATACCCTACTGGGTTCTCGAAATTTACGCCAATTTCGCATACTTCCATAACATCAATACCCTGTTCCTTAAGACGAGACCATGGGAGGCTCTGTGTCGCGACCCCTGGTGGATATTGACGACGATTGTCCTCTTCTACAACATCAAAGTCCGATACGAGCTTAGGATTGCCGACATTATTCGCATATCTCCTCGATTTGGCGTCATGATGGGTGCAATGGTTGTCAGCATAGCATTCATCATCATCGACGTCTGCTCCGTCACCGACGCTCTCAAGTCCTCGCTTCCTGTTGGAATAAATCCATTCTGGAAATTGGCTTTCGTCTTTAAGTGCCTTACTGATTCCGTGGTCCTGGACGACTTCAAAACTGCTCTGGACAGGCTAAGAGCCTTCAAAATCAGTCGCATGGGTAGCTTCTCCGTGGACACCAGCGATCGGCGCACAAGAGGAGATGGCCAATTGGAACATGCATGGGAACAACAAGCAAGTCGTCCGGGCGGGATCCTACACGTGCCAAGTCCAGATGGCGATTACCTCCAACATGATCAGTTTCCTGGACTCAAAGATGGAATAAAGCATGTGGAGGCCGTGCCGCATGCGCCCGAGCCAGCGCACATGGAGTCTGCAGGAAACAATGACCCATATCTGCCCTCGAGAACGCGCCGCGATAGTTGGGTCCAACTACACGATATCGGCCATCTGACGGAAGAAAGTGATTATGCACGCGTTGTGAAGGAGATGTCGACCGATTCCAACGCAGTACCTCCCACCCAGAAGAATTTCTCCAGGCCTTCTCCTTAGGGAGTTGACTCTCGGGTGCGATCGCGCGAACGGTGCCTGTACTTGCCGTCGGGCCAATAGGTCTAGTCTAAATGCAGTGCGACGTTTCACAGGAGCGGTTGTACTAAGTACCACTGCCGATCATCATGCCAGGTACCGGGTGCCAATTGGATCGGGTCGAAGACAAATCGCGAGGCCTACTTCCAGTCATATCTACGCTAGACATCACCAGGAGCTAGCCCAGGGACTACATATTTGCACCTGACCGCCAGAATCCCAACTGGAAATATCTGTTTCTGAGAACCGCTTTGGTGTAACGGCAACAGGTCCATTCGGATTCACTTGACATGACCAAACGCCATGTAGCCGAATACGGGATATTGTGCCCTTTCACATGGCGTTGCGCGGTGAGATCGGAGCACATCGTCCGACCAATTCTCAGCTAGCTAGCTCGAAAGAAAACGCCACTGCGTTAGAAAACAAGGCAACGTAAACTATGCGGCTGTTTTCCGATCCATCGAAGTAGGCGGACTACCTGCCGAAGGCACTCTGTGTATACTTCCCAGTTACTATTACGGGAGCCTCATCAAGATTCCAGGAAATAGAACGAGCTATAAGACCGCTCTGATCAAGCTCCGAACCGCCTCGAGACCACAGACGGTGTCATCTCCGCTGGAAAAAGGAGATGTTCTAGTAATTTCTCGAACTCACAGGTGAATGGAGACGGACTGGTGAAGGAGTGGAAGTAACATGCTCGGCGCAAAAGGATGTAGATCTGGACTCTGGGAGTCATTCCGCCTTATAAACTGGTCGGGTGAATGCAATCCTCGCTTCTGTTTTCACCCTCCGGCGCGCCAAGCCAAAACGCGTCTACCGCGTCAGGAGGTCGCCTATCACAAGCTCTTTTATTCAACAACACACGCCAACTACCACCCCGGCATCATCTCACTACTGATGTACAGTCATTGCCATCTCGGGGAAAACGCATCAACACCAGAACACTCCCACACGCTCAGGATCGTTAGTGAAGATGGGCGGGTCTAGCAGGTCCCCGGCAGTTCGAAATGGCAGGACTGGCCGTTTCCAGCAGTCTCCAGGAAAGATCAAGCGTCCAGATCTAGGCGGCGATAAAATGGGGGTCGGTGCCTGCGGGAACGCCATCAGCATGGATATCTCACCTCACAACACGCCTTTGGAAGAATCTGATCAGCAGGCACGTGGCACGCGTCCTGGACTCCTATCAGATGCGGATACCGGCTATGCAGGGGAAGACGTGCCGAAGGCAGCAGAGTCGCCCGATGTCTCGGCCATCTTGCAAACCCACGATCCCGGCATCAACATGGCCCAAAACAACGTGGTTGTTGGATCGTCGCTCGCGCCTTCCCCACGTGGCGGAGATCCAGAGGTACACTCTCTTTTCAAAACCACATCGCTTCCTGCCATAGTCAATGATGAAGGTCCGTCGTCGTCGATGCAGACTCTCGATATGCAACCCCTGATCTCAAGTCCCTACCAAGCTGGTCTGCGCAATCGCCTTAGCAACCAATCTTTGGGTAGCTCCATCAACTACGGAACGAAAGGTTTAACTAATCAACGCCTGAGTCTAGACGAAGTACGGATCGCAAATCGAAACAAAAGAGGCGGTATTCCGATTTCTGAGAACGGGCAGGTCACTGCAGCCCTACTACGGAAGCAAGTCGAAGCATTCGCAGCCACCCAGCCTGCTGTCCACCGGAACGAAGGAGAGGTCCGGAATAATCGCGATGTGCAGCCGCTTGAGTCTGGTCCTATCAGTGACTCCGGTCTCCAGGTAGCAACATCCATGCCAGCTCCAGCGACTATTGGTCCTACAAGCGGCACTACGACCGGCACTGCGTGTGCCACTGACACGGATGAGTCCTCAGATAGCAAGGATGAAGGCTGCTTCACCAACTACAGTGAGGAAGACTCCTTTACCTGGATCGAAACACACCACTACAACATCTCCCGCGCCCTCGTATCTGGAGATCCCATAACCAATTTTCCCATGATCTCGAAGCACAAACTAGCACTGTGGAATATGAACCACACACCTACGCACAAGCCGGGCTGTCGCTTTGGTCGAATTCTTCTCCCAGCGCCACCTTCACCACCACCGAAGTCAGGATTTACCATGCGAAAAGCACTTCGTGATTCTGACCCCGAGCAGTCTGAGATTGATGACGCCGTGTGGGACTACTTCGACGCCATGACACGGGAAGACAAGCTTGGTATGATTGATGAAGTCAATCTCCTACTCACTGCGCTGCGATGGTCAATGAGTCTGGTGGACCTCAGCCAGACCATTATGCGGCGCTTCACCGTCTTTGCTGTTAACCGGCGTCCAGATTTTGTTGAGACGCACAAGTGGTTCTTATTGCACACGTGGCTTGAGCGGCAGCACGGCAGCACGGCACAGCAGATCTGGGAGAAGCCGAATATCGAGGCGGGATGGGACGTGCTAGTGCCTGCGGGGATTCCGTCCTGGGGCGGTACAGATCTGCCGAGCTGCGAGCGTACCTTGCGCTCTTTCTCCCCACATCCAGCTGATGAGGTGCCGAACGTGGCGTGGGGACGGACGAAAGGATTCAAGAGCGATTTGAGGAGGGACCAGATCTGAGTCGAGGTATATGGGTCCGACTACAGATATGAAGCTTAGGTTCTTTCCCTGCATCTTGACTCTCAGCAAGTGCTGCTTGGGGGAGAGGGCTGCATGTGCAGAATCGGGATGGGGCGGCTGTGCTTTTGGCTTGGTGCTTGCATTGAGCAACGGTAAACATGCATAGCGGGCATACGGTGTTGTGCGAGTCTAGCCTGTGCTATTGGGGCGTTTACGAGCATACTGCTGCGGCGGGTAATGTCTAACTTGGAGATGTCTGATGAATGAATGAATGATTGAGTTTCAATCAATGGATGGTTTCATGCTTAAGTGAGACAACCCTGAAGACGTCACCTACATGGTTTTGATGAGCCTTGAAACCATCTTCCTGCTGTAGAATGATCTATTGTTCTTGAAGTATAGATTGAACATATGGAGGGATTGAAGGAGCTAACGATATGAAACGAAGGATGAGTCCGGGCTGTAATATTAGCTGGTCACCAACCACACGGGGCATGAAAAAGGTGGCGCTCCAATTCTACAACAAGCACTGTGTCTCGTGTGTATACCTGTCTGCCACGGCTTAGGGTGCTTTAATGCATTTTCAGGAATCCAAACGAGATAGAAACTCCTCAACCTGAAAACTCGTTAAAGCACTCCAAGCAGTGGCACACAGGTGCATACACGAGACAACACGAGACAAGTGCTTGAGGAGTGCGCCACTTTTTCCAGACCCAGTGTGCCATCTGCAACCCCTGCTAATTACGGAGACGCTGGGTGCTGGGTAGTATTCATGATGAAGGCGCTAAGCCGTCAGATTCATCAAGTGCTGAATGGATCACGATGGCCTATCGCAAGACAGCACATGGTTTTACATCGGCGCCTTTGAAGAGATTCAAGACTCGAGCCGGGGCGTCGCGGCATGACGAAAATCTCAGATCTTCGTGCGCGTTATTCTACCCACGGTCCAGGCTAGGACAAACCCGGTTATGCAGGAGGATGGGGCATGCATCCGAGGTCAGCATCTGAGGATTTTGAGCGGGCGTCGGACTCAGCTGTACTGTAAGCACTGTCTAAGAGAAGGACATCTCAGCTTCGCAGCCAGTAGAGGCGCCTTGGGCCGCGTGCCATGATTAGACCAGCAGCGTTGCGGCCAGTTTGCGGAGCGATTTGCTCGGCCGCTGGCCATTATAGGGTTTTGGAAGGGGGCTCCCGAATGTGGCTAGCGCCGATTTGCTGGAGCACCCATTGCTAGAATCCATGGATTCTCTCAGCATCACTCTGCAAGACACCAAGCCCTTCACACCCCGTGTCCCGTGTGTTGGCCTCATCGGCTGCTGCATATTTCTTTGCTTGAGTGGCACTCCTTGCCGTGCTGTCGTCTTTGCAATCCCGCTCCCGCCTTCCGGCTCTCCTGCGGGCATTTTATTGCTTCTTGTCCTCTTCACCAGCCACCCGCTCGATCGGGCATTACCCACGACCCCGTCTTTGAAAATCGCGGCATGTACAGCCCGGTAATCTACGGATCCTGATCTTTGACGACCGTCACTTGGGAAGGGTTTTGTGCATTCCGTCTCAAGCCAGTTCACTTCGGGGAGCACGGTCTTGACGGCACTGACGGAAAGCCTCACCCAAGTCTGTCTTGATTGGTGAGTATACTTCTGTTCCACGCCATTTGCCAGTCCAATCCTGCTTTCGCGCACGGCATTGCTATTGATCCTATTGATTCCATTGATATCAACCGCTCCGCCATTGCTGCGCCTGCTTATAGAGCCATCATCCTGATCTCAGCAGCTGACGCTGTTGGCAGCGAGAGAGTACAGATCACCGACTATTCTACACGTTCCCGACATTACACAGCATAAGGCGAGAGTTCCTCGACAATCACGGTACGTTCTACTCGCGACGGCAACTATCCGCACGCTGCAGCTTCATTGTTTTTGCCGCGCATTATCATGATCACGAGGGGCTAATAATGCGCTTTGTCTAGCCGTCAGGATGAAACGACGACGGGGTTCGCTCAAGGCCGATCCCACGACGCCGCCGGCCTCGAAGACAGGTACGCTTCTGCCCCGTGGTGCTTTCATTCATCTTCGAGAATTTTCACTGACCATGACGGCAATTACTAGCCACATCTCCGGGGGCAGGCCTGACAGGGAGGCTAAGACGCTCTAGTAAGCGAGGAAATCATAGTACACCTGCGAAACCAAGCAGACTGCTCCCATCCGGACCCTTTTCGATGACCACGAGAAGGGCTGCGTCGAATGCCACCAACTCCCGGGCGGGATCCGTTGCGAGCGCAAACAGCCCGGTCCAGCAGCCAGACGCTCCCGTCGACGACGAGACTGAGCGTGTCGCCAAGCGCGCCCGTCTGTCAACAGAGCCCATTTCGCCCCCGAATCAGATTCCGTCGCCCGCCAGCTCAGGGCAACAGGATGCTGTCGCATCGAAACCAGCGTCGCGCGCCAGCTCGCAGGCTTCCAAGACGTCGCGCAAACGCGCGCGAAACTCGGAAGCCTCCGACGCCAATGGTGAGACGAACGGCATCAATCTAGAGAAAAACGACAGCGACCAGTCTGAGAAGCGCCCGGCCTTCGCCCGTCGCCAGAAGCGAGCGAAAGTCGCATCAAAAGAAACGCCTGTTGAGTCGACCGAAAATGCGCCCGTGATCACGGACGAAGCCTCGACAGCATCGCGGTCACCCGAGCCGAGTCTGGAGAACGCCATCACCCAACCACTCAAGAACGAAATTCCATCAGCGAGCCAAGAGCCGGTCAAGGTGCCCAAACGGCTTCCTGGACGCCGACGGCAGCCTCACGCTGATGTCAGTATTGAAGCAGATCTTCGCCGCCAGCTTCAGCTCAAAACAGCCTATCGCGCGATCGTCAAAGCGCTAAAACCTGTGCTTGGCGAATTAGCTCAAAGAACCCTGACTGGCTTAGAAGACGACCCCGAGTACCACAAACAAAGCGACGACTACCACCTTGTCGCCCAGGAGCTGCTACGGTACAAGAAACAAAGAATAGCTGTCGTCGACAACAAGAAAAGACTAGCAGCCGAAGAATTAGAGCGCAGGAAGACCGCCGAGGAGCATATCCAGAGAGAGCAATTTGCAGTATGTATACTTACCATTCCCCTTTCTTGCCGTGCTTAACATCGTACTAGATTCGATTCCGTATTCTCCAAGAGGACCTATTGCTCCAGTGCCAGCATCGCTTGCTGCAACTGGAACGCGAGCATAAGGGCTTAGATGGCACTGGGACTGACGATGAAGTGAGCCGTGGATCGCTCGTGTTACACGACTCTGCTAACGATAAGCAGGATGCCGTTGTGGTTCCGAGGCATGGGGCCCAGTACCCCCATAAGTTGACGGGCCTGCTGCCCGCAAAATCCGAATCTCGCAGCAGAGTGTACATCGAGACTGAAGAGATGTGGAAGCAAGCCGAGGTTCGATTTAATCTTGACAAGGCCCGCAAAGCCTTCGTAAGTCAGAATGAAGATGCTGATGATGCAATCGAAAATCTTCCCGGAGGATTCGCGGCTTACGCTGGCTTGTCTGGCAATGATCGAGAGCTTGCTACAGCGAGCTACAATGTCGATACGCTTGCCGATGCTGCGATGCAATTGGAGCAAACTGCAGCGGACCAAGCGGAGGCCGAGGTCAACCCCATCGAGGAGGCAACCGCATTACTCTTGCTTGCAGACCTCTCTGCACAGCTACCTCCTGCTCCTGGAACTCCTCCCAATCGAAACGAGCCGCTCAAACCAGCTGCTGCCGCACCAATGACAACGCCGGCTAGGAAGATAATCATTCCTCCTGCATCACCCTTTGGACCTCCCTCGGCTACGTCTACTGCCATGTCACTAGAGACTGCAGAAAGCAGCCCAGTTATGCAGCCAGAACAGTTACCGAGCTCGTCACGCCCTACTCTATTTGCGGATGTTAACGGTACTCCAATCCCGACTGTATCCCAAGAAGCGGCAAGGGATGATGCGCCTGCAAAGTCTTCGAACAAGATAACCGACCTCCTTAATGACGATGCCGAGGTTTCTAGAAGCGGGTTGAGAGGGCGTATGAAGCCCGCAGCATGGACATATGTTGGTGTACCAACATCAAACCTAGTCATCAACGGCACCTACCAAGTTCCCACTCAAACTCAAGCGATTGATTCTCACCCTGCTCAGTTGAACGGAAGCTTGAGGGGTGGAGACGATCGAAATGTCGAACCGATTCCTGAACAGCGATATCCCCAGAATCCAGAGCGCAAGCCGGCTCCATATGAACCCATTCGCCCACGGGAGAAGTCGCCACCTCATGGGTTCTGGTCGAATGACACTATGAGCAGGCGTAGAAACTCGAGACATCTTTCACCGGATAGAACACCATTGACCCGCATCAGACAGATGCTAGATTCGTCTCGACAGCAAGCTCCGGACAGGAGAGCCGAGAGGGGCGATAACGAGAGCACGAGTCAACGACCACTATCAAGCTCTAACACAGCACGCCCCAGAGACGACTTTTGGTCTAATTTCCCTCGTGCGGAGTCGGAACTAAGAGTCAAGCGGTCTGACAGCGAGACTGCGTCCGAAAACTCAAACTCCCGTCGAGGCAGCTCGGACAGGACTCACATGAGGCCTCCACCTACTCGTAGCGAGAGTATGACCCAACCCGCTGCAACCCAGCCATCCAATGTGGACAACGGCTCTGCAAAACCGCCCATCCACTGGAGATTCGCGCACTACAATTCGCCGGAGCCAGATAAGAAGGCCGAGCGGGCTGGTAGCGACAGCGCCTCTCAAACTGTCCGCAGAGGCAGTTTGGACAAAACTCACATGGGACCTCCGCCTTCTCGCCTCAGCATCCCTCACGAGCGGACCGCAAGTGGATCCCGCCTTCCATCCTCCGGCCACAACAGCGCGCCATCTCCTTCAACTGGGCAGTTCTCGTTCTCGCAATCTCCAGTTGACCAACAAGGACATCCTGGACCGCACACTCGACCAAACTCTACAGAGCAGCATGGATATCGGCCGCCATGGGAGGATGGTCGCCGAGCCAGTGCTCCACAACAACACCCACCACCTATTTCTCCATATGGCCCACCGCCTCAAGGATATCCTCCTGATTACAATGGTCAGGCCAGAGCACCTCCACAGAGTGGTCCACCGCTTCCTCCCTTCGTTCAGACCGCGCAGGCGCCACCGCCTTACAACTACAGATTTGCGCATTACGATTCGCAAGGTCCGCCACAGAACCAGTATCCCACACCAGTCAGTGGCAGCTATGGTCCTCCACCTCCCCAGCCTCCTACACATCAGAGCCCCTACCCCCCTCAACAGCCTCCACAGCACAACCCTGCGTACAGCGGTCCACCGTCGTTCAGCATGTACCAACCTCACCAGCCGCCCCAGCCCTATCAATCTCAACCACCGCCACACCACCAACAGGCGCCACCACCTCATCAGTCACCGTACCCTCCACTCAAATATGCTGGCTCTCAGTACGGTGGCCAGCCCATTCTTCCCGCAAACATGGACCCCCGCAATTCGCAGTCTACGCCTCCTCAGCCGTATGGCCAACCACCACACCTACCAGCATTTTCTCAACAACCGCCGCACAAGCCGCAGTTTGAGCACACTACTGGGCCGGGTCCGCAGCACGGCCAACCGCAAGAGTACCAGCCGAAACGCAGGCCGCGAAATTACGTTGGTATTGCTGGATCCGAGTTCAGGACGTATACCGGCCCAAACCAGAAGCGGAGGCCGTAAGCTGGTAACCTAAGGCTTACAGTGAACACTATATATACTGATTTCCTTTTTTACCGTCTCCGGGTGGTCAACTCTCGTTTTCTTCTGGGTCAGACTTTGGATCGGCGACCTGGATACTTGCGTGCTCTGTATACTACTGATTGTTTGTTTGTCCTTTCTTAATTTTGGGCCATGGCGGGCCTATGTATTTGGCCAGGGCTGGTGCATCTGCTTAAATTGCATGGAGTTGGGAGCTGTCTTTCTATCACTTTGCCTTTTTGCTATTCGAACAAAGTTTCTCTAATTTTCTTACCTCTGTGCTTCTCATTCTCTGTGTTTTTGCGCAAGTCTGTTGCTGGCCCTGCGTGTGGCCTTGTTGCTTTGGGTTTCCATGGGGTGGGCTTTTATAAGCTGGGCTTGCTTGGTGGTGGGCGGTGCTGATACCCTGGAGTGGATGTATCATAGGGCAATGTCATTGGTTTTCAAGTTTTACTGAAATTGGACGTATAGTGAGTTTCTGTTTGCGTGATGCTTGAAGTAATGGCTCCCCACAGATCTGTGTAGACCAATCTACCGCCGTCTAAAATAGGTAGCATGGCGGGTCTACCGCTTGTTCATGATAACGGACTCCAGTCTTGTTTAGAAAATTGAAAACCTGTTACGGCGCTTCAAAACCAATTACATAGGTGTGTTCCCCTGGACGAGGCCTTATTGAATCTTGCGAAGACTATTTATAGCCTGAATCTTCAGGCAGTCATTGAGACATGTGCAAGATCCGTAAGGCTGGAGGCGGTGGCAGAAAATTGGGTCTTGGCTTCCAGCATCGATGTTTCTGCCTTGAACTTCACCTCACCTACTCCGCGACTTCACAACTTCGTTCGCCCTCTACCGGATGCTACGATAAACATCAATAGCCCGCGAGGACGAACTGTCTCCTCTACACCTCCACAATGGCCTCTCCCAAACCCTCGCAAGCGCTCAGCAAGCGCGATAACACCACCGCCCTCATGGGCCCTCCACCAGTGCCAAAACGCCGCAAACGCCCCGCCACCGTCCTGGACGAAGATTTGTACACCGACGCCCTCTCGCACATCATTGCGCGCGACTTCTTCCCCGGACTCCTAGAAACCAAAGCCCAGCAGGAATACCTTGATGCGCTGGACTCACAAGACTCAGCCTGGATCGCCACCGCGGGCCGCAAGCTAACGGACCTTATGGGCGAAGACGGACGAAAGGTGCGGGGACGTCGCGGGACAAGCATGACTCCGAGCATGACGCCCATGCGGCACCTGGGAAGAGATGGGAGTGAGACACCGCGGGCGTGGGGTAGCGCAGAGACGCCTGTGTCCGTCGCGGGGTCGGAGTTCGGGGGGTCTGAATACAGCGATGGGGAGAGGAAGCAAGAGGTGGATCTGAATCTGAGCTTGACCGCGTTCCAGGCCAAATACACGTCGGAGGACAACGAGAGCTTCAACAAACTGCTCGACCGCGAGAATGCGCGCAAGTCGGAGAAGTACGCGTGGGCGTACAACGGCAACAAGATCCTCGCCAGCCGCCAGGTGATGCACCGCGAGCGTGAAGCCGCCAAACAGCTCGAGGCGGGCGAGGCTGCACGGCTCGCTGAGAAGGACAACGAGGCTGCCTCGTCGGTACTTAAGACGCATCGCCTCGTTACGCCCCTTGATGCCCGCCCTGCGATGCCAACCTCTGCGCCGTATCGACCGAAGAACGCGCTCATGTTCCCTCCGGACTCTGTCGAAGAGACTCACACCACCGCAGCCATGAAAGCGGAATCAGCGTCTATGGCACCCCCCAAGACCGTCCTGCACGCAAACACCCGCTTCCCCGGCCCCTTGCTCGACCCCTACCGCCCCGAAGACCCGCCCTCGCCAACGCTCTCCGCCGTACAAGACGCCATCGCAGGCCGCCCGCGCCCAACGGAAAGCGAAGCGGGCTACACCGGCGCCGAGACACCGCGGGTGGGCGGGTACGCGTTCGTAGACGCCGAGCCCGACGAACCACCGCCGCTCGATCTCCTACGCGGCTACGGCGAGCAAACTCCCAGAGGCACATTCGAGATCTCAGACATCGGCCGCCGCGAGAAGCTGCACGATAAGATGGTTGAGCGGCTCGGCAGGGGAAAGAGGGAGGGTAGTGTTGCGAGTTCTTCTAGCTCGATGATCTCGAGCATCAAGGGCGGGCCGACGCCGCGGTTCCTCAGTGCGCCGAGCAAGGCGAGGGGGAACCTGACGCCGGCGGCGTTGAGGCTGTTTGAGAGGGTGGGCACGCCGAGGCGGGAGGGGCCGGGGAGTGCGTTTGGAGGCGCGATGGGGGAGAAGAGGGAGAGTAGGAGCGAGTGGGAGCCGACGCCGAAGAGGGGAGATGGGGGCGGGGCGTTTGGGGGTGGTGTGGGGAAGAGTTCATGGACGCCGACGCCGCGGGTGAAGAGGATGATTGGGTGAAAGGACCTCGAAAAGGCGCTTCACAAGCAAGGTATGTTGCTTTCTTCTTCTGCATGCACGGCACAGGCGGTTCTTTTCTTTCTTGAATTCATTCGGAATGGCTGAGCTGCGAATGGCGGATGGCTGGATTATATGGCTGGCTCTCCGATATGGCTGATGGAGATGCACTGAGCATTCGCGGTTGAAGGAATCAATCCTTCAAATTTTTGAGGAGACATGGGCGTCGGGTATTACGAGATGAGCGAACCCGTTGGAAGTGCTCCTGGGTTCTGGGCTCTGCCCTTGGGCGATGTTGTCAATACGGAGGACGTCGGGATGAACTGTTCGGGCACGTGCACCATGGCTGGGGCAAGGAAATAGACATTGAATGAAAGCTCAGAAAGGGCAAGTCTTGGCAGTACTGAGAAAGTGTTGAAGCTAGAATGTGGCAAGACCTGTCAATGGCTTGAGGGGTCAGCCCGTGAAGTTGGTGTCTGATTTAGGGGGCGCGTCAAAAGGGTTGTGATTCGGAGCTGGAATCGGGAAGCCCTGGTCCACAAGCTCAGTATCAGACGTGATGATAAAGTCAGGGGCGCTTCGCCCTCTACTACCAATTCAAAACATCGTCTCTCTATGCTCACTTGGACTACGCCTTTCAACATCACGGCACAGAACGGCTTTGGCAAAACACTGGTATCATTTTTCTACAAGCCCTCATTCGTCTTCCCTGGTCGGTATCCTATATCTGCTGCTCAAGACGCCGTGCGCCGAGACTTTCCATACCTCATACGCCAGAGGAAGTAGATGACGCCTCCGTGGTCTCGGAAGCAGTCCGCTGATCGCTTCATCCTAGAAGCTAGCAAGACCACTCCTTCCTAGAATCCTCGCCTCGTTCAGCTGAATCTGACAGAACTTCCTCCCCTGGGACTCGCTTAGTAGAACGACTCAACCATCGTGTCTTTATTCGTCGTGTTAATCGCGCTGGGGCCCATGCCCTCGCCGAGCCGGAAGACGGACTCGACGACCGAGAGCTCTGTCGCTGTGGTATCGAGGCCTGCGCATAATCGTTAGCCTCTCCAATCCTTCTTCTACCTCCCACCCCCACCAGGGCCGGTCGTAAACAGAGCAAGATCCCCAAAAACGTACCAGTCACAGCCATCCAATCATTCACCACCATGCCGGCGCCGACGACACTACTCCCGCGATTCACGCTGCCGGCCACCAGCGGCACCTGCAGCAGGCTCGACAGCTCGTCCTGGTCCTGCACGCTCGTCTTGGGGTGCACGAGGCCGCCCTGGTTGCTCAGCGCCATGTAACTCCCCGTCAGCACGTTGTCGGCGATGGTCTGCCGGAACACTTCCACGCCCAGCACGTCGGCGATGATCTCCTCCGTCTCGCGCTCGAGGTCCGGGTGCACCAGCGCGACGTGGTCGTTGGCGCAGATGACGTTGCCCAGCGCCGACAGCCGCTCCTCGATGCGCTGGATCTTGACGGCGTCGGGGAGCGAGTTGCGCAGGTGCGCGAGTTCTTGGTCGGTGGTCGAGGTCGGGACAAGGAGGCCTTTGCGGTTGCTGGGAAATGTTAGACCTGATTGGTGTAGGATGGGGAGGGGAGGGGAGGGGAGGGGAGGGAAGTACCCAGCCGTCAGCCGCCCTACTATCCGCGTGCCCGCGATCGTGGCATGGCAGATGGGTATCACGTCCTGCAGCTCGGCTTCGAAGACGCTGTAGAAGTTCTCCGAGGCGCCCACGGCGACGATGGCGTAGGCGTTTGTGAGGGTTGCGAAGACGCCGACCCTACATCGATTCGCATCAGTCCATATATCCCAAATGTGCGAGTCTGAGGTTGAAGTTGAGGGGGTGGGTGTGCCCCTCGTCTTTCTTCGCAGCGGGGGCAGAAAACTCACTCGTTCGAGTTCTCAAATTGTGCGCGGACCGCCATGATTGCTGGGGGGGTTGCAGTCTGGGTTGCTAGGGGTAGTATGGTTGGAGAGTTAAAAGAGCAAGGGGAAAGGTGTTTTTGAAGGTAGTAGTAGAGCGAGTGAGGCCGAGTAGTAGTGTGGTGAAAATGGCAGTACAGCGGCGGGGCTTTTGTAAGGAGCGATCGACGTCAGGTTCGGGACGCTTGGACCCGCGCTTTTGCTTCGCCTCCGCCTCAGGCGATGAGTCGAAGTGACGCGCCGCTGCAGTATGACTGTTCCGGGCCTGCAGTCATGCGGTGTGGAACGAGCATGTGTGACTGCAGGTGGGCGTGTGGCTGTGGTGCTGTGTCTGTTGCTTTCGTATTGGGCCAATGGGAACGTCGTGGTACCTTTGTATTGTTGCATCGGAGCTGTCGTGCAGAGGGGAGGGGACTCAGTGATAGAGGAATATTCTTAGATGTGCCTTGTCGCTCCACAAAGAATGCCTCATTACCAGTTTGCGAGTAAGCAAATGCATTTTCAGGGATTAAGAGGCATGGTCCCATTCGAATTGTATGCATTCAGATGGCACCGGCTTAGACGCCCTGTGAATTGACAGGTCATTCAAGGCGACAGACCTATGTCTTGTTCAGCTAACAAAAGTGTGTTGAAGCAATCCGAAAAGCGTCAAGAGCATCGAAATAGTAACACAATCCATAAAGTAGCCTCAGGCATCACACAACTGCGTAGAAAAATATTTCAGAAAAGAATCGTTATGTCCACTCGCTCATCATCCGAGCCGCCTTGAGAATTACACATCCTACACTTTAAAAATGATACTATACAAATATTGAGTGCTTCGCGCACTACCAGTCTCAGCAATTTCAGCCATACAATCAAGCTCTGTTCTGGCTCGCTTCTCGCAAAAGTCGGCCGACTCATCAGAAGATTCGGAAATTGGACACAAGGAAACGTTCTCAGGTGATTATAACACTAAGAAAACATAAACACGAGCACGTAGACTCTGTGAGTAATTCATGAAAAGCGTGCGGCAACCTCGCTCCGCTAGCTCCGTCGCTGAAAAAGACAAAAAAATATGCAACGCTTGCATTCGACATGAAGTTTGCTTTTCGCTCGTATGTTGCAAGAATCAAAGAGATCCCATCAGATTCAATTCATGACGGTCGATCTGTTGTCGACTTGTCGTTTGAACCGTTCATTCGTAGCGAGTCAATGAGAAAAAGGAAAGGCGTTATTAGGAGATGTAGTTGTAGATGGTGTTTGTGGAGATGTCGGTGATTCGTGATATCAGAGAGCTTTGAATCGTGGAAAATGAAACAGGCGGAAAGAGTGACGCCCTTTGGTTTGTAGATCGTGATCGTGTGAGTCGAGATCGACATTGGTGTGGTTTTGTGGATTCGTTAAATGTGCACCAACGTTCGTAGGTGGTGTTCCTCATCATTACATGCGCGAAGCTACTATGGCAAGCGCAATCTAGATATATAGTCAGCATTTGGACAAGTTCGTTGGGCGAGGGCAGCTCACTATTGCTCCAATGAGCAATATTCCAACAGCAGACATTATTCGATTTAGATTCCTCCACCAGAAGGCCTTTTGATAGTCTCGCCCATCAACAGGTCCTACGCGCTGTGCTAGTTGTCGCTCAAGGTCCGCTTGACTGGGTGTCGCTTCTTTGGAGATTTCAGGGTTGGGAGGGATAGGAAGAAATGAGGCAATCATCCAGGCTGTTAATACATTAGCATATTGTTCAAATGGCTGGTATTCTCAAATCTCAAATCGTACACTTACCGAACGGGAAAATGAAACCTAAACAGAACAAAAGAATTTGCCTATTCTGCCGGCTAAACATCATGCTACCAAACGCCTCATCAAGTGACGGTGCTCGCCACGCGCTTAGCCGTGCGGTACTTCTTTTGTCGGTACGCAGTCGCGGAGCAGACATTTCAGATATGGACCGACGGGTCATCATGGGACCAAACACTGAGATTTCTTGCTCAATTGGCTCATTAGATATCGCCATTGAATCCCTCACATCTTGCGATTGGTCTTGGTGTGGCCGATTTCGCGGTCGATATATGCTTAATGGAAAGTTACCCTCAGATGGTGTTTGCGTACGGCCGCTTTGAGCAGTGGGCAGTCGACTATCTGATGCTTCGGTGGAAGAGTCAGGGGCTCCCATCGAGGTACGGTCGCCGCGTTGATAGTAGACCCTTGGAAATGTTAGACTCGCTTTCCAAGAATTGAATTGTGAAGATCACATACCTTGCCCATGCTGGGATCGTGCTTGCAATGAAGGTTGCGAAGTCCGACTGTGACGACCCTGGACGTGACCCCGGACGCGAATCATTACTATTATGCCTGCTCAAATATCCAGATCGCTGTTGCCTCAATGGAGGAGACTGAAGAGGCGAAACTACATCTCGATGCTCGTCAGAATCGCGGCCTTCTGGAGGTCGCAATGATGGTGAGAACAGAGGCAGTGGTACAGAAACCGAGGAGTCCGTTGGCTCCGAAGTATATACAGCATTATCGGAGGAGGCAATGCTCGAAATCGTCTGTCTGCGAGGTGTCTGTGCGGTTGGTCTGGGATGCTCTACTGATTGCGAACTTCTATAGGAGGCCAATTGGGATCCCCGATCGGATATTTGCTGGGAACCCGCGTTGGAGCCACGCTCTGACTCCGATGCGATCGTTGAAAGCTGAGAGCTCCACTGATGCACTTGCGAAGCGCGGTTGCTCATTCGGGATGGATGCTTGGGCAGCACACGAGACTCCGCAAATAGACCGCTTGCCGACGGTGGACGAACAATTGGAAATTGAACTCTGACTCCGCTCTCAAGACTGACCTGACGAGCGGCATGGATGGTCGGCGAAGACGAGAGGGTAGGAGAAGACGACGATCTCGGGCGGTCGTACTCATACGATATGTCTGAAAAGGCGAGCGATTCCGACGATGTCTTGAGGGCTGGTTTCAACGGGACCCGATTGATAGACGGAGCCTGCTTCTTCTTCCCGCTGGAACCAGTAGGTGGAGGTCGTTTGTGACTCCGCAGCGGGGGTGTGAGCGGCACGAGCGGATTGGAACTGGAGGAGGCCCTTCGCTCTTCGTGTGTGCTGTAGTTGAAGGTCTCGGACGAGGCAGTCGATGCAAGAGAAGCTGCAGACGCTCTGGGAGTTAATGCGTGGCCTTCGGACGAAAATGAAGGAATGACAGCCCGAATAGTTGAACGTTTTGGTGAGGGAGCGCTCTCCTGTAGTGTTCCCAAACCACCTAATCTCTCATGGCCAGGAGCAGTCGGTGACACCGGGGGTGTAGTGCCTGAGGAGAATCGACTGGACGAGGGCGAGAAAGGCGAATTGTTCACGATGGTGTCTGGGTCCGACGTAGTCGATGCCGAGCTCCTATCAGCTCTCCTGGGTTGCAGTGGTTTCGGGACCAGGGTGTTGATGGTCTCAGGGTTTGGCACGGTATTGGTGGCATCATTGCGATCTGAAACGCGAGCCCCCCGGTCCTCGAACGCATAACCAGCTGGTGCCTTGCGAGGAGGCAGTAATTGTGAGGGATTGCTCGGGAACGGGCTCTTCCCATAGATCTGTGCGCCTGGGTCTTCGACAATGCGGATTGTGGGGCTGGAGTACTGGTTGGTCTGCGAGTCTGAGCGTTCGTGCAGCGGGCGTCTTTTCGGGGAGGAGTGCGCGGAGGAATGTGGCGAGTGTCTGGGAGAGGGCGACCGAGCGGTCCGGTTGGTATTGGAGGACATTGGGCTGTGGGAGTAGGGTCGAAATAGTGTACAGATCGGAGAGATAGGAGGACGTGAACAGGGAGGTTGCCGGTATCATTAAATTAGGAGATATAGAGACAAAAAAAATAAGATAAAAAGTGCCGTATGGCGTCGGTAAAGAGTGACGAGAAGAGTTACACAAGCATGTCAAAAGAGTGACTGGATTCTACAAATGCATTAAAAAAGCGAGAAGGATTGGAGAGGAGAGGAGGACAGGTGGGCGACAGATAAAACTGCGCTCCTTTCGAAGCTACTGCACGCTGCAGGACTGCTGCACTCGGCTCTGCAGGTGGGCGGGAGCCTCCAATGCCAGCTCAGGAACCCGCAGAAGTCACAGGCACGGGCCGGAGAGCTGAGCCTGGTGCGCTCGGATGGTGCTGAGGTGTCGGTGAGGGCTGGGGGCACGGGGATGCGATTCTTGAAGTCTTCAACACCACGCGCGGACGCCCCTCAGTCTATATTCCTGTGCGCCGTCGGTCCCGCCGATTGCGCAACGCGGTTCGGTCGCGATTCTCGAATTTCCCCTTATCCTCTATCGATAGCTGCCCTCAACGGCCGCCAAACGCGTCCACGGCGATGGGCTGGGATCGCGTGCGGGAAATTGGGAATAATTTTAGCAGCGTGTTCCTGGCCAGTGAGATCGGGGCCAGCGGACCGTTGGAGGCTCGAGGACTGGCTGTCGGTCCCTGCGCGAGCTGAGTGGGCCGAGAGCCAGGGGGTGGCGGATGGTGGTGGAGTGGTTTGAGGGATGATGAGAGTTTGTGGTGTTTGCATTCGAGGTCCCGTGACCTGCAAGGCTGGGCGCCTATCGGGTATTGTTCTGGGTGTGGATGATCCTCTGGAATGATGCCACGGCATCTTAAGCCCTTATATCTGCCACAACAGAGACTCATCGCCCGACACCCACGCCGGCTGCCTCATCGACGCGCACATGGCGCCCATTGGCGTTCTCCACCGCTTGAGGACCTACTACTCCAAAGAGCCCGGTACGTCTTCATCCACTGGCTGAGGATGGCCAGCGTCCGAAACGCCATCTGCACTCCCCACCCCTCGCGTTCTACACCTCCACTGTCGCCCCGTAGTCGCCCGTGTCTCCCTCTGTGCCTACATATCTAGCCCTAACATTTTCGCAGCTCAGAGAGCACCAGCCATCTCTCCCA
Organism: Mytilinidion resinicola; assembly: GCF_010093595.1. Lineage (NCBI taxonomy): Eukaryota > Fungi > Ascomycota > Dothideomycetes > Mytilinidiales > Mytilinidiaceae > Mytilinidion > Mytilinidion resinicola. Next base: position 1,497,725 of record NW_022985443.1, read on the forward strand.
GCGCTGCGGCTGCGTTGTCGGTGCGTCCCGCTTCATCGTGTTTCAATCTCCACTCCCTCCCTGCCCCGCGTTCTGCCATCTGCCTATGAGCAGGCCTCCATATCTCCTTTTTATGCTAATACTGACTACTGCCGTCGCAGGTCCTCTTCACTCTCATCTACGTCGTCCCATTCTACCTCTCTAAAGCCACGCGCCCCTCCCCGCAGCTCTCACGCGATGCCCCCTCGTCCATTCGCGCCCGCGTACGCGCTGTCACTCTATCGTGCTTCCTTAGTGCAGCCATCACGATATACGTCATCCTAGTCTGGAGTGCTGTCGCTCCCTCGGAGGCTCTGAAGCTGCTAGGCTGGTGGCCAATCTCCGTCGTCGACATAACGAAGACTTTGCTTTTAGTCTCCATCCTATTTGCTGGCCCATTGTTCGAGGCTGGTATTGTTGATGGGGGCTGGAAGGACTGGATCCGCGGGACATACGTCCTCCAGACCCTCCGCAGCTGGATTGGTTACAGAAACTTCGTCGCTGTACGGCTTCACTCTGCAATGCAAGAAGCAATGCTCACTCTCAGCAGGGTCCAATTAGTGAGGAGCTCATATGGCGCTCCTTGATCATCCCCATCCATATCCTGGCCAACGTCTCGACTACTAAGATCATCTTCGTGACTCCACTATACTTCGGAATCGCCCACATCCACCACTACTACGAGTTCAGGCTTACCCATCCTCATACTCCGATACTACGAGCGCTTCTGCGCTCCCTATTTCAGTTCACCTATACCTCGTTGTTCGGCTTCTTCGCCGCCTTCGTTTTCCTCCGCACGGGCAATGTCTACTCCATAATTCTCGCCCATACCTTCTGCAATTGGCAGGGCCTCCCACGTCTATGGGGGAGGGTTGGCGTTGAAACTGGAGAGCCTATCGGCCGTCCAGATGTTGGAAGGAAGGAAGACACGAAAGGGTCAAGCAATGGCGTCGTAGCGACGAGTCCTGGCACAGGTGTTGGCTGGACAGTGGCATACTACGTCTTGCTGGTCAGCGGAGCCGTAGGCTTCTATTGGATGCTCTATCCGCTAACCGAGAGTGGAAATGCGTTGCCTGGATCTCAGGCCACGAAGCAGCAATAATCCAGCCCGAAACTCGGCCACTAAGTCATGAACGTCTTGCGACGTCTAGGGTGGTAGGTTTTTCAGGTAACAATCAAATCTGTACCATGCATTATTCTCATTGCGCACGTGTCAGTGCATTCTACTTTTCTATATTGCCACTCCGGAATTCGTAACATCCTTGTGCTGTCATTTTCATATTGCTGTTGATGTAACTCCGCGAGTACTCAGAAAGGAAAAAAAGCCGCGTTGTTCGAAGACAGTCATAATAGCCAGATGTTCCGAATGTTGCCCTAAGGTTGAGCGTTGAACACGCTTGCGCCGCGGCGAAAGAGGCCCCTGGCGAGACTACCCTCTCCACCAACGGTAGGCCCCTTCTCTAAAAGTTGGAGAGGACAGAGCCCCTGGCACCTATAGTCGGCTCCAAAGAGCCGTGGTACTCGCTTCTCGCTGTAAGAATTAGAGGTTAGCGACGCGCGGGCCACCTTCACCTGCCATGGTCCAATTCCCGCGAAAATGCCCAGCACAGTAACTCTTGGCAGACAAACGCAGAAATGTGAAGCACAGAACGCTTCTTCACGGGCGCATAAACTTCGGCGTGAAGGAACTGTGATACGAAACCCTTCGCGCATCGAATCTTGAGTTTTTGACATGGTGTCTGATTGCGTTAGTAAGGTCTTCTAAATGCCTTGTTCTCGTGTTAGTGTGGTTATGACGAGATTTGAGGCGGCAGCCCAAAGTCGGTAACACGTCGTTCAAACTCCCAAGTCAAACTTCGTCATCAAGATATTCGGCATATCAGATATCAAACACAATCACGAAACGCCCCTAGTCGATGCATCCACGAGACCAAGAAAGCAATCCGACAAAATGTGCTGATTTTTTCTAGGAATATTGATACCAATGAAGATAAGAAGGTGTAATCCAACAGCGAGCTAGCGGACATGCTAATCGTCATCCAAGTGCGCAGACTGCTTCCTCCTTTTTATCGTCAGCTCGATATCTCGCGGAACTGAGAAGTCACTGAACTCGGTATTCGCATACCGCTCCTCCAACGGCTGGATGTCGTAGTTCAGCGTGATATACGCGAGCAACAGCTTCAGCTCGTGGGCCGAAAAGAAGCGACCAGGACTATTCACAGATCAGTCACTCTTCCTGGTAGAAAAGGGGAACGGAAACGGAAAATGGGTACACACCAAGCATGCCTTCCTAACCCAAACCCCAAAAACGTCTCCCCCGCCGCAATCATCCCCGCGCCCTCCACCCCCACAAATCTCCACGGATCAAACGTCATCGGATCACTATAAAACCTATCATCAAAGTGGACCCCATGCGTCGGCAGCGCCACCCTCGTCCCCTTCGGCAAGTACGTCCCATCCGGCAGCACCACTCCCTTGCTCGCCACAACCTCCCGATCCACCCCCTTCAACTTAAACGGACTGAACCGCAGACTCTCCCGGAACACACTGTCATTCCGCACCAGCTGGTTCACCGCCGCCTTACTCCACACGCCCCCATGCGCCCGCAGCACCCCCACCGCCTCCTCCCGCACCGCGGCCCAGCACTCCCGCGCCGCCCCCGCCGGACTCAGCATGTCCAGCAACGCATTCACCATCGTCATCGTGCTCGTATGGATCCCCACAAAGTTCAGCGCCAGCAGCCGGCTGCAGATGGCGCGCGCATTGCGGTCGGCGGCGTCGGCGCTGCGCACCGCGTACCGCGCAAAGAACTGCAGCATATCGCGCGGCGGCCCGAAACTCGGCACGATGTCCGCGCTCTGCGCCACGGCGGCGGCGACGCACAGGCGCAGGTGGTGCTCGACGAGGGGCACGATGTAGCGCGAGCAGCGGTAGTCGTAGTAGCGGCACGGCAGCGCGACGAGCGGGCCGAGCAGCGGGTGCAACAGCTTCGGGAGGGCGTTGTTGATCAGCCCCGCGCTGAGCGCGATGGCGTGCACGAAGGCCGTCTGGTGCGCGATGTAGGTCGGGTCGCGGCTTAGGTCGGCGCCGACGAAGACGCGGTTCGTGATGCGGCAGATGGCCGTGTTCATGGTTGACACGGGGACTTTGCGCCAGGTGGAGCTGTCGGTGCCCCAGAGGGTGTCGATGGAGGTGGTGATTTCGTCGACGATGGCGGAGGTCAGGAGGTCGAGCGGCATTTTGTTGAGTGCCTCGACGTGGAAGGCGCGCGAGAAGGTCCAGGAGCTGGGCGAGGTGTAGTGGAACTGCACGGCGTCTTTGAGGACGGCGGCGATGGAGAGGACGTCGTCGGGTTGGGAGATCAGCCAGCGGAAGTGCGAGGGGGGCAGGATGACGACAGGGCGGAAGGTTATGTTGGGGCTGATGAAGGGGAGGTTGGCTTTGCTGTACTGTGTTTGGATGGGTCAGTTTTGAGGATGGAGGTGGGAAAGGCGGGATGGTGTACCTTCTCGTAACCTTCTTTTAGATGGGCTGGAGCGGCGAAGGCGTCCCGGAGGTGGAGGCGGGTGGTTGCGAAGCGCTCGTTGCGGAGGCCGACCCAGGAGAGGCCGGCTGGGACGATTCTATCCTTTGTAGCTCGTCTATGTAGGAGGTAGATCAGCGAGAGTAATGCTGCTGCAAGTGCTAGACTGCTCAGCGAGAAAGATTGTGGGAAGTAATTTAGAGCCATGATGAGGATTGGAACTGGACCGTGGACTCAACAATCCCCGGGATTGAGTTGGTGGCAGACGGCGTGGTATGTGTGAGAAGTTCTGCATGTTGTGGTTTGGTTAGCTAACCGTTCGTTAGTATTGTTCCCATAAGCGGTTACCCGAATTGATTGAGGTTTTCTTTGATCGGGCCGGCTCCGGAGCGTACAGTCGCCCAGTACAGTGGAGCTCCACGTACAGTCTCTCTACACAGCACAACCACGTTCAGGCATTAAATTAAAAGTGCATATTCTAACTATAGACTAGGAGAGACTGGGAGGAATTTTTTACCTTCTTAAAATCTAAAGATATACAGAAATATAAAGAAAGAGGAGTTTCTATGCACGTTGCCAGGGAGGGCAACCCCTACTATTATACCTCCTCTGGGGCCCCCAGTACCTCTAATGCTCTATTTCTAGATCTACCCTAGAAATATATACAGGTCATAGATATTTTAACAGGCTGTGGAAGTCTCTATAGATAGTAAGGCGTGGCGGACTGGCCAGCTGGGGAAAAAGTTTAGAATTCAAGCTAAGCGAGGGACATGATTGAAATTACGTGCAGTGTGATGAGATGAACGCCCACTGTACGAGAGCACTGTACGCTCCCGCCCCGTTCTTTGATGCATGGCTACATGCAAGTTCCGAAATGCTCGTGCTGAAAGCCACCTCGTGCACAAAGCCATCTCAGACACGATTCCATAGAAAAAGACTATATTCGCGTGATGTGTTATCTGTAAGTTTAAATGGAAGCCATTCAGGGGCAGTTGATCGCTTAGGTAATCCATCATGTGAGCATACACGTGACGAGTTGCAAGTCAGCAAGGGGTGCGGCACAGTTCCTCAACCATCACATTCGCTGCATATGCCCCTCTGAGCCTAAACTCCGTCAGGGTCTGGGTCTAAGTCTCCTCCAAACCAGATCACGTCTCTCCCAAGCAAATCAGCAGTAAGCCATCCTCCCTGCCCCCAACTCCTCTCCCTATCCCCTCAAAACACCCCCTCACACCCCTCATCCCTACACAACCGCCCACTCGCACACATCTCACAACCCCCACTACCCGTCGCATTCGCCACCAGCCAGCAATTCGCTGCCGGCTGCGAATGCGTCACCGCGTACCCCAGATCCGCGCGAATCGTGAACCCCACACAGAGCGTTTGCCGCGCGAGATGGTTCATGCTCGTGCACGCGTCCATGCAGTCCTGCAACGAGTAGGCGACGAGAGCGGCTATGGCGGTGGCGTTTGGCGTCCCGCTTGCTCTTTCGGCCCGCGGCTGCGAGCCATTCTCGTTGGCACCGTGGCGGGACAGGGAGGTGGCGTTCGTGCAGCGGAAGGCGCAGGCGCCGTCGGTGTCGTGGAGGAGGGAGGTGTTGGATGCGGGGGTGGGAGGGGGTGGGCAGGAGGCGGCGATTAGGGGGATGGTGGAGGGGGCCGGGGGTGTGTAGATGGCGGGGGCAGAGGAAGACGTTGGAGATGCGGACGATTGGGATGCGAGTTGCTGTTGCTGTTGCTGTTGGCGTTAGAGTTTGATCTGGGTTTTCTTGATCAGTTTACTGTGCCTTGAAGCAGTTAATGCAGAGGAGCGTAGGGGTGACCTAAGAAGGTAGTAGAATACGAAAAGCTTATTACTTGCTAGCGAACCGCCAACGCCACCACCTATAGCGGCTCCGAAAACGACCAAAGTAAGAACGAAAAGCAGCCAAAACGTGGTGGCCCGGAGACCTAAGACCCTCTTCTCAGCCGGGCTGTCGTGTCCATCGAATGCAGGAGAGTGCTCATTGTACTCCAGGCCGGCAACTGAGTACACCTGAGGAGCATCAATAGATGGTTTCGAAGGTTTGTAGTTCTGCAAGCCACTATCACCTGAGAATACCTCAGGAGCGTCAGCCATACTCCAGGCAGGTTGATGATAATAACGGGAGGTTTGACATGGATGAGAGGGGCAGAGTCGGATGTGGACGATAGATCACAATAGGTGCCCATATGCAATCTGTTACTATATTGCGGCACAGTACAGAAAGGAGACTGACACCTTGCTCGAAGAGGATTCAGTGTAGCGAGTTTACGACGTCGGCGCCTTATGACATCTGACGTCGCAATTCAATCGAAGATGGTTGGCCAAGCGGGGTTTAAAATTCCCGTAAAGGTAGGTTCGTAGAACGAGTGGGAAAAGAGACCAATGATATCGATCGATATGGCCTCTTCGTACAATTGCCGAAGCGATTCGTACTACACAATTCCTCTGACCTAAGGCAAGGAGGCAGGTGAATTGCCCGAGATCCCGGATTTAGACAAATAACGCCGCTATTAGGTTTTCCTCTCCCCTAGTGTTAAGGACGAGCCTAATTATCACCCCCTTTTTGCTGGATATCACCCCCCCTTTTGCTACATATCCCCCCCCCTAGATTTGGCCTAGCTCCGGCCCGTATCAATATTGTTCCACCAATTATATTCACTCGCTTGCCGCTTGTGCAAATCGGAAAGGATATATTCACCTCTATCTATTCTACCTAGTCTAGAAGCGGAAAGCTCCTAGATAGCCACCTCTTAGTTGCTAATTGAAAGCAACGCCGTATACACTATTATACCAAGGTCTTACGCCTGAAGATCCTCCTTCACCACGAACAGCCTCCTCCTTAGGAGTAGACAGAGGGCCATCCTTAAGGGCTGGTTGACTGTTAGGGACCAAGTAAGTAGAGCCCTGGGTCGCTGTTGGGGTGCCTGCTTGTCCGGCGGAGAGATCCGGTGTTATGTTGGTGAATTAAAAACTATTATTAAACACAATTATAGCCTAAGTAATAGTCTAACTGGTGGAACAAAGTTGTTACAGGCCGGAGGTAGGCTAAATCTAGGGGGGATGATATGTAGCAAAAAGGGGGGTGATATCCAGCAAAAAGGGGGGTGATAATTAGGCTCGTCCAATATTAATTCTCCTTCACTCGTGTCTGTTGATAGAAAGTTTGACAGGATTCCCACCGGCGTTGAAATTCGTCGAAGACTTGGGGACCATGACATTGATGCGGGTCATCCACTGGCTCTCTACTGTCTCTAAACTTGAGGCGTTGAGGACCTCTGATACCTCTTTCGTGCCAATCACGTCATCATAGTGTTTTGCGCGATTCGTAGTGGCGGGGGTATTATGGGGCATCCCAACTCGGCACCGGGTGGGGGGTTTTGATACAGGTCATCATCCTGGATTCTACGCAATATCCGTTGGCTCTTAAAAGCTCTATTGCTGGTTCGAGTCCCCTCGGCCATATCTCAGCATCTCCTACAAAAGCTACGCGTGGCTTACGAACGCTTCTTCCTCCAGCAGCTCTTCCAGTCTAGTGTCATACCTCGAAGAGCTTTGCAAGGTGAACCACGTGTAGTGAACTCATTTTTGATACAACCTGAAGGACATTTTGACAAGCCCGATGTCTTGCCGGGCTATCTCGGGCGGTAGTAGACATATGTACATACAGTGAAAGTGTGGCCCGATGGTCCAGGAAGTTATAATTAAAATGAAGCACCGCAAGTAGTGACAGAGAGCCGCAAGCAGGCTTTCGTCATATTTGAGTATAAAGGCGTTCGAATTATTTTGAAGACGCCAGGATGGAGAAAAAAATGCGGAGTAGAGCAAATCAGCTAAGATGGAAAGAAGAAGTTGAGTAGCGATTGGAGCACTGTCGTTGATATCAGAGAAAAAGAACAAGGAAGAACGACCAATTCTCGATTTGAAGTCTCACCAGACAACAATCACAAAGACCACCAGAGAAAAGGGACTATCGGGCCGTTAGCAGATAACGTCAAGGACACTGGAACAGTTCGACCGCGTCTACTACCGCGTCTACTCCCGCGTCTACTTCAGGGCATTGAAGTTAATTCAGTCCATTATGCAAAATATACACCCATCCCACACATCCGAACTGACCTTTACACCAGATTAATCCCCTACCGTCCAAAAGATCCGGATCGCCAGATCCTCACCACGTTATGTATCATTAGCCGCACAGCACCGCTATGCAGCATGCAGCATTCAGGCTAAGTGCGTTGCAGGACGGTCGTGCAGAAACCTAACAGACCCCACAGAGCGGTAGTAGTAACACGAGTGTGACTGGCCAAATTAGACGACACATCAACCTGTGCCGCATTACGCTTCCTTCAAAACGCTTTTCCAGCCAGCTTTTCCTCTTCCATAGTTCGGCATATCCCGACCATAACTCATCTCGGCATCGCCTCACAAGATTTACAGTAAGAACCGAACCACGTAGCGCATCATCGAGTCATGTCTCGCATAAACGCCCCCTGGCCCGCCAAGCCCACCCGCGTTCCCCATTATCGTTCGTCGGCTTCGCTTGCCCCAAAGCATCCTGAAGGCACTACAGGATCGGCTTCGGAGATTAAACAGGATCATCGCTGCACGCCTTTTTTCTCAGCGCCCGCGGCTCGAGAGAAAAAAAAAAAAAAACTCTCCGGCTGTCGTGTTACTGTGTTTCAAGTTTTCAGGTGGCGCCGACCGTTAGGGAGCCGCTAGTAAGGAACAGGTGCAGGCGATATGGACGCTGTGCTGTTTCTGATTCCTGCATCGTGACACAGAGCCATCGTGCAGAAAACGGCCGTCTTGTGGCACTTTGTCTGTGCGGGTGAGAGAGCCGTGTGCGAGTTTAGTTAGGGGGTTCTCCCTGTCTTTGTTCCTGTGGACGCGAAACGCAGGAAGAGAGGTACAGTATTTCGAACGATCGTGCATGCAGGCCGTTTTGTGCGAGGACAGCGCCTCGGGGTGCAGAGGATTGATTGGATGAGCTGGACTGGGTTTGTGTTGGTTTAGGTTGTGGATACATACAGCTGACAACTTGCGCATGCAGCACAAGTCTGAGACAACCGCTGCACCGTGACTCGCTCGCTTCTCCTGCGTGTCTGTCCACAACCTCTCGATTCTGGGATAGGTAGCAGCGGACCCCCAGTACATGTACGTGAGGACGGCGGTCTCGAATGTTTTGATTGGCAGTAGTTTGCTTTTGTACATTGCATGATTGCCGTTGACCACTCCACTGCGCTGCATTCAGCTGCACTCCGTTCCTTCCTCCGCTCTTATCGCAATCCAATTGAATAGTAGACGCAAGGAAACGGTAGATGCTATGGTACATAAACACATTGGACTCGGTAATAGAAACATAGGTTCGGTTTCGCATGTGCGCGCTGGCTGTACTTGCTTCCGTAGAATCATCGTCCGTCGGTCCTCAAGAGGGCCGTGAAAAGGTAGAGATAGACATTAGAACTTATAAGCGTTCGTCGAATCCGCAACGTAAACTAAGAAAAAACGTCAAGGGAAACGTAAGGGTAGCATTAACACAGCATTGAAGTAGAGGCAGAGAAATTGCATGTCTAAGGAAATAAAAGGACGTGGCGTGATAGGTTCCGCAGAAGGAAATTTTAAGCAGGCTAGAAAAGCTGACAATGGCCAATATGATACTCATGTAGTAAGGATGCATGCGCGCGCGTGAAAGATTTTGACAGAGCAATTACCTCCACACGGATTCCATAAACTGGTATCATGGCAAAATGGGTCATCATGACGGCGTGACATATAGATCATCGTCCAAACGCTTCAAAAAACACAAGTGGCCGCCGAGTCGTGTTTTTGTGTAAGTGAATCCCAAGGGGAAAAACGCCTTATATGCCGACGGTATCTTTGAATGAGCGAGGGGTGGTGGTTCTGTGTTGTTGTTGGGGATCTTCGACTCCTTCCATCCGCACATCGCGGTCGCGGTCTCGATCCCGGTCTTGGTCTCTATCTCTCGGGTCTGTTGATGAAAATGGGGCTGCTGATGCGGGTGTGTATTGCTGGGAAAACAGTGGCGGGCGTAAGCCTTCCGCTGACGCTGATCCAATTAACGAGGGTGATTCTGTATCGATTACTCCTTCTCCTCTAGGCGCTCTCTCCAGCTCTAATGGCGAGGGCTTTTGGCGCTTCCTCTTGCCTGACGACTCCTCTTCTACCTCCATGTGAGGCACCTGCGGTGTCGTTGCTACCATGGACACCATTGGTGCTGGGCCAGGTGTCATTCGACCAGACGGTAGTGGTGATGGCTCCACAGACGGGAGGGACGTCCTCTGTTTCCTGGGTGGTGGGTAGACCTCTCCTCGCGCCGCCGCTGCGTCTGCTCTTGCTTGTGCCTCTGCTTTGGTTGGCCGACCCCGCTTCTTCTTGTTTGACGGCTCAGCAACGGGCGACATCACATAGGTTGGCCCGCTCGTGTACTCGCCCGGGTAGGAGTGAGGTGGCCGAGGTTGCAGCAGGCGGCCAATCGGAGTGGACGTTTCAGGCTGTAGCGGACGTTTCTTTGGAACCTCAGGACCGGGATAGGATCCCACGACAGGAGCAGGTAGCGGAGGGCGCTGTCTATAGTCCGCGCCTGGATAGCTGGGCGCGAGGTTATCGAAGGCTTGTTGACAGGAGCGGAGCGAGCGTCCTGGACGAGCATGTTAGTGACTGCTGCGGGAGGTGAGTGTGACTCTGAACGCAAGCAAGAGGGCTTGTCAGACAGCTGGAGCAGCACAGCACTTCGGCCTAGCTGCGGGCGTCAGTTGGCTGGACGTACCGTGAGGTAGGGCAATGTCGGACCATTTGGGCTGGATCTGAGCGTCTCTGATGATGCCGTATAGCACACTCGAGGGAACGGGCGCCGCCTTAATTATCTCGGCGAGCAGATACAGCTGGCAGGGAAGGCGATTAGCGGCGTGCAGTGTGTGGGTGGGCGAATGGTGGGCTGGGTACGTACCTTCTCATGCTCGGCCCAAGGTGGATCCCTCGCAGGCTCCATGTCGTGACGCGAGAGGGTGTGCAGAGGTTCGAAGGCAAAGGAAAGAGGGTTTGGGGCGCGTGTGGTCCTCCAGTCTGGGGATATGCAGCAACTCAGATGACAGGCCGTTAGGGTGCGCGTGCAGCGTGGGCGCTCGAGGCCCGGCGCTCTGCTCTAGGTGAAGGTGACAAACGAAGGTGAGAAGGAAACAAGGGGAAAACAGAAGAGAAGAGGGCCGGTGGTGGTACTCATGCCGGAGGGCCGCGAGGTTAGCAGAGGCGGTCCATGAGGCTGGAGTCGGACGGAGGCAGAGGTGCGAAGCCTGGGAGGAATTGGTCTGTATGCACCTGTAGGGGAGAATTGCTGCACGTCCGGTTAGATGTTTTGCATTAGCTTCCCTGGGTTTAATGACGACGGCGCGCGCAAGCCCAAGCCCGTGAAGCTGCAGCACGGCGTTGCTAGCCCCAAGCGCGCTGGGATGGCACCATGGCTGGTGTGCGGTGCGAACAGCCAGGCAGCGCCCGCGTGAAGAGGCCCAGGACCCCGAGAGCAGCCCTGCGACCCGTCCTGGGCGTCGACGACGCCGTTGGCAGCCCCAAAAGAGCCGCCAAACAACGGGCCCTTGGGCGCTCTGATGGCGCAACCCAGGCGCCCCCACCACGCCGCGCAGGCCCCTGCCGCTCGTTGTGGCCGCTGCTCGCAGGGAGAGGTGCTGGAGAGCAGGCGGGAGTGCGTAAAGCGGCCCCGCTTGGCGTGCACAAGTGTCGGCTCGGCACCAGTAGCGCGGGGCACTCTACGGCCCCCGCCGCGCGTGCGTCGAACGTCTCGAGCGCCCGCCTGGCGTGGCCGGCCATCGTGGACGGCGTTATTCTGCGGAGCTGTGAGCGAGGTTGTGCATGCCAAGGACGGTCCGTTTACAAGCTCCTCCCTGCCGCCCGCACCTGTGCAGTCCAGGTCCGCCAGGGCTGCATCACCCCCAACCTCTGCCACCGCGTCGCCTGCGCTCCTATCATCGTGCTGCATCGCGCTCGTCGTGCTCGTCGTGCTGCTCGTCGCGCTGCTGGCCCGTTTCCGCTGGCATCGCCTGTGCGCCTATCACCGGCCTCCTATCAGTGCTGCTCGCACCCGCCCGCGCCGTGTCGCGACGTCCTCTCAACTCCTGCCGGCTGGGGAGCAGCGAGCTGCTATTTCGAGACCATCCCGCGTCGAACGGGGCACCGGAGGGGGGCGAGGGCTTGCAATGGCAGCTGCCGAGACGTCCGTCATGACCGCTTGGGCAAGACGAGGGCGCATCCGAATCTCTGCTCCCTCTTGTGTCTTTTTCTCACGACTTTATATGTCTCGATGCAGCAGCCCGCCGCCACGACTCGCTGGCACACTGCACACTAGCAAATCACCTCCCTCCGCGAGCTGCAACGCCACGTAGCACCAATGGGGTATTCTCAGCGGGCCGTCTGATAGAGCCGTCTGGATAGAGAGTCGACCGTCGGCCAGCGCAGTCACAGTCACAGTGACAGTGCCTGGCGAGATAGCTGCCGCGTCCACCCCCGTGCTTCCTCGGCGCGGCTCACAGAGAGGCTTTCCGTCGCCTTGAGACGGACGAGCGAGCGATGGACGAAGATATGCCTGCATGCGATCGCGGAGCCATACGGCATGTTGCCCATCTCGCGCGTGGTGGAGCGTGGTGGAGCTTGCATATTGATGCTGGCAGAATCGGCTGGCGGAATGGCCCCCCTCATCTCGAAACCAACACCCCAAATTCGACTCCGTCTCGCCCGCATATGAATTGACGTCGCTGTACGTCTCTCTGCTGCGCTCTCGTGAGCCGCAAGCGCCTTCTGCACCCTGTCTGCATCTGGTGGGGCACGCCGGTGACTTCATACGTCCCTCGCTCCACATCCAACGCTCCATCGTGTACCTTGCAGTAGTTCCAGAAGCGCTGGATAGTGCGCCAACAGGGCACGGTTCGGCTCCCGAGCCTGCCTTAATGTAGCTAAGACGGGCGGAGGATCCTCCAGAGCCCTCTGACACGATTCAATTGTGCATACGAAGCTTGCGCCCTCAGCTCTCTAACTCTTTTTACCGTACATGCATACATACACACTAGCAGAGGAATTATCGAGACCCAATCCTCCCGCATATACATGCAGCGCGCCAGAAAAATCTCCATCCCAACCCTATTCTTCAAAATGCTCACATCCCACCATTTCCATAGGCCAGCGAGCCGCATGCCCGACACCCAGACTCTGCGGCCGCATTCGCGACCCAGGGGTTCGGCCTCGGGTGCCGTCTGCTGAACCTGAACCCATGCACGCACATCTCGCTCGCTGCCCAGGTGCCAGCCAAGCAAAATATATTTCTCAGACAATCATCGTGCAGAGCCCGCATACGTACGGTGGCGGATCCCCCAGAGTTCAATGCGTGCATAATAGCTTTTCGTGGCTTCTTTTGTCCACGGAGTGTGTTCGATAGGTCGACGGCTGCTGGAAGGTGAGGAAAGAAAAAGACATCTGCAGCCCAGACAGTTCGCAGGATTGCGATGTGCAGCTGACGGAGACTCCTCCGGTCATCGCGATGCGAGCTGGACGTTTCTTGCTGGCATGACTTCGATTGCTTGACTGGGAGCTGCATGCGTGGACCCCAGTCGGCACCTGTGATTCTGGCAATACGGTACCGGCTAAGTTCCAGAGCAAACCCGCAGAAGGGCCGAACGAGAGCGTTTTTTGATTTGGTCTGAAAAGCTCGTGATAAACATAAAGCGGAAGGTCACCGTCAGCGACAAAAGAGAGAGAGAAAGTCGACAGTGCGTAGAATTGAAACACCAGATTCTTGAGACTTTTCCCAGCTATAACCGACATCATGATACCCAGGCAGCAGGCGTGAACAGAAGCTGACCGGATGTAACTTGTAGCAAAAAGGCACTACTTCCAAGACAATGCGCTCAAGAACTCCTGTAATGCAGAATTATGACTCGTACTTTACAGTGGGTATTATTTTTCTTCCCGTACTGTCTCCCCACAAAGGAAGGAGCGTTTACCTAGCTCGTAACCAAATCGCCTTCCAAATCGCTTTGTTTTCGTCAACGCAACAATAGCAATGCCTGTGCGCTCGCTATAGCAGCAAAGTCTGAATGCTATGACAGCCAATTGAATCCAAAATCTGACATGCCATCAAAGACGATCCTAACCACATCGACAGTGTGATCCGCTGCAGGCCTCACTGAAGATGCCGTTTGGATCGTCGATCTTCAACTACCGTCTCCATGTGATTGACCCAGTGGGTTGGTTCGAGGTGAAAGACCGAGCAGCGCGACCTATTTAGTAGGAGCCGGCTTCTGAGCTATTTCCCATTCCTCGTAATCCTTCCGTATGCCGTCAATCTCCTTTTTCAGATGCGTCAACTGCGAATCATAGCCCTCGAGGAGCTGAGATTGCGTTAGCCACGTGACTCCGGTAGAATGTTCAAGGGTGCATGTAACCAACCTGGCGAAGCTGCTTCTGATCTGCCTCGTTTAACACGCTCCCATCTTGCGTCTGCGTGGCTTGGCCCAGCTTCTCCGACTCGGCTTGGAGGATCTGTGCCCTAGCTCGCGCTGCTGACATCCGCGCCCATATTTCCTCCTGTCGACCGCCCAGGATGGGGTCGAACGCCTTCTTCTCCAGCTCATGCAGCTTCTTCTTTAGCTCCTCCTCCGTGCTATCCATCGCATATCCCCTGTTCCTAAGAATCTGCACCTTCGCCGCAAGCTTGACGACGCGTTGAGTGAACGCATTGTGCCTATTCCTCGCCTCGTTGCACCGCACTTGAGTCTTCAGGTCATGGTTCTGCATGAGGAACTTCAAGTGATCGTTGATCTCGTGGAGTTTCTTCGTGAGGAGGTTGACCGCATTGTCCTGTAGCTGGATTCGAGTGTGTATTGCCTGAAAACCGCGCAGGAGGAAGGGCACACATTCTACGTTGGGCCTCTTCGCTAGTGCCTCATCCCATTTGACTGGGTCTTCGTCCGGTCCGGGTTCATATTTGATGGCGTCGGGCCCGACTTGGTTGTATGTGTATCCTTCGAACGCGCAGGCGGCGTCGTTGGCGTTCCATTTCTTATAGAGCAACGCGACCTGCTCCAAGGTGGGCTTTTCGCCTTTTCCGCCGGTTAGCAAAATCTAGCGTAGATGTGATTCGTATCGAACTTACGAGGACCGGCTGGTTTGTCCAAAGATACACCCAATGCTGATGCCCTTAAAGGTGGCAGTCCGCTCTGTTGTGATTGCTGCGCTTGAGGCTGGGGTTGGGGTAAGAGGCCGCCGAACAAACTCTGCTGAGGCTGTTGTTGTTGCTGCTGCTGCTGTGAAGCTCCAAGCTGAGATCCGCCAAAGAGGCTTCCCGCTGGAGCTGCTGCTCCCCCAGCTGCTGTTCCTCCCAGGGTGCCGCCGAAGAGGTTTCCCGTTTGACGTTGAGGTTGCTGGATCGAGCCGCCGAACAAGCTGCCAGTCGCAGCAGGTTGCTGGGTCGAGCCGCCGAACAAACTGCCACTCGGGGCAGGTTGCTGAGGCTGCTGGGTTGAGGCGCCGAATAGACCACCAGTGGGAGCCGTGGTACTTCCGAGCAGCGTCCCAAACTTCTGGGGCTGTGATTGCTGAAACATGGCGGCGGCAATGTGCTGTGTTCTTTCTGGAGACGCAGAAGTATAGGCTTTGCGAGTGAACGTTGGCTCAACGCGGGAGTCGAGAAGGGTCAGGTAGGCGCGAGCTCGGGCGGACGCGTCGGCGGAAGTGGAATGTAATGAACGGAAGGTCGTCGGGTGGCGAGGTTCGCGGAGAGGCTGTTTATGGGCGGTCCATGGGGGTGGAGGGCGTGGATGGTGCCGGCGACTTGGACAAAAGCAGTGTTTTGTTGCGCGTGGAATCTTCGAAGGAGAGCTTCAAGCCAGCCGTCAGTCCAGCCAATCAGACAAGCCGCGATCGAACTTCACAACCTCACCCGAGCCTCACAAACCTCCGCGCCCATCCACCGCCTCTCCACTCCTCCAAAACACCCATTGCGGCCGCATATTCAAGATGGCCGCGAGGCAGCCCAGGTGTGTGCTCCTCGGGAAGCCATTGGTGCTATCGACTGACCACAGCCGCCCAGATTCAACTCGCACGTCCTCATCGACACCACCCCTCTACCCGACGACATCCCCAAGGTCAAGGAGATTGGAGCCAGCTCTGCACCCCTTCTTAGCGCGTCCTACTTCATCGGTGCCCGCTGTAAACCATACAATGATGACTACATGATGTGCAAGACCGAGGCCAATGGTCGGGGAGAGCTGGACTGTATGAAGGAGGGACGGAAGGTCACTCGATGTGCCGCTAGCGTGTACGAGCTTCCCCAGTCATGTTTATGCCATACGACACCTTGGGAAGCTATGGGAGAGCTCTCTGGCTGACAATTGGGCCGTGTAGGATCGAGGACATCAACAAGCATTGCCTAGAACAGTTCCGGTCGAACTGGAAGTGTCTGGAGAACAACAACCACCAGATGTGGAACTGCCGGGGCTCGGAAAAGAATCTGAACACGTGTGTGTTCGAGAATCTGGTAAGCTGCTTTGCGATGCTCATCGACGAAGATTCCGAGCTAATCTACGGCCTTAGAAATTGGAGAAGACAATACCAAACACTCCCAAGGGTGAGGAACCCGTGCATTTGCGGAAGAAGCAGATTTTTGCCATGCATTGAGATTTGCGCAACCTGTACATTACCAGCAATCATTCAAAGCAATGGGAAGATAGTCGCACTTGATGTGCCCGTGTAGTATCGAATTGTGTGCCCCAGTACATATACGCGTTCTCTTTCGTCCATACCCTCAACTGGAATCCCGTTTTGATACATATCCTATTCTATGTTCGTGAGTGAATTGCTCGAAATGACGCAAGTGCTAGCTCCAATACATCCCCAGGTTGTATTTCCTCGAGCTCTCATAGTTGACTTATCTCATTGGATACGTACGAAAACTTCTTAGGCGCAAGCCAGGGGTAGAGTCCTGTTTGTTTTCATTGATGCCTTTGCTTGTCGTTCAATTCTCAGATCAACTCCCGGTGAATGCCACCATCCTACTTTTCCTAGCCACAAATGACAAATAATTTCACCCTGTCACTGTCCTTCGGGACCGGACCAATAATGAAACTATGTAGTTTGCAGGCGGGAGGTACATGGCGGAGTTGGTTTGCGGCATAGCGCCGGGCGCAGATACCCCAAGTCACCAAACCAAAACCCGTTGGAATCTGCGAAATGTAACAAATCCTCCACTTTGACATTACTTCTTCCTATCTTCTCTGTCCTGTTGGCCTGGATTTCGCACTATGGATTTAGCGTTTGTTTCTTGGCTTTCCTGCAAAAATCGTCCGTCTGCAGCGGGCGGTTTTCATACGGCTTCGGCCTGAATTTTTTGTTGTTTGGGGGGGGGGGAACAGGGACGAGATGCTGGGGGAAAATACCATGGGTTCGATTCGGTAAGTGGGTGTTGTTTCTTTTTTGCTCAGGTTTTGTTTGTCTTATGGCTCGCGGTGAATGGTTTGGAACATGACATATCTTTCAAGACGACCTCAACACATTCCAGGCAAGTATGTTCCAGTGCCTTTCCATAGGTATCCGTACACTTTCCTGCCGCTGTCTGTGGGGCTTCAACCTAATAATAGAACCCGGGGGCAGCGGATGCACTTCCAATCTTCGTACACCCTGTTGACCATGTCTAGGGTAGCCTCGCAAGTTTACCACTTGGCTAGAATGCCGAAGTTCTCAGAACGCTGAGAGTACTATGAAGCTCCTCATGTAGCGGTAGCAAAGTGTACGGATTTTTATGGCGAAGCATTGTATGGACCTTTCTAGCTCGAACGTTGCGCCTCAGAATACATGACAAATTTCCGCCTGTCTTAAGAAACTAGGCTCTCTTGTCAGGCATTCGAAACACACATGCACCATCAGCCAACACATGCACGATTCTTGACTTGAGTCTCAGCTTCATTGTTTCTATAGACATCTTTCGTCCCTGTTGACAGCTAATTCATCGCCGCGATAACCAAACGCTTGAAGAAAACAAGGTATCATACCAGTACCAGCAACCGAACTCCAACCCATTTGTTCAAGCCCAAGCCCAAGCCCGGCCTTCCCATGTCCATCCTTTCTCACGCCAACAAGACCGGATATTTTTTGGTGAAACCAGCACGCGGCTTCCAACTGTCAGGTCGGAAAGCCTCCCATACCCTCGCCACCGATCCCTACATATTGCTTTGTCGAACACACAGCTGTCAGGCTGTGCATAATGACTAGCACCGTATAGGAATGAGACGAGAGCAGGTGTGTACTGGTTTTTTTGGTTTTTTTTCTCGTCGGGAAGGACGACCAAATCCTATACCGACCAACGGGAGTTTTGAAGACACTTTTGCTGGTCTACAACGCCTGGTTTTTCTTTAGGCATATGCTCTCCCTCCGCGCCCTTCTCCTTTCCGTGAGTCGCACCGAGACAGCCATCCTGAGACTCTTTCTTCGCGTCGACACGCGCATCAGGCTTGAGTGTGAAGCTTATTAACCCACTTTTACGTTCTCGCTTCCTGTCTGCGATTTCTGCCAGCCGCTTGCATACTTCTCGGGCCTCGATCGTTCCATCCCGCAAGCCAATGCTGGCCATGAGGTCCCCAATAGAAGTAGGCTTGTCGGTGGCCAAGTAACGTATCAACTCTTGACTGGAGGGAAGCTTGGTCAAGTCCGGCTGGGTCGTCACTTCTTCTGAGTCCTCTGTGGGGGAGTCTGCGATAGGTTCGAGTTTCTGTCGGGTAAGATAAAGCGCATCCTTATTCAGGCCGAAAGGATCGCTCAAAAACTTTTCTTTCTCTTGCTTGAGCTGTTCAAGAGCACTCTGCCATTGAGGACCGGTCAACACCCCTCGCCGTTGTTTCCCTAGTCTGAGCTCTTCGTTGCAATACGCTAAGTCCTCAGTTGCTGCTTTCAGACACTGGCTAAGGTCTTTTATGACCAGGTGAAGGAGGTTAGCAGTGCTCGTTCCTATTAAAGGAGTGAGAAGGTCTCTCAAAACGAGTCTCAGACATTCAGTCATCTCGTCAAGCCGGTACCCGATGTTCCATGCCTCACGAGCTGTGAAGTTGACCAGGTTCCGCCCTTTGTCCAGCTGGTTATACTGCAAATTCACACGCTCCATTACTTGCAGCTGGCCTATCTGACCGAACAATCTGCGGAAGCTGTATAAAAGTTCGTTTACGCTCGGTCGGTGGTCTTCGAATTTCTGGCACCTGCTTTGGGCTGCATCCATTTGTGTGCGGACAAGGTTGCTCTGAAGCTGCTTCGCCTGGCCTTGAGCGTCTTCCAGTTGCTTAGTCAGACGGAAGATAGTCTCTTGAAGCTCAAGCACATTGCCATGGCCTGGCTGGAAATGCTTGGCTTCGACTATTGCCTTGATGCGAGCATATTGGCCGTTCTCTTTGAGAAGACGAGCATGGGCATTGTTGAGATCCTGCACCAATGATTCCAGTTTCGCCTTCTGATTCCAGAGCTCGTTTTGTTCGGCCTTCGCTTTCCCATAGCTGCTATTGAGAACTTCATTCATTCTCTCAAGACTTGCGGTCTCGACCTTTTCTTGATCTATTTGAGTCGCAAGAGCCGCGTTCGCATGGGAAAGATGGGAAATCTTCACCTCTTTCTCGGAAGCTACGGAGGTGTCGTGCCTATGCTGCACGACAAGCTCATCGTATTTCTTTTGGAGAGACTCCTTCTCCGCCGCGAGGACTTCATTCTCTTTCTTTGTGTCTCGAATCGTCGCAAAGAGACCAGCCATCTGGACATCGTAATCTGCTTTGGCTTTCGTGAACTTTGCAAACGTATCGCATTTCTCTGAGCTGAGCTTGTCGAGGTCGGTCTCTAGATCCCGAACTCTGATGCGAAGAGCCTGGGTTGAGGTAATGGCATCGTTGAGTTCACCCCTTAGCGTAGTCCTAGCCTGTTCTGACTCCCGACACTGCTTCTCGAATGCCCGACAAGCCTCGCTACGCTGTGAAATCCGGGCGGTGGTCTCTTGAAGTTGTGACTCGAGAACATTCATCTCTCCTGCCAGTCTGTCGGCTTCAGCCTTATGGGATTGCTCCAGCTTCGCCAGTCCATCTTCATGCTGAGCGACCATGGCAGCCAGAGAGTTCTTGTGGGCCTCACACGAGTCGTTAAGCGTCTTCACGACGCCTTCTTTCTCCTTCGTGATTTCGACAAGCTTCAAAGTAAGCTTCTTAGATTCCTCCGCAGAGACGTTATTGCCCGCCTCTAGATCATGATTCTTCGACCGGAGCTCTGCGACGACCTTCTCCATGTCCCGGACACTGTCCAACTTTCTCGTGGCTTCGGTAAGGTCGGATTCCTTAGAGGCGACAAGCTGCTCCAAAATCTCTTTTTCCTTATCCTTGGCCTCCACTAAACCCTTCCAAACTGTGCGCTCCTCTTCGAGAGCCTGGCGGCTTGCACTCGCGTGCGCAGTCTCATATGCTAGTTCCTGTCGAACATCTTCAAGATCGACCCGTAGCTCCTCGGCTTCGAGCGACGTCTTCGCCTTCATCTCCTCGATCTCTGCAACCAACTCGTTGATCCGAGCTGCGGAGGTGTCGGCTCCACGCTCCAAAGTTGCTTTGGCCGTGCACAGTTCTTCGACTTCAGTCTTCAGCCCACGGATCTTCAATTCCAACACTTTCTTCTTCGAATTTGCCTCTTGCTCAGCACTCTTCAGGATATCTCGTTCTTGACGAAGTATAGTTACTTGACCTTCAAGGTCCTTGACGGTCTGAGTTGTCGCAATGTTTTGGCCTTCGTTGGCAGCGAGATTCTCACGGACGTCATCAATAATTTTGTCTTTAGCGGCCAAGGCCGCCATTCCGCTTTCTCTCTCCTGCTTGAGCTCATTGCGGATCGAGGCCGTCTTTTCAGCCTCCAAGATTAAAGCCTGTTTGTTCTCCTCAAGTGTGATTCCGAGGGTTTCGGATACCTCAGTCTTTTCACGGAGCTCAAACCGGAGCGAATCGCTGTTTGCAACCTCGACTCGCAAGCTTCGATCTTTGGCATCTGATGCAATTTGGAGGGCTTCGGCATGGCTCGAAAGCTCGGCGTTCTGCTTACTTAGCGCTGTGATTGTTCGATTAGCGTCGTCCAGATCGGTTTTGGCCCGTAGAACCTCCTCTTCATGCTTGGACCTTTCAGAGGAGAGTTGGGCACGATGAGTTTCCAGATCCTTTTTGCGATCCTCCTGCTCTTTCCTGAGCTCCTGGAGACATGCCAGCTGCGTAGCTTGATCTGCAAGCTTGACACCGTAAGCGGCGTTTTCCGACTCCAGGCTTTGGATCACTGAAATGGATTTGACCTTTTCATCTTGCAATTCTTGCCGCATCCCACGACCTTTGATTCCCATGATCTTGACCACGAATTTCAACCAGTTCATCTTTGCCCGCAGTGCGCGGCCCTCGTCCTGGAGAGTTCGGATTGTGCAAAGTTGTTCGCCTTGCAACGTCCTGTGATCTTTGTGGCTCTCTTGCAGGTTCCAAAAGTCAGATGCAATCTTCTTTCGGGAATATCTGAGCTCCTGAACCTCCACCATGGCGTCCTGGAGGCGCGACTCTACATCCCCCCGAGCTTGCACGGCCTCAGTGAGTAACGAGTCTAGCGCCCGGTTGTGATTACCGAGGCTAGTTTTCTCATTCTTTGCAGTCAATAGTTGCTCCATCAATGAGTTTATCTCCCGCTCGTGCTTGCGCTTGAGATCCCCTAGATCGGCCTTGTGCTGTGATGCGAGCTCCTGGCGGACTCGCGATTCGGTCTTAGCCAGGATTGCCTTCTGACACTGTACAAGAACTTTCGTATCGGCGCGCCGCTGTTGCTTGAATTCCTGCATATCGTTCCTGTGATGAAGATCCATCGTGAAGAGGCTAGCAAGGAGGTGCTCTCGTTGAACAGCAGCATTTCTAAGTTGGCCTCGAAGTTCCACAAGGGCGGAATCCTCCCAACCAGCTGCATACTTGAACCCTTCTTCGGCAAGGTTCATGTATTTATCGATGAGATAGAACTGAGGGTTCTCGGTGGCAAACTGTGGAACTAACGATGCCGCGAGGTTGAGGAGCCTCTTCACTGTTCTTCCTTTACAGCCAGGCATTCGGGTTAACATGCTTGGGCCATATCGATGCAGAAGAACAAGGAGCAGAGCCGATATGGTATCCGAGGTTATATTTGCTCCCGCCAGAAAGGTTGCTACGTTTTTGATGGCTAGTGTGTGCGTCGAGGTGGAGGTTGATGGAGGGCTTGATGGTGAGTCGGAGGATGTTGGAGAGGACAGAGTTGTTGATGCAGGATTGGACGACGCTGAAGATATGGCTGGCGACGAGAGGTTTCCTGACAATTCAATCGACTCGAAGTTTGCCGACGTCGCCAGTTGCTGACGGGGGCTGAAGGCTGCATCACCGCGCGTGAGGTTCTCGAAAGATACATTTGGATTTTCTTGCGTCTTGACAGGGGGGGAATCGAGAGCCGGGACATCTGGCACGTCTTTTTGAAACGGTGATAGTACTGTGAGAGCAACACCGCCGCCGATGGCACCATCGATGGACGCGAGGATGGATGGCGCGACATCAATAGCAGCGCCAACGAAGCCAGCGCGCTGGCGACGCTGAGCACCGTTCATTGTTGCGGAAAAAAAGAGTTAAAGAAATTCGATAGAGGGAGGTGCACGCAGGTCAGATAGCAACGTGGTGGGTGATGAGGTTGTAACTGTGCTGTGTGTCGTGGAGGAGCTGCCAGCTGCGGGCTGCGGGCTATGAGGTCAAAACTCCATGCGGGAGCGGAAAGTCGCGGATGTGATAGCCGACAGGCCAAGCATGCTGGCACAGCAAAATGGTGAATGTGCATCTCGATTGAGTCAACGCGCTTGCGACCAGGAGGTTGAGGTTGTGGTGAATAACATCGTTCGTAAATAGCGCAAGCGAACCGGCACAACGTAGTTCATTGTCGGCTGAATCTAATGTGTCTATGCTGGATCCTATAGTATAGGTTTTGAATATGAACTTATATACTTTACTCAACCTGTGGGTTACAGGGGCTATACGTTCACCTCGCCCACACCTGGGGGTGTTGTATTCGTCTATCTTAGACAGTAGTAGGGGAGTAGCTGCGCTTAGGGGCGCTAAAGAACCTAGTGAGCTCGTGGATGATGATGGCAAAGCCATATTTTTATATGTACGAGGCGCACAGCGTAAAATAGATCGAAGGGATTGAGCCACTGACTGCCCATCAGACAGCTAAACAGAATGTTTGTTCGAGAGCAAGCCCTCCAGAATGATAGGATTGATCGCAGTCGAAGATCGTAGTACTGGGTCACAACTTGGAATTCATGGTAGCTATAGGCTTATGAGATGAATGGAATGGGCAGGTCTTTGCATCTACCTTTTGGCCTCTTGGACTATTGATTGAAGAGAAAAAGAAATGCTGCCTAATGAACATGACAGTGTCGATCGCGACGCAGATCCACAGAACCCCACCGGTGGGCCTACCTAGTAAGCAGCAGCACGCTGAGAAAATCCTTCGCAGATTGTTTGCTGTGCATAGGACCGTTCATATAAGCAGACAGTTTACTTGGTACCTTGGTGCAGTTGTTGAACGGCACACTTCGGGTTGAACTGTGCTGATAAATCGCCGGGGATCGGCGGGGAATATCAAAGACTTTCTACTGAAATACTAAGGTGTAAGATCTGGGGTATGTTGACGTTGCGCGGGTCGTGTAGACGGAGGATGGAAATGGGACGGGATGCAGAGAAGATGGCCAAGAGATCGGGAGATTAGATATTCTGGTTTAGAAGCTCTTCAGCTCCAACATTTACATCCCTGTGAACCTTTACCCAGTTCACGGTATTTAGACATTTATATGTCGGGCTGAAACTTCTGGGGACGACTTCCAGCCCGGCGTAGTAGTCGTGGGTGGGCGTTGCGGGAGCCATAGCGGCGGCTAACGCTATGGGGCTGGAGGACGACGCTTGGACGACGCTTCCCGTTGACATAGCGGGAAGAAGTTCGCCTGGTCATATCAATGATTTCTGCAGGAAGGTTAATGTACGCAACTGCACGCAGCGGGCTAGCATCGGAGCCTTAGCGCGGCGTTGGCACTTGGAACGGACGCTGGCAGCCAGCCCAGCCAAAGCTGTCGACATCGTTTCATTGGCTTCCCAAGGCCAAATCAGTGGACCCGTCGCCCTTTACGCCAACATGTCGAGCACAATGTCCGTCAGACATTAGTTTCGAAGAATTCAGAGTACATGGATCAAGTGTAGGCAAATTGCTTGGGTTTTGATTGTCTCCATTGGATCTACCTTCCATCGCTATGTCCACCGTTATGCCCATGTGAAAGCACAGGGGAAAAGAAACAAGCGCCCATAGAGATCAAACAATCCACCGTTCACAATAAGAGCAATCCATACTCGCACCACCAGCAAACCCGAGATTCCCTTCATGTGAAGCCAGCACGCGGCCCTTCTCTTAAAGCCCCCCAAGTCGACCACAAGGTCCGAAGACTATGCAGCCGACGAGGAGCCAAGATC